>NC_044036.1:115794437-116120917 GCF_901765095.1 Microcaecilia unicolor
AACTTTTTACTCACTAAATTAGTTTTGACTCCCATTTTGACTCCCTAAATTAGTTTTGACTCCCTCAATTAGTTTTGATTCCTAGTTTTCACTCCCTAAATTAGTTTTGACTTTCATTTTGACTCCCTAAATTAGTTTTCACTCCCTAAATTAGTATTGATTCTCAGTTTTGACTCCCTAAATTAGTTTTGACAATCATTTTAACTCCCTAAATTAGTTTTGACTCCCATTTTGACTCCCTAAATTAGGTTTGACTCCCTAAATTAGTTTTGATTCCTAGTTTTTACTCCCTAAATTAGTTTTGACTTTAATTTTGACTCCCTAAATTAGTTTTCACTCCCTAAATTAGTATTGATTCTCAGTTTTGACTCCCTAAATTAGTTTTGACTCCCATTTTGACTCCCTAAATTAGGTTTGACTCCCTAAATTAGTTTTCGTTCCTAGTTTTGACTCCCTAAATTAGTTTCGACTCCCTAAATTAGTTTTGATTCCTAGTTTTGACTCCCTAAATTAGTTTTGATTCTCAGTTTTGACTCCCTAAATTAGATTTGACTCCCATTTTGACTCCCAAAATTAGTTTTGACTCTCTAAATTAGTTTTGTCTCCGATTTTGACTCCCTAAATTAGTTTTGACTCCCTAAATTTGTTTTGACTCCCTAAATTAGTTTGTTCTCCTAGTTTTGACTCTCTAACTTAGTTTTGACTCCCTAAATTAGTTTTGACACCCATTTTGACTCCCTAAATTAGTTTTGACTCCCTAAATTAGTTTTGATTCCTAGTTTTGACTTCCTAAATTAGTTTTGATTCCCTAAATTAGTTTTGACCGCCTAAATTAGTTTTGATTCTCAGTTTTGACTCCCTAAATTAGTTTTGACACCCATTTTGACTCCCTAAATTAGTTTTGTCTCCCTAAATTAGTTTTGATTCCTAGTTTTGTCTCCCTAAATTAGTTTTGATTCCTAGTTTTGATTCCCTAAATTAGTTTTGATTCTCAGTTTTGACTTCCTAAATTAGTTTTTTCTCCTAGTTTTGACTCCTTATCTTAGTTTTGACTCCCTAAATTAGTTTTGATTCCTAGTTTTGACTCCCTAAATTAGTTTTGACTCCCATTTTGACTCCCTAAATTAGTTTTGACTCCCAAAATTAGTTTTGATTCCTAGTTTTGACTCCCTAAATAAGTTTTGACTCTCTAAATTAGTTTTGACTCCCATTTTGACTCCCTAAATTAGTTTTGACTCCGTAAATCAGTTTTGACTCCCTAAATTAGTTTGTTCTACTAGTTTTGAGTCTCTAACTTAGTTTTGACTCCCTAAATTAGTTTTGACACCCATTTTGCCTGCCTAAATTAGTTTTCACACCCTAAATTAGTTTTGACACCCATTTTGACTCCCTTAATTAGTTTTGACTCCCTAAATTAGTTTTTTCTCCTAGTTTTGACTCCTTATCTTAGTTTTGACTCCCTAAATTAGTTTTGACACCCATTTTGACTCCCTAAATTAGTTTTGACTCTCTAAATTAGTTTTGATTCCCTAAATTAGTTTTTTCTCCTAGATTTGACTCCCTAACTTAGTTTTTACTCACTAAATTAGTTTTGACTCCCATTTTGACTCCCTAAATTAGTTTTGACTCCCTCAATTAGTTTTGATTCCTAGTTTTGACTCCCTAAATTAGTATTGATTCTCAGTTTTGACTCCCTAAATTAGTTTTGACTCTCATTTTGACTCCCTAAATTAGTTTTAGTTCCTAGTTTTGACTCCCTAAATTAGTTTCGACTCCCTAAATTAGTTTTGATTCCTAGTTTTGACTCCCTAAATTAGTTTTGATTCCTAGTTTTGACTCCCTAAATTAGATTTGACTCCCTAAATTAGTTTTGACTCCCATTTTGACTCCCTAAATTAGTTTTGACACCCATTTTGTCTCCCTAAATTAGTTTTGACTCCCTAAATTAGTTTTGATTCCTAGTTTTGACTCCCTAAATTAGTTTTGACTCCGTAAATTAGTTTTGACTCCCTAAATTAGTTTGTTCTACTAGTTTTGAGTCTCTAACTTAGTTTTGACTCCCTAAATTAGTTTTGACACCCATTTTGACTCCCTTAATTAGTTTTGACTCCCTAAATTACTTTTGATTCCTAGTTTTGACTCCCTAAATTAGTTTTGACTCCCTAAATTAGTTTTTTCTCCTAGTTTTGACTCCTTATCTTACTTTTGACTCCCTAAATTAGTTTTGACACCCATTTTGACTCCCTAAATTAGTTTTGACTCCCTAAATTAGTTTTGATTCCTAGTTTTGACTCCCTAAATTAGTTTTGATTCTCAGTTTTGACTCCCTAAATTAGATTTGACTCCCTAAATTAGTTTTGACACCCATTTTGACTCCCTAAATTAGTTTTGACTCCCTAAATTAGTTTTGATTCCTAGTTTTGACTCCCTAAATTAGCTTTAACTCCCTAAATTAGTTTTGACACCCATTTTGACTCCCTAAATTAGTTTTGACTCCCTAAATTAGTTTTGACCCCCAGTAGTAACTCCCTAACTTAGTTTTGACTCCCAGTTTTGACTCCCTAAATTAGATTTGACTCCCTAAATTAGTTTTGACACCCATTTTGACTCCCAAAATTAGTTTTGACTCCCTAAATTAGTTTTCTCTCCGATTTTGACTCCCTAAATTAGTTTTGACTCCCTAAATTAGTTTGTTCTCCTAGTTTTGACTCTCTAACTTAGTTTTGACTCCCTAAATTAGTTTTGATTCCTAGTTTTGACTCCCTAAATTAGTTTTGACAACCATTTTGACTCCCTAAATTAGTTTTGACTACCTAAATTAGTTTTGATTCCTAGTTTTGACTCCTAAATTAGATTTGACTCCCTAAATTAGATTTGACTCCCTAAATTAGTTTTGACTCCCATTTTGACTCCCTAAATTAGTTTTTACTCCCTAAATTAGTTTTGATTCCTAGTTTTGACTCCCTAAATTAGTTTTGACACCCATTTTGTCTCCCTAAATTAGTTTTGACTCCGTAAATTAGTTTTGACACCCTAAATTAGTTTGTTCTACTAGTTTTGAGTCTCTAACTTAGTTTTGACTCCCTAAATTAGTTTTGACACCCATTTTGTCTGCCTAAATTAGTTTTCACACCCTAAATTAGTTTTGACACCCATTTTGACTCCCTTAATTAGTTTTGACTCCCTAAATTACTTTTGATTCCTAGTTTTGACTCCCTAAATTAGTTTTGACTCCCTAAATTAGTTTTTTCTCCTAGTTTTGACTCCTTATCTTACTTTTGACTCCCTAAATTAGTTTTGACACCCATTTTGACTCCCTAAATTAGTTTTGACTCCCTAAATTAGTTTTTATTCCTAGTTTTGACTCCCTAAATTAGTTTTGATTCTCAGTTTTGACTCCCTAAATTAGATTTGACTCCCTAAATTAGTTTTGACACCCATTTTGACTCCCTAAATTAGTTTTGACTCCCTAAATTAGTTTTGATTCCTAGTTTTGACTCCCTAAATTAGCTTTAACTCCCTAAATTAGTTTTGACACCCGCAGTCTTGCAGGCGGATACTCCAACATAGTACACCTGTTCATACCCATTTCAACCAATCAGGATGACTTTTATTCTCTGCAATAATTGTGCTGCTTTGGTTTCAAGGCCAATCATCTGGAAACTTAAAGCTTGTCCTATCTGCCTTCAGCTATCTACTTTAAAACAAGAGCTATATAAAGTAATGCAAGAATTAGATGCAATTAAAGCAACTTATAGGACTGTGCAGAATCATAACTTCTCACCACTGCCTCAGAGAATAAAACCTCAAAGGAACAGATGGCTCACAGTAGGCTCATGCAGAATTCGTCATGTGACACAGAAGCATCCACCCGCACAAGTGTTGTCACTACAAAATTCTTTTGCTCCACTACAGCACTGTGATGTTTCTGAAACTAAAATTGAAGCAGAAAAAAAAGAAAAAGCAAAGAAGAGGGAACAAAAAGAGGAGAAGGTACCCAAAGACAAAAGACACTCACAAATCACTAAACCCAAAACACATACTAGGAAATGTAGTTGGAAAGCAATGACCACAAATGCTCACAGTCTAAGCAATAAAATTCATGACCTTCAAGCCCTGATGTTGGAGACTGACTTGGACATAGTTGCAGTCACAGAGACATGGCTCCATGGTTCCCATGAATGGGATGTAAACATACCAGGCTATAATCTTTTTAGGAAGGATAGAGAGGGACGTAAAGGTGGAGTAGCTCTGTATGTGAGAGATGATATCGCAGCAACTGAAATGACAGGGAAGTGGGGAAAGGAAGAAGCAATATGGATCACCTTAAAAAGAGAGGATAGAACCTTGGTCCACGTGGGTGTTGTCTATAGACCCCCGACACAATTGGAAGAACTAGATAAAGATCTGATCACTGATATTCAAAAGTTGGGGAAGAAAAGAGAGGTGCTGCTGTTGGGAGATTTTAATCTGCCGGATGTAGATTGGAGGGTTCCGTCTGCAAAATCGGAAAGAAGTAGAGAGATTGTGGATGCTTTCCAAAGTGCTCTGCTCAGACAAATGGTGAACGAACCCACGAGGGAGGGAGCCACGTTGGATCTGGTGCTCACGAATGGGGATAGTGTGTCAAATGTCCGAGTGGCTGCACACCTGGGAAACAGTGACCATCAAACGGTTTGTTTTGATGTAACAGCTCATGTGGATGGCAGCCACTCCAAACTCAAAGTCCTGGATTTCAAGCGAGCTGACTTTAACAAAATGGAAGAATACCTGAGGAAGGAGCTGATGGGCTGGGAGGACATACGAGAAGTGGAAGGACAGTGGTCCAGGCTAAAAGAAGTAATAAACAGGGCCACAGACCTTTATGTAAGGAGGGTAAATAAAAGCAAGAGAAAAAGGAAACCGATATGGTTTTCAAAGCAAGTGGCTGAGAAAATAAAGGCTAAAGAGTTAGCGTTCCAGAAATACAAAAAATCTCAAGTAGAGGAACACGGGGAGGAATACCGGATGAAACTGAAAGAAGCCAAGAGAGAGGTACGTCTGGCGAAGGCGCAAGCGGAAGAACAAATGGCTAGAAATGTACGGAGGGGAGACAAAAACTTCTTCAGGTATATTAGTGAAAGGAGAAAGACTATAAAGGGAATTGTGAGACTAAAAGATACAACGAAACGCTATGTAGAAAATGATGAAGAAAAAGCCAATTTGCTAAATAGATACTTTTGTTCTGTTTTCACTGAAGAAAATCCTGGGGAAGGACTGAGAGGGACTGGCAAAAGTACACCTGAAAACGAAGTGGATAGAGCACCGTTCACGGAAGAGAGTGTATATGAACAACTTGGAAAGCTAAAGGTGGACAAAGCCATGGGGCCGGACGGGATCCACCCCAGAATACTGAGGGAGCTCAGAGAGGTTCTGGCGGGTCCTCTTAAAGATTTGTTTAATAAATCCTTGGAGACAGGAGAGGTTCCGAGGGATTGGAGAATGGCGGAGGTGGTCCCTCTTCACAAAAGTGGGGATAGGGAAGAAGCTGGAAACTACAGGCCGGTAAGCCTCACTTCGATTATTGGAAAAGTAATGGAAGCCATGCTGAAGGAAAGGATAGTGAATTTCCTGGAAGCCAATAAGTTGCAAGATCCGAGACAACATGGTTTCACCAAAGGGAAGTCGTGCCAAACGAATCTCATTGAATTCTTTGACTGGGTGACGGGAGAATTAAATCGAGGACGTGCTATGGACGTCATCTACTTAGATTTCAGCAAGGCTTTTGACACGGTTCCCCACAGGAGGCTCTTGAATAAACTAGAAGGGCTGAAGATAGGACCCGAAGTGGTGAACTGGATTAGGAACTGGTTGACGGGCAGACGCCAGAGGGTGGTGGTGAATGGAGTTCGCTCGGAGGAGGGAAAGGTGAGTAGTGGAGTGCCTCAGGGATCGGTGCTGGGGCCCATTCTGTTCAATATATTTGTGAGTGACATTGCCGAAGGGTTACAAGGTAAAGTTTGCCTTTTTGCGGATGACACCAAGATTTCCAACAGAGTGGACACCCCGGAGGGAGTGGAAAACATGAAAAAAGATCTGAAGAAGCTGGAAAAATGGTCTAACGTTTGGCAATTAAAATTCAATGCGAAGAAATGCAAAGTGATGCACTTAGGGAGTAGAAATCCAAGGGAGGCGTATGTGTTAGGTGGGGAGAGCCTGATAGTCACGGACGGGGAGAGGGATCTTGGGGTGATAGTATCTGAGGACCTAAAGGCTATGAAACAGTGTGACAAGGCGGTGGCCGTAGCGAGAAGGTTGCTAGGCTGTATAGAGAGAGGTGTGACCAGCAGAAAAAAGGAGGTTTTAATGCCCCTGTATAAGACGTTGGTGAGGCCCCACCTGGAGTATTGTGTTCAGTTTTGGAGGCTGTACCTTGCGAAGAATGTTAAAAAAATGGAAGCGGTACAAAGAAAAGCTACGAGGATGGTATGGGAGTTGCGTTCCAAGACGTATGAAGAGAGACTTGCTGACCTGAACATGTATACTCTGGAGGAAAGGAGGAACAGGGGTGATATGATACAGACGTTCAAATATTTGAAAGGTATTAATCCGCAAACGAATCTTTTCCGGAGAGGGGAAGGCGGTAGAACGAGAGGACATGAAATGAGATTGAAGGGGGGCAGACTCAGGAAAGATGTCAGGAAGTATTTCTTCACGGAGAGGGTGGTGAACGCTTGGAATGCCCTCCCGCGGGAGGTGGTGGAGATGAAAACGGTAATGGAATTCAAGCATGCGTGGGACAGGCATAAAGGAATCCTGTGCAGAAGGAATGGATCCACAGAAGCTTAGCTGAAATTGGGTGGCGGGGGGAAGAGGGGTTGGTGGTTGAGAGGCTAGGATGGGGGAGGGCAGACTTATACGGGGTCTGTGCCGGAGCCGGTGATGGGAGGCGGGACTGGTGGTTGGGAGGCGGGAAATACTGCTGCACAGACTTATATGGTCTGTGCCCTGAAAAAGACAGGTACAAATCAAGGTAAGGTATACACATGAGTTTATCGTGGGCAGACTAGATGGACCGTGCAGGTCTTTTTCTGCCGTCATCTACTATGTTACTATGTTGACTCCCTAAATTAGTTTTGACTCCCTAAATTAGTTTTGACCCCCAGTAGTAACTCCCTAACTTAGTTTTGACTCCCAGTTTTGACTCCGTAAATTATTTTTGACTCTCTAAATTAGTTTTGACTCCCTAAATTAGTTTTGACCCCTAATTTTGACTCCCTAAGTTAGTTTTGACTCCCTAAATTACTTTTGACCCCCAGTTTGTACTCCCTAAATTAGTTTTGTCTCCCAGTTTTGACTCCCTAAATTAGTTTTGACCCCCCCCCCCAATTCTGACTCCCTAAATTAGTTTTGACTCCTAGTTTTGACTCCCTAAAATTAGTTTTGACCCCTAGTTTTGACTCTCTAAATTAGTTTTGACTCCCTAAATTGGTTTTTACCCCCAGTTTTGACTCCCTAAATTAGGTTTGACTGCCTAAATTAGTTTTCTCCCCTAGGTTTAACTCCCTAAATTAGTTTTGACCCCCAATTTTGAATCTCTAACTTAGTTTTGACTCCCTAAATTAGTTTTGACTCCCCAAGGTAAGGGAGGTATGCACCTGGGAGCAATTTTTGAAGTCCACTGCAGTGCCCCCTAGGGTGCCCGATTGGTGTCCTGGCATATCAGGGGGACCTGTGCACTACAAATGCTGGCCCCTCCCAC
Organism: Microcaecilia unicolor; assembly: GCF_901765095.1. Classification (NCBI taxonomy): domain Eukaryota; kingdom Metazoa; phylum Chordata; class Amphibia; order Gymnophiona; family Siphonopidae; genus Microcaecilia; species Microcaecilia unicolor. Next base: position 115,802,179 of record NC_044036.1, read on the forward strand.
GACCAAATGCCTTGGATTTGGCCAGGTTTGAGATGGCCGTCCTCGGTTTCCATTATCGGCGAAAACCGATGCCAGCCATCTCAAACCCGGCCATCTCTGACATTTGGCCGGCCCCAACCATATTATCGAAACGAAAGATGGCCGGCCATCTTTTTCGATAATATGGTTCGGCACTGGCCATCTAGTTATAATCCAGTTTTCTTCACCCCCTGCACATACCAGAAGTATCCTATGAAATTTGCCTGTATTTACAAATAGTACAAAGGAGCTATGACTAATAAATATTTAGTGCACAAGAGCTATGGCTACTAAATATTCAAATATTTTTATACTACTACTACTACTTTATAACTATATTTTAATCAGTTACTTATTCATCTCTTTCAGGTGAGCTGCAGTTCAGGTTGGTTAATGGCTATAATCGCTGTAGTGGAAGAGTGGAAGTACTTCAGCATGGACAATGGGGGACCATATGTGATGATATGTGGGGTATAGAGGATGCCAAGCTGGTGTGTAAGCAGCTGAATTGTGGCCTTGCTATATCAGTAACTGAAAATGCTCAGTTTGGTCAAGGGTCAGGTCCCATATGGCTTGATGACATTAAGTGCACTGGAAATGAGACTCACTTCGGTCAGTGTGAAACAGAGGCTTGGGAAAAGCATAATTGCTATCATAGTGAAGATGCTGGAGTCATTTGTTCAGGTGAGTTGCTAGTCCTTAATGTGAAATATCCTTTGAGGGCTACAGAATACAGATGTTATTTAAGTAAAATTGTTCAGGTTCACTTCTTTTCAAAACGCTTTTAAGTAAATGTAATGCCCATGAAAACCTTTGGCTTGACAGCAGGGGACTCTATCAAAAGACTGACTCCTGTCTGCTGCCTGCACTAAATATTAGTGAAATTTTATATACACTCCTCCTTTCATATCTTAGAATTAAACTCCTTACCAACTGTCTATGAGAACTAATACATTGCTGTTCTAGGCTTAATGATATCACATACAGTTGAAATAAATGCCTTCAGTATGCTACAAACCTGAATATTATGTAAATGTAAATAAATGTTCTCATATGCTATTGTGATTTCTTCTTTCCATGGAGGTGTGGCTCTGAAGGATGGCCCTAGTATCTGTGCTGGACGAGTGGAAGTGGCCCATGAGAATCAGTGGACAACAGTGTGTGGCCGTGGCTGGGATTTACAGGATGCTGTTGTTGTGTGTAAAGAGCTGGGCTGTGGATTTGCCATATCTGCATCGGGTACAGCTGAGTTTGAGCAGGGAACGGTTCCCATTTGGCTGTCTGATGTTACCTGCAAAGGAACAGAGTCTAACATCACCAAATGTCTGGCCAGTTCTGGGAACAAACAAAACTGCAGCCATGCGGAGGATGCAAGTGTGGTGTGTTCAGGTAAATTCCTTATTCCTCTTACGTTCTATGTGGTAGAGTGTATGCTGCCTTTCTGTGGTACAACCAATGGAAACAGTTATGACTACTTAAAATGTGGGGTAGAGACACAATGATTTTAAAATTATGGTAGGATGCAGGAAAACAAAATATTAAAAGAGAGAAATAGAGGGTCAAACAGGTACCTACTATTATCACCTTGAGAGTGGGTAAAATCAAGTTACTTACCTGTGGCAGGTGTTCATGGACAGTCATAGCATGGGTTATATGAAGGAGTAGCCTAATAGTTAGTTCACTGGGTTGAGAACCAGGCCCAATTCCCATTACAGCTCCTTGTGGCCCTGGGATAGTCATTTAACCTTCCATTGCCTCATATGCAAAACTTGGGGTCCTGTTTACTGAAGTGCACTAGCGTTTTTAGAGCATGCTAAAACTTAGCACGCGCAAACTGTGTAGACAGCCATAGGAATATTATTGGCATCTACACGGTTAGCACACGCTAATGCTTAGCTCACACTGAAAACACTAACGCGCCTCTAGCACGGCTTAATAAATAGGGCCCTTAGATTGTGAGACCACTAGGGACAGAGAAAGTACCTGCATATCAAATTCATGACAGCGTAGGGCATGTTATTGACAAAGCCTCCTGTAGTTTAGGAAGCTTTTGAGCTGCTGCCCCATACTTTCCACTTCCGGCCTGCCACTGTTTTACAAGATCACTTCAGTCTGTTTATACATCTTGAGTAGAAAACAACCCTTTGGGGAAGTGAGCAGGAATGCGAGGACTTGTATCCTGCTGTCCTCTGAGAAAGTCTGCTACAAGTATGTAACTTTTTTTTTTTTTCGAGGACAAGCAGGTTAGCAAGCCCTCGTGGCATGGACTCCCTAGCTATATGCTGCTTGAACCGAAAAAAAGGGAAAAATTAATAGCAAGATGCTTCTACAGATAGACACCAATATATTTTTGTGGCAATTAGCCATTTTTGTATTTTCTTTTCTTTCTTTCTTTTTAAAATTATTTTAGAAGGCACCCAGGAAGAGAAAAGAATTGGGCATGGGGGGATAGAGTTGGATTCCAGTCCCCAGATACTGGAGGACTGAATGAACAAATCTATTGTTGAGTCTATATTCCTTTTCTAAACAGTAGTGGGCTTTGAATGAATGAACAGATGTCCATTTCACAGCTCTGCAAATTTCCTCATTGGAAGCTGATCTCAAGTGGGTTACTGATGCCACCATAGTTCTGACATTGTGAACTGTGACCTGACCCTCAAAAGTCAAACCAGCCTGGGCATAAGCAAAGGAAATAGTCTGCTAGACAATTGGCCAATGTGCATTTGTTGGTGGCAACCCCTACCCTATTTGGGTGAAAATAAAAAAAAATTGGGTGTACTTTCTAAGGTATTTAATCCACTCCAAATAAAAGGCCAAGACTCTTTTGCAGTTCAATGTGTGCAGTGTACTCTCACCTTGTGCATGATGCCTAGGAAAAAATGTTGGCAGGACGATAAGCTGGTTAAGATGGAAGTTTGACTCCACCTTAGAAGAAACTTGGGATGAGACCACAGAAACACCCTGTTAAAGAATGGGTGCCGTGAACTGAAAACGTTTGGGAACCACTGCAGTAGTCTGTTTCTTGGCAGCTTCCTGGGATGCTGCAAGCGATATTAGTTTGGTCTGCCTCCTTGGAGCATACTAGTGGGCTATCTTGTGATTCCTTGTGATTGTTTGCTGCCTGATAGAAGCCTTGTAACAGGGAGCATGGTGGCAGCATTGCTGCTGGCTGATTTGACAGCATCCTTGTTCAACAATTACTGGTGACATACTGAAAGGATGCGCAGTCGTTCCATATCTGTCTTTCCTGCAGTGTGTGTGGATGCCCAGCCTGGTTCCGTCTTTGGACGTTGCAGCGCTCCATCTCTGCACGTCGAGCCTTGCTCCACCTCTGCACGTTGAGCCTTGCTCCATCTCTGCACGTCGAGCCTTGCTCTGTCTCTACTTGTCGAGCCTTGCTCTATCTCTGCTTGTCAAGCCTTACTTCATCGTTGGACGTTGACCTTGCTCCAGCTTTGGACATCGACCCTTGCTCTGTCTCTGTATGTTGAGCCTTGCTATGTGTCTGAATATCAAGCCTTGCTCCATCTCTGAATGTTGAGCATACTGTGTCTCTGGACATCGAGCCATCATCCGTTTCTGGACATTGGACTTTGCCTTGTCTCTGGCCGTTGGGCCTTGCTCCATCTCATGAAATTGGACCTTGCTCCGTCTTGGGATGTTGGACCTTGCTCTGTCTCAGGACATCGAGACATATACCATCTCTGGACATCAAGGCATGCTCCATCCCTGGCTGTTGAGCCTTGCTCCGTCATTGGAGGTTGGGTCTTGCTCCATCTCTAGAGATCGGATCTTGCTCCAATTCTAGATGTTGAGCCTTGTTCCACCTCTGGTTGTCGAGCCCGGCTCCATCTCTGGACATCGAACCTTGCTCCATCACTGGATGTCAAGCCTTGCTCTGTCTGTCGAGCTTTTCGCTGCTGAGCCTCACTCTGTCACTGGGTGTCAAGTCTTACTCCATCCCTGGATGATAGACCTTCCTCTGTTCAAGCCTTCTTCCAGCTCAGGAGGTCAAGTCTTGCTCCATCTCTGGATGCCTGGCTCTGGTAGGAGTGCCTTGCCCGGTCTTGATTTCCTGCACCTTGCTCCCTCTCTGTACTTTAGGTCTTGCTCTGTTTCTGGGTGGTGGGCCTGGCACCACCTCTGTGGGTTGTACCCTGCTCCTGAAGTGGTGTGTGCCTCTGTCTCTAGGTTTCAGAATGGGTACTGTTTCTAGAGGCAGAGCCTTGCCTATCTCTGGTTGACGGGTTTGCCTATGCCTCTTTAGGTCGAGTCTTGCTCTGTCTCTGTCTGGCCCATACTCTGTCTCTGGATACCGAGACTTTCCCCATCCATGGCTGTCAAGCCAGGCTGTTTCAGGGTTGAGTCTTGCTCTATCTCAGGATACCGAGACTTTCCCCATCCATAGTTGTTAGGCCAGGTTGTTTCAAGCCTTCGTCTTCGGTCCATCTTTGGCTACCGAGCTTCACTCCACCTTGTACACACAGTCTTACTCCATATTGGGCCTTGCTCCGTTTCTGGGGTTCGAGTCTGGCTCAGTTGTTCTAGGTGGTGCCTAGCCCATTTTGGCAGTTGGCACATTGATACATTTTCTAGAAGTTGAGCTTGGCTCTGCCTCTAGCTCTCGGACCTTCCCTATCTCGGGTGGTCAGTCTTGTTCTGTCTTTTCCAGCGAGCCGGGCTTCACCTTGGCCACTCTAGCCTGGCTCCTTCACTGAAGGTTAGGCTGCATTCTCTCTCTGCCTGTTCCATCTGGCTCCTTTTTTGGCTGTCACTCCTGGCTCCATTGTCGAGCCTTACTCCATCATTAACGGGCAAGTCTAGTCTTTTCACTGGAGGTTGCATTGGGAGCCATCGCTAACTATTGCTCTAGCTTTGGATGTTCAGCCTCGTGGGGGCCGAGCTGTGAGTTGCCTCGGATTTCTTGCTCCATCTCTGGTGGGTGAGTCAGGTCTTCTCCCCGATTGTCAAGCCTGGGGCAGTTTCTGGCTGGTCTGCTCTGCAGTTCTGGCCGCTATGCATTTGTTGCCTCTGTTGTTGAGTCTGGCCCTGTCGCTGGCTCTTGAGCCTTGGTAGGCTTTGCTCTGTTGCTGTCTGTCGAAGCTTCCTCCTTTGTTGGCTAGCACAGCTTATTCTGCACCCACTGCTGGACTTTCTTCCACAGTTTGGGGCTCTAGTGTGCTTCCATCTTCGGAGGTTGGGACTGGCTTCGTTTCCATGTGTCGGCCTTCTTCATTTGCTCATCATCAGGTCTCTTGCCTTGTCTGGTTGTGGAGTCTTCTTCCTCTTGGTGGTGGGGCCTGGCATTTTTCTCGTGTCTCTGGTTGGAACCGATTCTCTTGTCCCTGGAGGGGCTTCCTTGTGCCATCTTGGGATGGTGCATGCTCTCGGGGTCTCTCCCCTCTTCCTTCCTGTCGATGATGTAGCACCAGCGTTGCCTATCGGGGCTTATTCTGTCTCTGTGTTCCCACCCACTTGGGAGCTGCTTTGGTACATCCCACTTGTTTCTGGATTGATCTATGGGATGCTATGAAAGGTAAAATTAGTCCTTACCTGATAATTTTTTTCCATTAGTCCCAACAGATCAATACAGAGGCCTGCCCTTTGTTCTAGCTTAATACATAGTGTGTGGTGTATGTTGTTCTTTTCAGATTTGGATTAGATTTTATCACAGATGTTATTCTGGTGTCTTCTGGATGTCACTTCCATGGACGAATGGTATGGGAGTCAGACTGCAGTCTCTTGGAAACTGCGGTCACATGGCCACAGGGCCGATGGTTCTCTCCTTATTTGGGACAGAGGCAGGAGTTTGATGCATGGTATCTTGATTTCCTTACTGTTTTGGTATTGATCATACTGAAAAGTGAGGCTTCTGCACAGTATCCCTTATGGCAGAGTTCTGGCATTCTCTCTATCTCCACCTGCTGTTAGAGGACATAACCCACTTGTCTCTGGATTGATCTGTTGGGACTAATGGAAAGAAAATGATCAGGTAAGGACTAATTTTACCATAAATCACACAAATCAGATATACATCCTCTGATTAAGAGCTTCAAAGTGGTGAAACAATACCAGAAAAAAGTAAAAGGAGGAGGAAAAAGCCTCAGTGTGCCCAGACCTTTTAATCAAACAGAAAGGTCTATAAGGGCTACAGTCCAATCATTGGCATAAAAATAACCTCCTATATATTCACTTCAGAACATATCTTCAATGTTTGGAATAGTGACTTTATTTCATATGTAGAAAGCACAGAATTTCTACTTCACTTTCAATCCAAATAGCCCTTCTGCTGACTTCACCGCATTTGTCCGACGGTGGCCAGCGTTTCGTTCCACTGTATCAAGGACTCGCAGGACAATTTTTGTGAAGTTAATTTAGGGATGACTACACTTTTAGGGCTACACTTATTACACTTTCTGCATGTGTAATATTTTACATAATAGTAGGTTGAAATGATGATGTCTCTGTAAATAAGAAAAACATCTTCTTGCCATTGCAGGTCATTTGCCCAAACCCACCATGAGCCGATCAAAACCTAACATGTTATTTAACAGAGGAGACAACGTACAGCTGAGCTGCACAATCCCAAAGTTTAACGTAAAAAGTGTGGTCTATTTTCTGAAAGAAAATGTATCGAATCCCATAGCAATGGAGACCTTGTCTAGTGAGGAGATCACAGCAGTTCATGCTATGAATGCACTTGACACCTCAGATAATGGGAGATACACCTGCCAGTATGAAATTAAACTACAAGGACAAAGCTTTAAATCACCAGAGAGTGCCCCTGTGAAAGTAATATTGGGTAAGTCTTTTTTCTTTCTAATATACAATCATTTCTTGGAAAACATCATCAGGACCATTAAAAAAAAGTATTCTTAAAAACAAATTATCTTCATGGATAGCAACGAATTAAGGGGGTCTTTTACTAACCTATAAGTGCTTTCACTTTTATTAACCTATAAGTGCATTCACTCTGCAGCCCCTCACTACCTCTCCACCCTCATCTCTCCCTACACTCTTCCCAGGAACTCCGTTCACTAGGCAAATCTCTCCTAATTGTACCCTTCTCCTCCATCGCTAATTCCAGACTCCATTCCTTTTATCTTGCCACACCTTATGCCTGAAATAGACTTCCTGAGCCGTTATGTCAAGCTCTATCCCTGGCCGCCTTCAAATCTGGGCTAAAGGCATACCTGTTTGATGCTGCTTTTAACTTGTCACCTGCACGTAACCTTTATCTTGTCTTCCTCTCTTCAGTAGTCCCTTTCCCTATGTGTCCTATCTGTCTGTCCTACCCTTATCCCTTATTTGTCCTGTCTGTCTGTCCTGATTTAGATTGTAAGCTCCTTTGAGCAGGGACTGTCTTTTCTTCATGTTAAATTGTGAAGCGCTGCGTATGACTGGTAGCGCTATAGAAATGATTTGTAGTAGTAGTAGTTTTACTAAGGTGCGCTAGCATTTTTAGCTCGCACTACAAATCAGCTGGAGCTAAATGCTGAGACGACTATAGGACTATAATGGGCATCTCAGCATTTAGTGCCTGCTGATTTTTATCTCACCTTAGTAAACGACCCCCTAAAGCTTTAAAAAAATTTTAATGAAAAAATTCCTCTTGTAATTGTAATTTATATTTTTCAATAAGAAGCAAACGTTTATGACTCTCATTGTAATTACAAACAAGTTTAAAAAATGTACTCCCACTGGGTTGTATATATGCCATATCCCAGTCAATCCATACCACAGAGGTCATTTTAGAAGGGTTGTGCAGCATCTGCATGTGTAAAGAGCAGGATTTATAGGTGTAAATATCATACTTGTGAAAATATCAATTTAACAGTGATGCTCTAAACATGTATATGGCATGTGACGCGTATATTTAAAGGAGGCATATTCTGAGCATGGTTTGGGCAGTCCCATTTTTCAATGGAAATTCATGTATATATATTTTTTTTTAATCCCCTGTAGACCAGGTGTGGGCAACCTTGGTCCTCCGGGGCCACATACCAGACAGGTTTTAGGATTTTCCCAATGAATATGCATTAGATCTCATGCATATTCATAGGGAAAATCCTGAAAACCTGGCTTGGTTGGTTGAGATATGGTGGTGGGGCTGTTGCAGGTTAGTAGTTTTGGGGCTGTGGGGGCAGTTTGGAGGGGTGGGGCCATTGTGGAGGTGTATTTTTTGAGGCAGGGGAGTTTGGGGGAGTAAAGAACGGGGCAAGGATATTTGAAAAGTGGAATTTTCTAACTGCTATCATATAGTGTATGTAAGTTTCAATGCTACAGAGGCTGGAACTACTTTTCCCATAGAAATGAATTGGGCCTTTTATAGGATAATTTATTTCTCTGGAATTCCCAGTCTGATTTGGCCCATTTACTGTTTTTTCCTACATGTCAAATTTTATCCCAATCCATTACATTTTCTATGCAACAGAAGGTGGAATTCTTTCTTCCACAGAAATGCATTGAGCCATTTTTTTTTGGTGGGGGGGCTTATTTCTCTGAAATCCCAAGGCCAGTTTAGCCCATTTGTTTAACTCGGTGTATCTTTTTACTGGTTTTTCTCTTTTGCCAATTTTCATCCCATTCCATTCCATTTTTGAAAACTTAATTTGCTATTAAACTACAAGGTATTATAGACTCTTTTTGTATAATTCTTCCTAATTTTTTTTGGGTTGGAAAGAATTTTTTTAAAAGTTATTTCATGGGGGTCACATGATGGTGCTGACTTGATAGGATGTCTTGAGCCAGAGCTCCGCTTCCCACCTGCAAATAAACCCCTTCTTTTAGTTTTCTGACATTTGTAACACCCCTTTCACTAGCAGAGATGACTGTTAATACTTACTGGCTCATCTGAGTGCTGTTTGGTGCAGATTAGTGCCCAGTTCGAGCGGTGAAGGCTGCTCGTGCCAGCGGAGATAATGTGGCTCATGATGGCATCTGCAATCGGCTTCTACTTCTAATGCTGAGATAATGACAATAATGATGATAAAGTATTCTTTGCTATATGGAATTCAAGTGTTTCAGAGATTTCCTTGATCATAACTTGCAGACCCAGTCAGAAGACGTCAGTAATATTGCAGCCTGTCCTGATCTGAAGGAATGTTTTTTTATCAGACAGAACAATCCACTTTCTGCTATTGCAGGTGTTGAACCTTTTTAGCTTTGCTGGATTAATGACTCACAAGCACACTCTGCATAAGTGACAGTCATTCAAAAATTTAGTTTTACTAAAAGCAAAGTGGATTGAATTTTAGAGCAATAAAGTTGTTGGGATAAAAATATTAACAGTAGTTGCATTCATTGTAGTTGCGGTACATTTACTTTTTACTCAAAAAGTATTACATTAGGCAATAACTTTTTTACTTAAGTACATTTTTTAATGTGTTCACCGTACTTTTTACTTTTACTTAAGTATTAAAATATACATCTATATTTACTCTATGGGAAAACTATTTTATTTTTTCTTGATCTGATATTGAAATTGTATAAATTGAAACAATAGTAAAGAAAAAATATTGATGAAGCCTACTAAAATGTTTGCAGGTGAAATGCCGATCAGGCTGGCTGATGGCCCCCATCGCTGTGCTGGAAGGTTGGAAGTTTTCCATGATAATCAATGGGGGACCGTGTGTGATGACTTTTGGGACATGGATGATGCGGTAGTAGTATGTAAACAGTTGGACTGTGGACCTGCCATCTCTGCGCTGAATAGAGCTCACTTCGGAAAAGGAGCTGATCCCATTTGGCTGGAAACAATTGTTTGTAAAGGCAACGAGTCTCTTATCTCTGAATGCCAATCAGAGGAAATAAAAGTGAATCGCTGCAGCCACGAAGAAGATGCCGGTGTTGTGTGCTCAGGTAATTTATCAGATTTGTTTTTGTAACTAAGAAAAGAGGAATGGAATTTAGGACTAGGAGCAGGGCCAGCTCAAGGGGTTGTGGGCTCTGAGCCAATTTTGCTTTTGTGCCTCCATCTTGGGGCTAGTCTTACAGTATAAATCACTCAAGTATCAAGGTTCGTACCACAAGAATGGGCCCATAACCAGAAGGTACCTGTGTTTTCTGATTACTACTCCTGGGGAAAATTCTGCACAAAAACATTAAGGGGGTAATATTCAGCCCCCAGTGGTCATTGGTTTTTAAGCCACTAACAGCTATGGGCTGAATTAAGCTGGACCATATCTATGCTCCAGTATTGAATATCCCGGTAAGTGCAGTCACTCGTAAGTTAATGTTATGTTTCTGCCGGTTTGGCTGAGGGGGAGGGGGGACGTCTCTTCTGATTGGCTGCCAGGGTTGGGCTGACGTCAGGGGATAGTACTTTAGCCTGCAGCTGATGAGTCCCTCTGCTTTGGCGTTACTTACACTTGGTGGTAACTGGAAAGCCAAATAGTTTTCTCTTAGAACGTGCTCTGGGTTCTGACAGGGATCTGTGTTTGTGTTTTTCTTTTCCTTCCCTCTGGGTTAGCTGCTGCTGCGTGTGTGTGCATAGCTCTATAATCAGGGCCAGCTGCTCATTTGCTAGTGGGGGCTGGGCGATGTTCAGCCTCCCCGGGCTCTGGGCTGAGTGAGAGCATTATCTCCATTGTTTGTTTGTTTGAAGAATTTCTCTCCCCATGTGCAGTGAGTAACCCTTTGTGTTCTGTGTGGGCTGTGTCCCTGTCATTTTCGGTGTGTTAGTTCCTTGTCCTGCGCTAGTCCCCTGGGTGGGTGTGGCCCGCTCTGGTTCTTTTTGTTTCTCCCTCTGCCCTATTGCTGGTGTTCAGCACGTGTCTGGCATCTTGGGGTCCCGGGGGGCCCTCTGGGTTCTTTCACCCCTCCCTGTGTGTGTCTGGGTTCCCGTTCAGCCTTGAGGCCCGCACGAGTGGCTCTGTGTGCGTGGGTTCCACTCACAAAAATGGCTGTTCTCTCTCTGGGTGAAATTATGAATATAATGGCACTACATATATAATTTTTTACTTGCAAATAGTGTAGGCAATTTTCAAAAGCCCATTTATATGCATTAACCTCTGTTTTATACACATACATGCCTTTAGAAATTGCTCCCTGTAATATCTTTATAGCCCGATGTTCTGTTTCATTCACTTTGCATACCATTTCTGGAAATGCCATGTTTCAGCAGGTTGGGCTCATTTAAACATGGACTACATACACACAGTGACACACTATTCTTCATGGAGGAAGCCATAAATGAATGCCTTCAGTTTTATTTTAGCCCCTATTTGTCATGTATGTTGTTTATTTGATTTGTTCTGCCATTATAACATATGTCTTTCTTATTTTCATGTAGAAATCAGGCTCTTGGGTGGTCCAGCAAATTGTGCTGGGACAGTGGAGGTATTACACAACGACCAGTGGGGACGAGTGTGTGGTCGTAACTGGGAACTCCAGGATGCGGAAGTGGTGTGCAGTAGCCTGCGATGTGGTTACGCTCTGTCAGTGGTGAACATTGCTCAGTATGGACATGGCCCAGGTCCTTATTGGCTAGAAGATGTGAACTGTGATGGAACAGAATCTTTTTTCAGTAGATGCCAAACAACATTTTCCACTGGGGTTGGCTGCACCAATGGAACAGATGCCACTGTTGTGTGCTCAGGTAAGTCACTGCTCAAAGGCAGATTGAAAGCATTTTAGAAATGAGAACCCTTACCAACAAAGCATAAAAGAAGAATAAAATACTCATTCTTGGGCACGTCACAGGAAAAAGTTGCAAAGTGAACACACATAGAGGGGCATTTTTGACGTTTTGCACAAAACATCCAAAATCTGAATAGGAAAGAAGGCTATTTTCGAAAAAGAAAAACATCTTTTTTTTTAAATACTGTTTCGAACAAGGTTTTTTGCTTTGTATGTATTTTTTTAAAACTATTTTCAAAAGAAAAAGTCCAAGTGAAAAACGTAGAAAATCAAGCCATTGGGATGTAGTAGACTGGTCCCCCAGACATTCCAGGAGAGCAATGGGGCACCCTAGGGAGCACTGCAGTACATTTCAAAAAATGCTCCCAGGTACACATCTCACCATTGCTCCTTTACCTTGTCTGATGAGCCACCCAAAACCCACTACCCCCAACTGTACACCACTATAATAGCTCTTAAGGGTGAAGGGGACACTTATATGTGGGTACAGTGGGTTTCTGGTGAGTTTTGGAGGGCTCACAGTTTCCACCACAAGTGTAACTAGTAGGGGAAGGTATGGGCCTGGGTCTACTTGTCTGCAGTGCACTGCACTCCCCATTAGACCACTCCAGAGACCTGCATTCTGCTCTAATGGACCTGAGTATAACATATGAGGGTGGCATAGAGGCTGGTAAGTAATATTTTAATCACAATTTTGAGGGGTGGGAGGAGATCAGTGACCACTGGGGGAATAAGGTCATCCCTGATCCCCTCCAGTGGTCATCTAGTCATTTGGGGCACATTTTTGTGCCTTATTCATTATAAAAACAGATCTAGTTCAAAGCGTCTTAGTTTTAGTCCTGGACGGTTTTGTTTTGTTCCATTATGGCAGAAAAATGGCAGAACACCCAAACCCCGCCCTTAACACCCCCCCCCCCCCCCCCCCTTGAGATTTGGATGCACTGCTGAAGAACAGCATAGAAAAGCATCTGAAAAATAGGTTTCGAAAATACTGAGTTTGGACGTTTTTGTGAGAAAAACTTCCAAATGCTGCTTTATGCCACTTTTTAGACATTTTTCTCTTTTGAAAATGAGCCCCAGAGAGGCATATTTTCAAAGCACTTTGGGAGGCTAAGTTCCATAGGTTTCTATGGAACTTTGGGAGGCTAAGTGCTTTGAAAATGAGCCTGATAGTGTGACAAAATGTTGCCTTTCCCCTTCCTGCAGTAGCAAACTTATGCATGTCTGTTTCGAGGCTGGATGTGAAAAGTCACGGTAAGTGTGCCTCATACGGGCTACAGTATATGAAGCGCGTGTGTGTGTCTGTCTGTGTATCCATGACTGTGTGTATGTTGTAAAGAGTGGGTAGAAAGCTCTAGAGAACAAAGAGGAAAAAGGAGAGAAAGGAACTACGACTCCCAACATGCTCCAAGGGAACCCAGGGATAGGAAAAACTATGTGCATACCCAGGGGCCACCAGAGGAGGGCCGCAGGAGAATGAGTAAGCCTGATTCTCCAGCCTGGGGGAGGAGGTGGTGGAACAGGTGGGTGGAGAACGAAAAGATACCAAGGAACCTTAATGAAGGAAAGTGTGAGCAGCTGGGAGGGGGAGGGGACGAAGAGAATATGGACTGGGCTCCTGAGCAGAAGCAGGGGGAGAGTGAGCCTTGTCCTATGGAGCTGACTGAGCCGGAGAACTCCCGGGAAGAACCAATGGACTTTTCAGCTCTGGCTCAGAGAAAGCCAGAGAAACTGCGGGGCCCCAAAACCGGGTCAAGCGGGAGGAGGTCAGGTGAGATAGTGACTGACCTAGAGGGTGGGACCCTAGGCTTTGAGCCCGCGCAGAGCCATTGTTGCTAAAGGGAACTGTATTTTGAAGCCTTGCTAAACTGAAGGGTGTTTTGAGGCCGGGCCACAATGAACTGTGCTTGGAAGCCTGGCCAATTTGAACTGTGTTTGCAAGCCTTGCTAAAGTGAACTGTATTTTGAAGCCTTGCTAAACTGAAGGGTGTTTTGAGGCCGGGCCACAATGAACTGTGCTTGGAAGCCTGGCCAATTTGAACTGTGTTTGCAAGCCTTGCTAAAGTGAACTGTATTTTGAAGCCTTGCTAAACTGAAGGGTGTTTTGAGGCCTGACCCCAGTGAACTGGGTTTGCAAGCCTTGCTAAAGGGAAGTGTATTTTGAAGCCTTGCTAAACTGAAGGGTGTTTTGAGGCCTGGCCACAGTGAACTGTGCTTGGAAGCCTGGCCAATTGGAACTGTGTTTGCCAGCCTTGCTAAAGTGAACTGTATTTTGAAGCCTTGCTAAACTGAAGGGTGTTTTGAGGCCTGGCCACAGTGAACTGTGCTTGGAAACCTGGCCAATTTGAATTGTGTTTGCAGGCCTTACTAATGTGAAATGTATTTTGAAAGCCTCACTAAAAGGATCTGGAACTGTATTTGAGTGGTTCTTTGTGGCGAAGCTGCATTTTCTGAGAGAGGGCTCGAAAGTGATCACAATTGGTGTCAGAAGTAGGATCGATTTCCGGACCTGTCGCTCGAGGAGGTGACAAGCCAGAAGAAAAAGCCCGACGGAGGGGCCAACGCTGAGAAAAGCGCAGACCCGTCTTGGGTTCCGGTAAGCGGGGCCGGGATTGGGGAAACCAGAGGGAGTATAGGAAAAGGGAAAACCGCAGTGGCGAAATCGCACTTGGAGTCGTGTTTTCTGCTTTCTTTTCTTCAGGAGTAGCAGTCAGGAAGCAAGGATGGACCCCAAGGAGATCTTCGCCTGGATGACTATGCAGTTCCAGAAACAGCAGGAACTGGCGGCGAAGATGGTGGAGGAGTCTTTGACTGCAGCTAGAGACCAGCAGCAACCGGTGTTGAATCTACTACAGGACGTTTTGCAGAAGGGGATCGGTAGCCCAAGGGACTTTGGAACCGGAGGGACCGGGCAGGGGCCAGGAGGAAGCGGTGCGGTAGGACCTTTATCCATGAACTCACTTACCTGGGGGAAGTTGGCTGAACAGGATAATGTGGATGATTTTCTGACCGCCTTTGAGAGGGTGGCGGTGGCCGCAGGATGGCCGCAAGAGCAGTGGGCCATGCGATTAGTGCCTTCCTTATCCGGGGAAGCTCTGGCCGCCTTTAGGGACTTGTCCCCTGGGGACGCTGCCCATTATGGGAGGTTAAGGGAGGCCATTAAGGACCGATATGGTCTAAGTACCCAAGCTTATAGGCGAAAGTTTAGGGCCACTAAATGGGAAAAGGGGGAAGCACCTAAAGCTCTGGCCAATAAACTGATGGACTTAGTAAAAAAATGGTTGGAACCAGATCACCACACTACTGCCGAGATTCTTCAAGAACTGGTAGTGGAGCAATTCCTACAGGGACTACCCAGGGAGATCCGAGCGGGGCTGGTTCAGAGGGGCTGTAAGACAGTGGAGGGCGTGGTGACCGGGTTAGAATGTTACCTGGAAGCCCAACATTGGGGGGGACACGGCCTGGAGGGAGGGAAACTACGACCTCAGGACGGCTGGGGGTCCAAAGTCACCTCCCTTAGAAGGGATCCCCAGGGAATGAAGGTCGGTTCAAAGTGGGTTGGTAAAAAGCCGGTAGGGTCAGAAGGCCAGGAGAAAAAAGCTACTTTTTATGAGGGAAAAGTATGTTATGAGTGCGGAAAAGAAGGGCACTTCAGGAAGGATTGCCCAGGGCGAGAGGGATGGATCTCTCAAGTGGCCCAGGGGTTTAGGCCCCGGTATACGGCCCAGGTGGAGGGTTTATCTATTGAAGCCATGTTAGACTCCGGGGCAGACCAGTCCATGATCTCCAGGAGGTTATGGGAGCAAATAAGAAAAAGGAGGATACGATGTAAGGATACCTATGAGGGAGCAGTAGCTATCCAGTGTATACATGGGGCAAGTACTCGTTATACCCTTCATAGAGTTAGCTTGAAGGGGCCCACAGGAGAGATCGAGATAGCCGTGGCGGTTCTACCCAGGTTGCCACAGGAGATGATTTTAGGAAGGGTCTGGCCTCCTTTTTCAGACTGTATTAGGGGTAAAAGCGTGTTGGTAACTACCCGCGCTCAGGCGCGACGGGATCCGGAGGCGGAGAAAGAAGGAATAGGAGGTATTTTTCCTTTTCAGGGAGATGTATTAGGGGAGCCGGGGAAAGGGAAAAAGGGGAACGCTTTGAAGAAAAAGGAGCAGAGAGGTAGACGGGGGGCTTTGGAGCGGGTGCAAAAAGAAAGTTACCTGCCGGTAGCCCCGAAAGAATTGCAGGCACAGTTTCCCCAGTTTCATAGGGAGCAGGCTGCAGATCCTACTTTAGAATATGCCTGGGAGAGGGCACGCCAGGGGGAGGGCATAGAGGCTCCGGGTTTCATGTTAGAAGGGGATATATTATATCGTAGGGTGCCCAGCTGGGAGAACTCTGAAGGAGGGAGACAGCTAGTAGTCCCCCAAGCTTTTCGGCCCCTAGTGGTAAGGCTGGCTCATGATCATCCTTTGGGCGGGCATAAGGGCTCCCAGGCTACCCTGACTCAGATATTGGCGAGATTCTATTGGCCCGGGGTTTATGGGGAGGTGGAGAAGTATTGCAAGTCATGCCCAAATTGTCAGAAAGTAGCAGACCGTCTTCCCCCTAGGGCTCCTCTAAGACCCCTGCCCCGGGTGGAACAACCGGGGAGGAGAATAGCCATGGATATTATTGGCCCGGTGACAAAATCTCAGAGAGGCTTCCTCTATGTTTTAGTGGTGATGGATATGGCCACCAGGTATCCCTGGGCCATCCCTTTAAGAAGCATATCAGCGAAGGGCATTGCCCGGGAACTGATAAAAATCTTTTGTGAGGTGGGGTTTCCCCAAGAGGTTTTGACAGACAGGGGATCCAACTTCATGTCCAGCACCTTAAGGCAAGTGTGGGAGGCTTTTGGGATACAGCATATCCGTACAGCGGCCTACCATCCGCAAACAAATGGGATGGTAGAACGGTTTAATAGAACTTTAAAGGGGATGTTAAAAAAAGCGCTGGGTGAAGATAGGACAGGTTGGGACCAACTGTTACCCTTCGTGCTATATGCATACAGGGAGAAGGTACAGGACTCATTAGGAGTTTCCCCTTTCGAGCTAGTATTTGGCCGGAGGCCCAGGGGAATTTTAGATATATTGCAGGAACACTGGGTACCTCCGGAGAAGCCCGATCAGTCAGTGGTAGAATATCTACAGGATCTGAGGGCCAGATTGGATAAATTGCAAGAATATTCCCAGGAGAGGCTGGAACAGAGCCAAAATCGACAAAAGAATACTATGATAAAGGTACTCGGGAACGGGAGTTTGCAGTCGGAGATAGGGTCCTTATCCTAGTCTCTGAAGACCCGCATAAGTTTGCCTCGGGGTGGAGGGGTCCCTGGGTGGTGAAGAGGAGACTAGGGCCCCTCACGTATGAGGTGGCGAACGAGAAGGGTCGGGTTCAAACCTTCCATGTGAACCTTATGAAACCCTGGGTAGCAAGGGTGGGCTTTCAGACACGGGGGGAGGAAAAGGAGGGAGAGGAGTTGGGACCACAAATAAGAGATATTTTCAAGCCTGGGGAGCCAGGGATTAATCCCCGGTTGACACAGGCACAAAAAAAACAGATAGGAAGGCTCCTGAAAGGGTTTGACGACGTGTTGACAGCATGTCCGGGAAATACTCACCTGGTTGAGCATGACATTATAACAGAAAGGGGTAAAGTAGTTCGGCAAAGGCCATATAGGCTCTCCCCCATGAAAAGGAGGGAGGTTATAAAACAGGTGCAGGAAATGTTAGATTTCGGGGTGATTGAGGAATCAAATAGCCCCTGGTCAAGCCCAGTGGTGTTAGTGCCAAAACCTGATGGGGAGTGGAGATTCTGCATAGATTTTCGCCAGCTTAATACCCTTTCTCAAAGTGATGCATATCCTATGCCCTATATTGAGGAGCTGGTAGACAGGTTAGGATCTGCACAATATCTCACTACCCTGGACTTGACTAAAGGGTACTGGCAGATTCCACTTACTCCCGGAGCCCAAGCTAAGACGGCTTTTAGTACGCCCATAGGTCTGTACCAGTTTAAAAGATTACCCTTTGGCCTTAATTCAGCGGCTGCGAGTTGCCAGAGGTTACTGGACCGGGTGCTCAGACCACATCAGATGTACGCAGCTGCGTATATGGATGATGTGGTAATACATAGTGCAGACTGGAATACCCATTTAAAACAGGTGGAGGCGGTGCTGCAGGCTTTTAGGGATGCAGGCCTTACCTTGAACCCAAAGAAATGTTATTTTGCGCAGTACCGGGTGAAGTATTTGGGGTATAATGTGGGCCGGGGAGAGGTACGGCCTTTACTAAACAAGGTCAAGAGCATCCAGGAGTTTCCCCGACCAAACACTAAGAAGCAATTACGTAGCTTCCTGGGGATGGTGGGGTATTACCGTAGGTTCATCCCTCATTTTTCCTCAATGGCCACTCCCCTAACTGACCTGCTGAGAGGGAAGAATCCTGACCACTTGAGGTGGTGGGGGGGAGGAGTTGAGGGCATTTGAACAGATGCAGAGGGCCCTGTGCCAGGAGCCGGTGTTGAAGGCAGTAGATTTCGAGAAACCCTTTGTCCTTCAAACAGATGCCTCGGGGAAGGGGTTAGGGGCAGTGCTGTCCCAAGAGCATGAAGGGGAAGAGCATCCGGTGCTTTATTTAAGCCGAAAGCTCCTTCCTCATGAGGATCATTACTCCACCATAGAAAAGGAGTGTTTAGCCATCCGATGGGCGGTGCAGGAGTGTAATGTCTATTTAGAAGGACGAAAATTCAAGCTGGTAACGGATCATGCTCCCTTGAAATGGCTGAATATGATGAAGAATAATAATGGGAGACTAATGCGATGGTATTTAGCTTTGCAGCCATTTCAATATTCCGTGGAGCATCGTCCAGGGCGATGTTTGGGAAATGTTGATGCACTGTCCCGGGTAGAGGAGGAGAAAGAGAAAGAGTGGGGGGATGGAAGTTTAAGGGGGGGGGTATGTAAAGAGTGGGTAGAAAGCTCTAGAGAACAAAGAGGAAAAAGGAGAGAAAGGAACTACGACTCCCAACATGCTCCAAGGGAACCCAGGGATAGGAAAAACTATGTGCATACCCAGGGGCCACCAGAGGAGGGCCGCAGGAGAATGAGTAAGCCTGATTCTCCAGCCTGGGGGAGGAGGTGGTGGAACAGGTGGGTGGAGAACGAAAAGATACCAAGGAACCTTAATGAAGGAAAGTGTGAGCAGCTGGGAGGGGGAGGGGACGAAGAGAATATGGACTGGGCTCCTGAGCAGAAGCAGGGGGAGAGTGAGCCTTGTCCTATGGAGCTGACTGAGCCGGAGAACTCCCGGGAAGAACCAATGGACTTTTCAGCTCTGGCTCAGAGAAAGCCAGAGAAACTGCGGGGCCCCAAAACCGGGTCAAGCGGGAGGAGGTCAGGTGAGATAGTGACTGACCTAGAGGGTGGGACCCTAGGCTTTGAGCCTGCGCAGAGCCATTGTTGCTAAAGGGAACTGTATTTTGAAGCCTTGCTAAACTGAAGGGTGTTTTGAGGCCGGGCCACAATGAACTGTGCTTGGAAGCCTGGCCAATTTGAACTGTGTTTGCAAGCCTTGCTAAAGTGAACTGTATTTTGAAGCCTTGCTAAACTGAAGGGTGTTTTGAGGCCGGGCCACAATGAACTGTGCTTGGAAGCCTGGCCAATTTGAACTGTGTTTGCAAGCCTTGCTAAAGTGAACTGTATTTTGAAGCCTTGCTAAACTGAAGGGTGTTTTGAGGCCTGACCCCAGTGAACTGGGTTTGCAAGCCTTGCTAAAGGGAAGTGTATTTTGAAGCCTTGCTAAACTGAAGGGTGTTTTGAGGCCTGGCCACAGTGAACTGTGCTTGGAAGCCTGGCCAATTGGAACTGTGTTTGCCAGCCTTGCTAAAGTGAACTGTATTTTGAAGCCTTGCTAAACTGAAGGGTGTTTTGAGGCCTGGCCACAGTGAACTGTGCTTGGAAACCTGGCCAATTTGAATTGTGTTTGCAGGCCTTACTAATGTGAAATGTATTTTGAAAGCCTCACTAAAAGGATCTGGAACTGTATTTGAGTGGTTCTTTGTGGCGAAGCTGCATTTTCTGAGAGAGGGCTCGAAAGTGATCACAATGTATATGTCTTTGTGTGTATGTGAGTGTCTTTGTGCCTATGTATATAAGACAGAGAAACAGATGGAGCCTAAAAGTACACCAAAAAACTGGTTTGCTTACCTATAGCCACAGAAGGCAAGCCCATGGCTGCCCAGTGTCCTTCAGCTGTCAGTATTGGTCAGTAGGCGTGTGCATGGAAAACATATTCAGATTAATTTTGAACTTTATTCCCCAATTTTGGGGCATTTTTTTGGTTTGTTTCATATATTTGTGTTAATGAAAAAATTTAACACCCTCCAGAATCTACATTAAAATTATTTAGCATGCGTTAATAAACTTTAAGCATGTTCATTTAGTTATTGTGTGTTAAATCAATTTGTAGTGCAAACTAACTATTTTAATGCATGTTAATGAAACAAATGCGTGCTAATGAATGCAAATCCATATTCAGCACTAGGAATGGAAGAAGTGATTCAGAATTCATGTCAACTAAACGCCTACTTTACAACTTATTGTAAGCCACACTGAACCCGCAAAAAGGTGGGAAAATGTGGGATACAAATGCAATAAATAAATAAATACTTATTGTATAGATTAGGGAGAAGATTGTGTAAATCTAGTTCTGCAAGCATACTTATTCACATCTGTATACTGTCTCCCTTACACAACTTGAGGTAGTTTAGAATAAAATTATAAACAATAAAAATAATTTCCCATCCCTATCCATAAAATATCCTGAGCCAGTACAGGGGTTGGAACAAAGAAAAATTTCATAATTCAATTCAATTTCATACATACTTGCACAGTCAGTGATTGAGCAAGTATGTATGAAATAGTTGAGTTGAACAATGAAACTTTATTAGTAGAAGATTACATCCACCTGATGTTCCCTCTCACCAATCTCATAATCATGTGTGCATACTGGAGTGGAGTATGGACCATTTGGGGCATGTTCCGCTCCATGGGGGCAGGCTAAGGCATCAGGTCTCAGTTTGGACTGGATGGTGTATACCACAGGGTAAAGAAGTCAAACATGAAATTGCTGATCTACTATTAGTGGTCTGTAATTGTCCATAGCATCTGAAGATTGGAGGATAGCCAATGTAACACCAGTTTTTAAAAAGGGTTCTAGGGGTGATCCATGTAATTAAGGACTGGTAAGTCTGATGTCAGTGCTGGGCAAAATGATAGAAATTATTATAAAGAATAAAATTACCAGACACATAGACAAACATAATTTAATGGGAGAAAGTTAACATTGATTCAGCCAAGGGAAACTTGCCTCACCAATTTGCTTCATTTCTTTGAAGGTGTGAATAAATATGTGAGGGTCAGTATTCAGCTGGTGGTGTTGAGTGTTTTGTTGACTGCTGCAGGAGTTATTCCCGGATATTCAATACTAGTCTGGGCTTCGGCATTGGATATCTGGTTTATGCGGAGCCATCTAAGTTGATATTCAGTACTTAAATGGCTAAGGGTTGCTGTATAAAGTTAAGATTGTGTTTTATTCGGTCCCATTAATACAGTTACTCTGGATGGTTAAGTGCTGAATATCAGAACTTAACCAACCAACTGGTGATTCCGCCTCCAGAATAGCTGGTTTTCACTTTGGTGCTAACCACTAATTTTAGCGGTGATAACTGGTTAAGTGCTGCTGAAAATTAGCAGATAACCCTGAACAAACAATTTGAACAGTCAGCAGCCATTTGGGGCCGATTAAATTGTTTTGAATATCGACAAGGTGGATAAAGGTGAGCTGGTTGATGTAGTATATCTAGATTTTCAGAAAACCTTTGACAAAGTCATAAGAACATAAGAGTAGCCATACTGGGTCAGACCAATGGTCCATCTAGCCCAGCATCCTGCTTTCCAAACAGTGGCCAAGCCAGGTCCCAAGTACCTGGCAGAAACCCAAATCGTGGCAACACTCCATACTACAAATCCCAGGGCAAGCAGTTGCTTTCCATGTCTGTCTCAATAGCAGATTATGGAGTTTTCCTCCAGGAATTTGTCCAAATCTTTTTAAAACTCAGATACACTAACTGCTGTTACTATATCCTCTGGCAAAGAGTTCTAGAGCTTAACTGTTTGATGAGTGAAAAAATATTTCCTCCTATTTGTTTTAAAAGTATTTCCATGTAACTTCTTCGAGTGTCCCCTAGTCTTTGTACTTTTGGAACTTCTACTACACCACTCAGGATTTTGTAGACCTTGACCATATCTCCCCTCATTTGTCTCTTTTCCAAGCTGAAGAGCCCTAACCTCTTTAGCCTTTCCTCATAAGAGAGGAGTTCCATCCCCTTTATCATTTTGGTCGCTCTTCTTTGAAACTTTTCTAATTCTGTTATATCTTTTTTGAGATACGGCAACCAGAACTGAACGCAGTACTCAAGGAGACTCCTGAAAAAATTAAAATCCATAAGACAGGAGGCAGTGCTTTGTTGTGGATTTGGGAAATGGTTAAAAGATAGAAAACAGAGGGTAGGGTTCAAATAGCCATTTTTCTTAATGGAGGAAGACGAATACTGGGGTGTCCCCGGGATCTGTACTGGGACTGGTGCTATTTAACATATTTATAAATTATCTGGAAATGGGAATGATGAGTGAGATGATTACATTTGCAGATGACACAAAACTATTCAAAGTCATCAGATCGCATTCAGTTTGTGAGAAATTGCAGGAGGACCTTACGAAATCGGAAGGCTGGGCATCCAAATGGCAGATGAAATGTAATGTGGATAAATGCAAAGTGATGCACATTGAGAAGAATAATCCAAATCATTGTTTCTGGATGCTAGGTTCCACTTTAGAAGTCACCACCCAAGAAAAAGATTTGCATGTCATCGAGGACAATATGTTGAAATCTGTTCAGTGTGTGCTGGCGGCCAATAAAGCAAATGGAATGCTATGAATTAAACAGATAGAGATAAAAAAATAAGACAGAGAATATTATAATGCCTATGTATTGCTCCATCACATTGTTCTTGGCTTGATTCGACTCGTCAAGCAGCTTTTTTTTGTGCAGCCTCAACGTTATGGAATTCTCTCCCTATCCCTCTTTGCTCAGAACCATCATACTTGAGGTTCCGAGCTGCTCTAAAAACACATCTGTTTTGGCAGGCATACAAACATGGAGTCAGTGACGTGACTGGGATGCCTATGGTCCTATTTCTTCCTTTGTTGTTTTTTCTCTTGTCCTTGTTTTCTGTCCTGATTTATGAACTAATGTATTTCCCTTCCTCCTACAAGTTGTAGTCTGTAAACCACCCTGTGTGTTCCTTGTTTGCACGGCCAGCTCAAGAGGTTGCTGTGCTCAAGCCAACTTTTGTTTTTGCATCCCCCACCCCCTGCCCAAAATATTTTCTCCTCTTTTGCTAGCTTTGTCCCTCCAGCCCCCTTGAATAGTTTTTCCTTTTCCAAAATGTTTGTCCCTTGAATATTTTATTAATCTCTTCCCAGCTTTAATCCCCCCCCCCCACAGACCCTCAAATACTTTCTCCTCTATTTTTCCCAGCTTTTCCTGCCTGATACCATGGAATATTCTTTCCTTTCAACAACCCCCCCTCCACCCCACCACAATAGTCCAGCATATCTCCTCCTTCCTTTCTCCCTTCCCTTCCCTTCCATCCCCTCCCTAATGGTCCAACATGTCTCCTTCCTCCTTCCCTTCCCAATGGTTCAGCATGTCTTCTTCCCCGTCCCTCTTGATTGGATCAGCATGTCTCCTTCTTGGCTTCTCCCTTCCCTAATGGTCCAACATTTCTCCCTCTCCCCCTCCAATATTTCTTCTCTCTTAGTCTCCCAATGAGCTAGCATTTGTTCTCCTTCCCTCCTCCCCCCCTCCCCACACCCATGGTCCTGCATCTCTGAGTCCTGTTCTCTCCCTAGCTGGAGAACTGGCATCTCCTGGCCTCTCAAGCCCCATCTTCCCTATGTACCTTTTTAAAAGTTTTTTATGCTTGCCGCAGCAGCAAGCAGCAATGCATATGCGCTGCTCGTGTCTATCCCACAGTCTTCCCTCTGACAGTTCCCGCCTATGTGGAAACAGGAAGTTGTCAGAGCGAAGGCTGTGGGGAGGGTGCAAGCAATGCTTATGCATCACTGCTGCACTGCCGGCCATAGCTCCAATTAAAAAAAAAAACAACTTTTAAAAAGGTACACCCAGGGCAGTGCGGGGCTTGAGAGGCCAAGGGAGATTCTGGATCGCTGGGGAGTGAGAGGGCATCGGCATCACTAACCAGACTCTTTTTTTTTTTAATCTGTACAACCACTAGGTAAGCTTCCTCTGCCTTTGGGGAATCTGGGCCAGCTTAACCTATGGGCTGGTGACATCACAGACTCTGTTGTTTGACACCCTTAATCGCCAGCGCCCTGGGCCAGAGCCCTCATGTGGTCCATAGCTGGCCCTGCCTGTTTGAGTGGTACTTTAGAAATGAATAAACATCTGCTCTGCATTTAGCGCATAGGGCAGGTGCTTATTGCACCACATGGGAATGCGTTACATGCAGCTGCAAATAGCATGGTAGCAACCATGCTACCTGCCCTGCATGTAATGCAGTGCAAGGCCAACTTTAAATAAATGTAAAAAAATGCCCTGATATGGTGGCACACCCATCCTTCCCTCCCCTTAAATCTGATCCCCCTAGTCACAGTCCTGCCCACACCACCATACAGACGTGATTCCCTGTTAAGACCCCAACCCCCAGATCACACAACTCTGACCCCCTGATACTAGACCCAAACCCCAGATAGTGGATTTCCCCCCACACTCAAGCACCCCCAGATTCTACCCACTCCTGTGCTGGCCAGCTAACACAGGATTTTTAATGCACAACCTCCTTTTATAGCGCAGAAGACAGTAGCCAAGGCCTACACAACTGTCTACTGTGCTGAAAACCCTGCATTAGTGCAACTAATAAAATAAATAAATAAACTTAGTAAAATCCATTGAACAAGCAAAAAAGGGCTATTACTCCAAGCAAATTCTCAAGGCACCACATTCTGCAAGACTGTATGTTATTTTGCACTCACTAACAACCTCTCCTCATACCTCATCTTCTGCAGAATCAATACCATCCACAGATTCAATTGCCACTCATTTCTCTACTAAGATATCTCTACGTTTCTCCACTATATCTTTTTTTTTTTTTGTTATATTTGTACCCTGCGCTTTCCCACTCATGGCAGGCTCAATGCGGCTTACATGGGGCAATGGAGGGTTAAGTGACTTGCCCAGAGTCACAAGGAGCTGCCTGTGCCTGCACTTTCTGCTAACTCACCAGATCCCCCACATACCTTACCAGAAGCAGATCTCTCCCTAAGCAGTAAATTCTCTACCTTTAACAATTTTCCAGCATCTTACTGCCCTTTCTTTTCACTATGATCTCCATCAGTCTTGAATAAGGTCAATTTTCTTCTGCCTGGAAACATGCATTGATTCGCCCAAAGGTAAAAACCCCATCTCTCGGAGCTTCTACACTCTCCAATCACTGTCCTATCTCTAATCTGTCATTTGTGTCAAATTAATAGAATCCATAGTCCAAGAGCAACTACACAACTTTCTTGATAAAAGACATTTGTCACACCCCAATCAGACCATCAAAGCACTGAAACTGTATCATTAGGCGTTACTACTTACATAAATTACCATTTAGCACAAGACAAGACTGTACGCCTTCTATCATTAGACCTGTCGGCTGCATTTGATTTGATTGACCGTGAGCTTACTACTTCATCAATTACAATAAACAGGCATTCTTGATACTGTTTATAATTGGTTCTCATCCTATTGTAAAGATCGCACAAATACAGTCTTCCATTTATTTATTTAAAATATTTACAGTATAAACCGCACAATCCTATGTTACTTGGTGGTGTACAAATGAACATACAAAATAAAGCAAACAATAAACATTTCAATAATGAACAAACATAAAATGTAACTAAAAATGAAATAGTTTCAAATCAAATCAGCCAGATCAAAGTTGTTCTGTTCAAAAACATATCTAAATATGTTACATTTAAAATCAGCCACTGAATGCCTGCTGAAATAATAAGGTTTTCAAATCACATTTCAACTGTGAACAAGTTTGTATACACCTCAAAGTAACTGGAAGATTATTCCATAGTTTAGGTCCAATATCTTTGAACATCGAGGACCTATATTCTTCTAATCTAACCTGCCTAAAAGATGGAACTTCAAACAAGTTTAGGCTAGCTGATCTAAGTATACACGTAGGCTGATAAATATATAGCATTGAAACAGTGATAGGTGAGACTAAATTATTAAAGACTTTGAACATTAGCAGCATGATCTTAAACATGATTCTTTGTTCAATTGGTAACCAATGAAGGTCCTTCAAAACTGGGGTGATATGGCAAAATCGGGAAAAAACAGAAACAACTCGCCCAGCAGCATTTTGTTCAAAGCTCACACATGATTCTTATTTAATCCTAAAGATATCAAGAGGAAACTGGTTCCATTCGTTCACTGTACTTATAAATATAGAACACAGTTATCAATGTGTAAGTCAGAGTTCTTCCATTAAAGGAGGAAAACGCCTCAAAAACAAGCCCCTCCCACAGATGTAAATGGGGTGAAGGCTACATATTCATCATCATAGGCGTTTCTAAAAACCTCCTCATTTTAAAACATTTTTTTGAAAAAGTTTTTTTCTTAATGCTGAATAACAAAGCCGCTTTGCCGAGTAAGCTATAAAATTTTACTTAACTTCGGCAGACTGCAGACTTTCTCCTCCCAGACCGTGATTCAACTGTGGTCAACGGGTCCCGTTTCACATTGCGCTGCTTCAGGACCACAGCTATTCAATCAACCAGTTCATCGGTCATAAATCATTCCGTTCAAAAATGCCGACGGTAGCATGAAGGTATGAGGAGAGGTTGTTAGTGAGTGCAAAATAACATACAGTCTTGCAGAATGTGGTGCCTTGAGAATTTGCTTGGAGTAATAGCCCTTTTTTGCTTGTTCAATGGATTTTACTAAGTTTATTTATTTATTTATTTATTTATTTTATTAGTTGCACTAATGCAGTAATCAAAGCAAGGTATTGCAATGCTCTGTACAACCAATCTAACATTAGAGGGACTGAGGAAGTCTCTTAGAGGGGCATAATCGAATGGGGCGCCCAAGTTTCCTGAGGACGTCCTCGCAGGATGTCCCCGCAAAGAGGCAGGGAAACCCATATTATCGAAACAAGATGGGTGTCCATCACACCACCCGAATTCTCGTCCACTCTCTCATTACCTCTCGCCTTGACTACTGCAACCTACTCCTCACTGGCCTCCCACTTAGCCATCTATCCCCCCTTCAATCCATTCAGAACTCGGCTGCATGTCTTATCTTCCGCCTGGACCGATATACTTATATCACCCCTCTCCTCAAGTCACTTCACTGGCTTCTGATCAGGTACCGCGTACAGTTCAAGCTTCTCCTACTAACCTACAAATGCACTCGATCTGCAGCCCCTCCTTACCTCTCTACCCTCATCTCCCCTTACGTTCCTACCCGTAACCTCCGCTCTCAAGACAAATCCCTCCTCTCAGTACCCTTCTCCACCACCGCCAACTCCAGGCTCCGCCCTTTCTGCCTCGCCTCACCCCATGCTTGGAATAAACTCCCTGAGCCCATATGCCAGGCCCCCTCCCTGCCCATCTTCAAATCCTTGCTCAAAGCCCACCTCTTCAATGTCGCCTTTGGCACCTAACCACTACACCTCTATTCAGGAAATCTTGACTGCCCCAACTTGACATTTCGTCCTTTAGATTGTAAGCTCCTTCGAGCAGGGACTGTCGTTCTTTGTTAAACTGTACAGCGCTGCGTAACCCTAGTAGCGCTCTAGAAATGTTAAGTAGTAGTAGTAAATGTTGAGATGGTCGTCCCCGGTTTTCGGCGATAATGGAAACTGAGGACGCCCATCTCAAAAACGACCAAATCCAACTCATTTGGTCATGGGAGGAGCCAGCATTCGTAGTGCACTGGTTCCCCTTACATGCCAGGACACCAACCGGGCACCCTAGGGGGCACTGCAGTGGACTAACTAATGCACTAACTGAATGGAAAAAGCCCTTCCCTTACCGATCCCTTAGTGATTCAGAAAGGAACAGGCATGCATGAAGGAAATCACATGCAAATCAGCTGCTCACTGTTAGCTCATTTGCACACGATTTCCTTCCTAAGGAGGGGAAGCCAGTCCAGAGCAGCCAAGCATTATGAGTGGCTGCTCTGCGCATGCCAAAGACTGCTTCATACATGCAGACAAGCTGTGTGTATAATAGCTGTCTACAACCTTAGAAAAATACAAGTCCAGGTGAAAACGTCAAAAGTGCTCGTCAGGGACATCCAAAATGTGGATGTTTCTGTGAGAAGAATGTCCATGCCTGGATGTTTCTGTGAGAAGGATGTCCATGACTTTGCTATGCCTCTGACACCTCCTTTATTTATTTGGATTTTGGATCACAAGTAGTAGCAGTGGGATTTGAACCAGCCACCTCTGGTATCGGCCTGTTTATCCGACACTGCGGCATGGATGTCCAACCGCCACCTGAAGCTGAACATGTCCAAGACCGAGCTCCTCGTCTTTCCTCCTGAACCCACTTCTCCTCTTCCTCCACTCTCTATCTCAGTTGATAACACCCTCATCCTCCCCGTCCCATCTGCCCGCAACCTCAGAGTCATCTTCGACTCCTCCCTCTCCTTCTCTGCGCATATCCAACAGACTGCCAAGACCTGTCGCTTCTTCAACATCAGCAAAATTCGCCCTTTCCTCTCTGAGCACACCACCAGAACTCTCGTCCAAGCTCTCATTACCTCTCGTCTTGATTACTGCAACTTACTCCTCACCGGCCTCCCACTCAGCCATCTATCCCCCCTTCAATCCGTTCAGAACGCTGCTGCACATCTTATATTCCACCAAAACCGATATACTCATATCACCCCTCTCCTCAAATCACTTCATTGGCTTCCGATCAGATATCGCATACAATTCAAGCTCCTCCTCCTTACCTACAAATGCACTCAGTCTGCGGCTCCTCACTACCTCTCCACCCTCATCTCCCCCTATGTTCCCGCCCGTAACCTCCGCTCACAGGACAAAGCCCTTCTCTCAGTACCCTTCTCCACCACTGCCAACTCCAGGCTCCGCTCATTCTGCCTTGCCTCACCCTATGCCTGGAACAATCTTCCTTTACCCATACGCCATGCCCACTCCCTACCCATCTTCAAATTTCTGCTTAAAACTCACCTCTTCAATGCTGCCTTCGGCGCCTAACCGCTCGAGAAATATAAAATGCCCCAATCTATCCACCCTATCAGATTAACTGTTCACTCGTCCTCTAGATTGTTCACTTGTCTTTAGATTGTTCTCTTGTCTTTAGATTGTAAGCTCTTTGAGCAGAGAACTGTCCTTCTATGTTTAAATGGTACAGCGCTGCGTAACCCTAGTAGCGCTTTAGAAATGTTAGTTAGTAATAGTAGTAGTAGTAGCAGCATTATCACTCAAGGACACCCATCTGTTAGGCACGCCCCAGTCCCGCCTTTGCTACAACTCTGACACGCCCCCGGGAACTTTGGTCGTCCACGCGACGGGAAGCAGTTGGGGACGCCCAAAATCGGCTTTCGATTATGCCAATTTAGGCGACCCTGAGAGAAGGACGCCCATCTCCCGATTTGTGTCGAAAGATGGGCGCCCTTCTCTTTCGAAAATAAGTCTGTTAGTCTTCTTACTATTCTAAGTCTAAAGAAAACGTGCTTGACCATACGTGAAACTTGTGATTTCATTGAAAGCAATGAGTCAAAAAGAACATCTAGATTCCGAATAGTATTCAATAATTGGAATTTGAACATTGGCCATTAAAACTGTATCTGGGATATCATCGTTACTCTCAGACTTATACTCTCCCTTGTGGGGTGCCGCAAATATCTAATATTGTTTGTTCCTGTTTCCATAAACTCTGAAAGACACCTCTTTACTCAGGGAGCCCTATGGATACTAATTCATTCTTTCATGATCAGTAAATTAGATTACTCCAATGACCTTCTTAAGGGTGTCCGTGCATCTGATTTCCAATGACTACAGACTGTGCAAAATTCAGAAGTCAAATTAATTACTTATTCTCGGATATTTGATCATTTAACCCTTTTCCTCAGTCGGGAACATTGGTTGCCTATAACTGACAGGTTAACATACTCCACTACTCAGAACAACCATTATACTTCTCACATCTCCTGATCCCCTATACCCCCCTCCTGGTCCCTCAGGTCATCACAACTGTCACGTTCCTCACCTCGTGGCATCATGCAGGCACTGGGACACCGAGGTGCTAACCCCGCCGCATATCTCAGAAAGGGAGAATTGGGTTGTGAGTGTGCTGACGTCTGAACATCGCCTTTGCTGCTTCTGACACTTCCACCAATGGTGTCCCACGCCCAGTGTCCCTTTAAATTTGGGCGTTCCAAGGCACAGAGCTTCAGCAACAATTGAGCTCTGGTTATCATGGCTTTTTTCTTTGCTGAACGAAGCTCCCGATTCTGTCCGTTGGAGCCGAGTCTGTGCCTGACTTCTGATACTGCTATTGCCAAGTCTGCTGTAGACTTCTGATACCTCTATTGCCAAGTCTGCTCTTGACTTCGGATACTGATACAGCTAAGTCTGTTCTTGATTTCGGATACTGCTACAGCTAAGTCTGTTCCTGACTTCAATACCACTTTAGCAGAGTCTGCGCCTGACTTCTGATACCGTTATTATCAAATCTATTCCTGACTTCTGATACCGCTACTGCCTAGTCTGCTTCTGACTTCTGACACTGCTACAGTCAAGTCTGTGCCTGACTTCTGATACCGCTTTTTGCCAAGTCCGCTCCTGACTTCTGATACTGCTCCAGCCAAGTCCGCTCCTGACTTCTGATACTGCTACAGCCAAGTCCGTTCCTGACTTCTGATACTGCTACAGTCAAGTCCACTCCTGACTTCTGATACTGCTACAGCCAGGTCTGATCCTGACTTCAGATACTGCTACAGCCAAGTCTGATCCTGACTCCTGAGTCTACTACAGCCAAGTCTGTCTAGTGTGTTGTTTAGTCCTACCGGCTGCCCGCACCTGGGGGCTCAACCCCTGGGGAACGGCAGTTGGAATTAGTGAAGACATCTAGGGTTTGTCAGCTGTCCCTAGCCCCCTGGGCTAGGTCTCCTACTCACCTTCTTCCTGCTTGGGCAGGTCATCTCAGGACAGTGACAACAACAAAATCGTTTAACAATTCCCTCCTTCCATATTATTGCTTTAGATATGATTCAGGTTTGAGTATTTATTGTTACAGCACCGACTTTGTTCAATTCTCTGCCACCAACCTTACGACTACAGTTTAAATCTGAACTGAAGACCTTCCTGTTTTGTGATGTATTTCATATTGAACGATAACCCAAATGCTTATTGCTTGCATCCCCCCTCCCCACCTTCTCTTCTCCTGTTGAGCAAGCAGAAGATTAGCACTGATGTGATTTCAGAATTTTTTTTTCTGTCTCTCTCTCATCAATTTTGTAGTTCCTTTCTAAGCTCTGCTACAGAATTATTGACTTATTGTAAACTGTTCACTCATGGGCAGTATTCAAGAGTAAAATAAACTCGAAAGGGCCCCTAAGAACATTATTACTTCCCCCAACCTAACCCTGCATCTAAGCCCACTTACTTTTCCCTTCCTTACCTGTGTATTGAGTGGCGATTTAAAAAAACATTTATTTACAGATGTTCTCGCATACAGTTAGGTATATTGTCAAAGGGAAATTTTTGTTTAGGTGCATGATATACCAAAATAATATTAAAGTATTAAGCCATAGAAAGAAATTCACTCAATAGGCTCTTCAATATGTGTGTTTAGAGGGGAGAATCATCTAGATTTGTTTTAGTATCAAGTTGGTTGATATTCTAAACAATTTAACCAGCCAGAAATGGCTGCTAAATGGTTAAATTACTTGTTTGGGGCTGTCCACTAATTTTCAGCAGCACTTAACTGTTTACTGCAACTGAAAATTAGTGGTTAGCGCATGTGTGAAAACCAGCTATTTTGGAGGCGTTCTAGGGGTGGCATCAGCATTTGGCCAGTTAAGTGCTGATATTCAGCACTTAACTGGTCAGGGTAACTATAAATGGGACCATATAAAGCACAGTCCTGTCTTTATATGGCAACCCATTGGCAGGTTATGTTCTGAATATTGACTTAACCTGCTATGTATTAGCCGACTCCACATAAACCAGATAATCAATGCTGAAGGCCAGATAATTGCCTGATATTGAAATCTGGGAATAACACCAGTTATGGTCAGCAAAATGCTCACTACCTCCAGCTGAATATTTACCCCAAGAATTTGTATTCAGGAATAGCATGCATACAAACTCTGAAATGCAATATTCTATAAGTGGAGTTCTGCCTATGTCCTACCCATGCTCCGTTATGTGTGTCCCTGTGGCAGTTAGGCACCAGCTCAATGGTTGGCATAAGTGAAACATTTAAATGTTAGGTATGTCAATAGCTGATTATACTAGTATTTTATACAGGAACATAGACCATATGTAGAATAGATTCCTACAAACCATCCTCCAGGTACCTAATTGTAGGTACCCTGATAAGGGTTCCAAAAATTAGCAGTCCAAAATCTGGGCACTAAGATAGTATTCTATAATGGCAACTAAGCACCCAGATTTTGTTATAGAATTAAAGCCTAATTTGGCTTCTGGGCACCAACACTGCAAAAGGCAGGTGTAAATGTTGGCACCTAAGCATGCAATGTATAGTATTCTATAAGTTTTGGCGCCTAAATGTATGACCCACCAATGCTCTGTCCATGATCCACCCACAAGCACACTTCCTTTGCAGCTGCATTCTAAAGCACTTAGGCGCTCATTTATAGAATAGTAATTCAGTTCAGTTAGGTGCCTACCTACCATTTACCTCCATTTCAGTACCTAAAGTTTGGTACCTAACTTGTGGTGCACTGTATAGAATCAGGGGGAAATGTATGCTTTTGAAATTAATGGCTTGAATACTTATGAATCTGCTATTTGTGTTTGGATTTTCCCAGCTGGTATCTTATATCCCAATATTTCCATGGAACCAGCATCAGGAGAAATGACTGAGGGACAAACCCTTGTAATCAGATGCTCCGTTATCAACGTATATGAGACAGTAACGTTCATTCTGCACCAAATCTCTAATGGCACAGGCTCCTCACTACATGCTTCAGGATCCAATGGTTCTACCATATTTACCCTGACAGGGGGCAATTCTACTGGAAATTACACCTGTCAGTATGTGACACACGTTGGGGGACGGAGCTTCCATTCTCCACACAGCCAGACTCTTCAGGTCACTCTGGTTCCTTCCTCCACAGGTACAATCCCTTTCTAAGAAAAGAGCTTCTTCTTTCTTTCTTTCTTTCTTTCTTTCTTTCTTTCTTTCTTTCTTTCTTTCTTTCTTTCTTTCTTTCTTTCTTTCTTTCTTTCTTTCTTTCTATCTCTTTGTTTATCTGTATTGTGCATGCCAATTAATTTGTAAATAGACTACAATTAATGAGAATATTACATTGATCTGTCCATAAGAAGCATTTAAATTACGTAAATGTTTAGTATGCACAGAATTGCAATCCTCCACTTTACTTGACTATTGTAGAAATAATCCCCCGATTTATATAAAAGTCACTAAAAATTGTTTATGCTCATCGCCATACCATCCACTTCCTTGCAAACCCTTACCAAGAGCTTTCAAAATTATGCCAAGGGAAAAGGTAATGAATGGAAGGTGGTAAGAAGCGGTGCCAGAAAAGGCACGATCAATTAAAATATCTTGGTTAACAAATCAAGAGAAATTTCAGAAGCAGAGTCTGAAGAGCTTTTGTTTTATCCTCAAAAGAAAAAAAAAAAAGCACAGTAACTGGGGATGAATTCATAGGGCTAGTCCCATGGAAACTGCCAGAAAAATGAGAAATCACACTAACTATCTCATATGTTTTATTCCCCTTTATTAGAATTCAATGAGTGACAATCTTATAAGTATGAGTCTGGTTTTTTTTTGCACCGCATAAGATTACTACAAGACCTATCATTTAGCTATTGTCTGTCAATCCAGTGCTTGATCAAAATCATGTATCAGAGACAAAGGCTGTTTCTAAGTGAGTTTTTGGCAAGTCAGCATGAATGTTAAAATCACCCAATACTAACAAAGGTCAGTAGGAAAAAGGAGGTGATGATGCCCCTGTATCTGGTGAGACCTCATTTAGGGGTCCTTTTACTAAGCCGCGGCATAAAGTGGCTTGTGGCAGTGCGAGCACATCTTTTGGGCCAGTTTTTACCATGTCCTGGAAAAACGGTCTATTTTGGGGGGGCTGGAAAATGGACGTGTGGCAAAATAAAAACCAGCGCATGTCCATTTTTGGCCTGAGACCTTAGCCGTAAGGTCTCATGCGCTACCTGGGTGGTAGACATGCAGCGCGTGCCCACTTCCATTTACTGCCAGGTAAGCACCACGTGGTAGAAAATAGAAAATATTTTATACCGTGTGTTTTTGGCATGTGCCAAATTCAGAATTACCGCCTGGGGCACATGGTAGCTGGACAGTAATGCTGATTTGGTGCACGCTGGATGTGCATACGCCCTTACATGCCTTTGTAAAAGGGCCCCTGTGGGCCCTGTTTACTTAGCTGTGCTGTAGGCGTGCTAACTTTTTAACACACGCTAACGCTAGAGACACCCATATGGGTGTCTCTAGCATTAGCGCACACTCATTTTTAGCATTCGCTAAAAAGTTAGCATGCCTACAGCGCTGCTTAGTAAACAGGGCCCTTAGAATATTGTGTACAATTCCACCTTCAAAAAGATATAAACAGGAAGGAGCCTGTCCAGAAGGCAGCTACTATAATGGTCAGTGGTCTCCATCATAATGTGTATGAGGACAGACTTAAAGCTCGCAATATGTATACTTTTAAAAAAGGCTGGAGAGGAAAGATATGGTAGAAACATGTAAATACCTACATGGCGTACATGCAGAGGAGGCAAGTCTCTTTCAGTTTGAAAGGATGCTGTGGAATGAGGTGGCATAGGATGAGAGTGAAAGGAAACAGACTCAGAAGTAACCTGAGGAAATACTTCTTCATAAAAACAGTGGTAAATTAGTGGAGCAGCCTCCTAGTGGAGGTGGTGAATTCAAGAAAGCTTAGGACAAGTACATAGGGCCTCAAAGGGAGTGAAAGGGAGAGTAAATGGCATGGATGGGTAAGCTGAATAGGCTATCCACCTTATAATTGAAAGAGAAAAACGCCTAGATTTCGACCCAAATCGGGAGATAGACGTTTATCTCACAAAAACGAATACATCGGTATAATGGAAAGCCGATTTTGGATGTTTTCAACTGCACTCCATCGCGGAAGCGTACAAAGTAGACGGGGGCGTGTCGGAGGCGTGGCGAAGGTGGAACTGGGGCGTGGTTATCGGCCCACCTCCCTGGCAGCAGTATGCAGGTCCCTGGAGCAGTTGTTAGGGGGTGCAGTGGACTTCAGGCAGGTGGACCCAGGCCCATCCCCCCCCTACCTGTTACAATTGTGCTGCTTAATGCTTAGTCGTCCAACCCCCCCAAACCCACTGTACCCACATGTAGGTGCCCCCCTTCACCCCTTAGGGCTATAGTAATGGTGTAGACTTGTGAGCAGTGGGTTTTGAGGGGGATTTGGGGGGCTCAACACACAAGGGAAGGGTGATATGCACCTGGGAGCTCTTTTACCTTTTTTTTTTTTTTTTCTAAAAGTGCCCCCTAGGGTGCCCGGTTGGTGTCCTGGCATGTGAGGGGGACCAGTGCACTACGACTCCTGGCCCCTCCCATGAACAAATGCCTTGGATTTATTCGTTTTTGAGCTGGGCGCTTTCATTTTCCATTATCACTGAAAAACAAAATCGCCCAGCTCACAAATTGTCGAATAAAACATGGACGTCTATTTTTTTCGAAAATACGGTTCGGTCCGCCCCTTCACGGACCCGTTCTCGGAGATAAACGCCCATGGAGATAGACGTTTTCGTTCAATTATGCCCCTCCACATGTTCCTGTTTCTGGAGGACTTACAAATCTGTGCTAAACACTTGTATGTATTTCCAGAACACTGCAAATATTGTCCTGTTTAATATGTTGTATCATTTTGGTTCACAATATTCATTTTTTTGGCACATAATAGTGTTCAAAAGTGCACTACTATCCTTTTACTGCTGACATAGGTGTTGCCCCCCCCCCCCCCCCCCCCCACTGCAAGGATTTTAACTTACTCTGTTCTGTTCCATTCTGTCCTATACCCTGAACCTAGCCCCGCCCTATTACTTCACCTAGCCCCACCTACTTTAACGTTCCCATACAGTTGAGTCACCGACCACCGCCTATGTCTATGAGTAACAAACTGTCTGAAAAAAAGATCTTTCCAGCTTCTATAAAAATTATTTTCTTTTTCATAGGGAATCAGTATTATAAAGTAGTATCATGTAAAGGATAAGCCTAAGCAGAATAATATACTCATAAAAAGAACTTTACCTAAACAAATATACCCTTTTTATATTATCTTTTAAAACCACATAATAGAATCAGTAATTGCTTGTATAATGTCATGTCTTAGGTCATGACCCTTACATAAGCCATATCAGCAGAAATACATGAATGGACAGTTTCCTTTCATATTATCCTGTTTTCCCTCTCCCTGGTCTTAAGCAAACTTCTATAACAGTCTCCGGACTCCTCCCAGTACCACCTGCACCATGTTGCAAAAAGTCCCACTTCTCAATTTCCCCTTCCATGACTGCCCAAGTTGTCACTTTTTGATGCATTAACATGTTTGGACCCAGTCTGATAAGGGAAGTGTGGGAGCTATAGATATTTTAGATTATTTCACAATTGCACCCTGCAGCTTGCAAGCCAGGGCTGAAAACAGCAAACAGAATAATTATGGGGGAGAATAGTTATGGGAGGAAGATAAATAAATCTTACAGGTCCCTTGTTTCATTATTACTACTACTATAAATCATTTCTATAGCGCTACCCATAGGAGCCGGCTCTGTGGGTGCCTGAGCACCCCCAATATTGAGAAAATTCCTTTTATGTATCCAGGGAGAGGTTATTTCCATTGGGCTTAGCACCCCCAATAATTTTGAAAAGTTAGCTCCTATGGCGCTACAAGTCGTACGCAGCACTATTCAGAGGAGTGCTCTGAATATCAGGGCCTGAGCCCCCTAAAGCTTCTCACACACTCTCCAAACCTTTCTCACCTATGACCTCATTTTACGATGTAAAACCATCCCAGCCCTACCTCTTTCTTCAATGCTTCTCTCCACACCTTCTAGTGTTTCTGCTGCAGGCTTTGCCTCCCAATGAGCCTGAACAGACCAAGTTCTAGCACCCTGTAAGGCTGCATGCACCAATAATACCCTGCTCCTGGGTTTGTTTGTATTTTGTTTTTTGGTCACTGTAGTCACAATCCCAAAAAAGGATTTTGCAATCCCATTTTGTGTTCTGACCCACAAATTGGGCACCATTGTTCTAAACATTTGATAGAGGATACCATTAGAATTCCTTTCTTTATAGGCTCTGCATAATACAGCTGTACCAGAGAAAGGCACAAGGAAGTAATGACTCCTCCTGCTCAATGCAAAATAATGTCTTCTCATGAGCTAATTACAGGCAGACCACTTCTCCCATATTATTGTGTTGTCATGGAAATGGTTACAGGAATTTGCTCACAACTATTATACTGTACTGTAATACAGGAATCTTTTATTAACATCAATGTTGTTCTCCCCACAGGCTACACTGCTCTTTTTGTGATTCTAGCTCTGATAGTCTTGGTCGCTGTTGTGGTGATATTTCTTAGCAGGAATAAACTGAGGGGATGTATACATAAGGACAGTGGACTGGCAGGTAAGGGAGCATACACAGGACATGGCATACTGTTTATATTATTCAGTACCACCATCATTTGTTACTTGGTTAAGTATGGTATTATCTGACTTACTTCAAATGGGTCAGTTTCCAGATTATGACAGAGAAATGGTTTTAACGCCTATACCTAAAAATTCCCTATAAGTTGTCCTGAACCCTCGAATTTTAGGCTCATTGGTAGCATTCCTTTATTTACTAATGGGCCTTTTTACTAAGGTGTGTCAAAAAATGGGCTGCGCTAGTGTAGGTGCATGTTTTGGGTACGCGCAGATGCATTTTTCTGCATGCCTGTAAAAAAAGGCCTTTTAAAATTTTTTGCTGAAAATGGACGTGCGGCAAAATTAAAATGGCACGCGTCCATTTTGGGTCTGAGACCTTACCACCAGCCATTCACTTAGAGGTAAGGTCTCATGCGTTAACCGTGCGGTAATCGTCTACGCACGTAGAATGACGATACCGCCTGGTTTCTGCCACGCACCAGAAAATAAAAATTATTTTCCGGCGCACATAGCGGACGTGCATCAAAAGTGAAATTACTGCAAGGGCCACGTGGTAGCCAGGTGGTAACTCAAAACTGAGGCGCATTGGGCGTGCATAGGTGCCTACATGGCTTAGTAAAAAGGCCCCTAAGATAACTGAAAGTATTGTTGCTACTCAACTGGGTGATTATTTACAGATTCATAACACTCTTTTAGATACTCAATCCACTTTTCGGACAGGCTTCAGTACGGAAACCTTGGAGCACTATTATCCAACATAAGAACATAATTGACCTTAGGTCATCAACGAAAGATGGCTGGCCATCTTGTTTCGATAATACGGTCAGGTACGCCGCTTGACAGGGCCGTCCCTAGAGATGGCCGGCCCATTCGATTATGCCCCTCCAAGTGATATTATTACAGTTTGATTTGTCCACAGCCTTTGATCTTACAGATCATGATTTGTAGTTCCACCTATTGAATGATAGGTTTGTCCGCTTTGTGTTCTGTCCTGGTTTGAAGGATTTTTGAAAAGAAGATAATACCAAGTGAAATGGGCAGATGATTATTCAATGCCATGGCAGATGAAATGTGGGGAACCTCAGGGTTCCCCACTTTCTCCCTATTCTTTTTAGCATTGTTATAGCCACTTTTAACAAAAGATTGCTAGAGATGGGTGTATCTTTTTAGACCTATGCGAATAACTGGGCATTAAACACTCATCTAAAGCTAAACATGGAAAAGACCACATTTATTTCGTTTGGTCCTTCTGCAAGGTTGATTCCATCTGGAATGATTAAAATTAATGGTACAGCTTTTGACACTGATCATTCTTTATGAGTATTGAGGGTTATTTTAGACTCCAAAATGACCTTTCAAGATCAAAGAAAGTTACTCAGGGTGGTTTTTATAAATTAAAATTATTGAAACGCGTTAAAAAAATAATTTCTTTTTTGATCATCTGAAACGTCTTACTCAAGCTTTAATTTTATCCTCCCTAGATTATTGCAATCTTCTTTATTTGGGATGCACTGAAACTTTTTATTATAATTCGCTCTAAACCTCATGGTAAGCTGCAAACAACAAGTACCTGTATTGTTATTAAAATCATACCAGAAATGAAGCATGCTTGTAGGATTATTATGTCCCTGTATTTTGAATTATCTTCCAGGAAGACTTTTGCCTTCATCTTAGTAGTACTACTACTACTACTTATCATTTCTATAGCACTACTAGACGTACGCAGCGCTGTACAGTTGAACATGTAGTAGCACAATTTAGTTCCTTGGTGAGATGATTATAAAACACAACTGTACTCTCTTTCCTTTCCTGTGCATTCTTTCTATTTCCTGGTGCACAATGAAATACAGATAGAAGGGTTTCACACATTTACGAGAAATAGATGGTGGGCAACTGGAGTAGAAGCCCTATTCACAATTTGTATGTGTAAATACCAGCATTTACACGTGCATATCGGAGAAACACAGAAAACCTGATTTTAGAAAGTCAGATTTTACAAAGGGAATGCATGTCTGTGAGCACCCAGATCAATCTTGGATTTTACACATGCTCCTGGGCACATCTAGGCTTAGAAAAACTACTCATTTTGGTGAGTGCTGTACAGGGGGGATTTGGGGAGGTTGCCCTCTTAATCCTCCTGGTTCCCTAACCTCCAAAATTGATTGTGTCGCATGACTGATAGAGTGGAAGAGTAGCCTAATATTTTGGGTTGAGAACCAGGGAAGCCTGATTCAGATCTCACTGCTGTTCCTTCTGACCTTGGGCAAGTCACTTAGGGGCCCTTTTACAAAGCACAGAAGGGTCTACACCAGAAGCGGAGCCAGGTTGACAGTGCAGGGGGAGCGAAAGCGGCGCGAGAGCGGACTTCCGATGGCACCGGCGCACATTTTCAATGCAACATGTTGAGAAAAAAATAGGCGCCGGTACCGGCAGAACTCTGTTTGGGGGAGCAACCGCTCCCCTGGCACCCCCCCTAGCTTTGCCACTGGTCTACACATGTTCAGAGTGTCCCAAATCAGCATTACTGCCCTACTACCGCATGCCCCGGGCAGTAATTCTGAATTTGGCACTTACCAAAAACACACGGTAGAAAATATTTTCTATTTACCTGGTGGTAAACGGCAGTGGACACACACTGCATGCCTACTGCCCAGGTAGCGCATGAGACCTTACCACTAAGTCAATGGTTGGTGGTAAGGTCTCAGGCCGAAAATGGACACACGCTGGTTTTTATTTTGCCGCATGTCAATTTTCCGGCCCCTTAAAAAAGGCCCTTTTTCCAGGATGTGGCAAAAATTGGCCTGGTGTGCACCGGCTCACACTGCCACAGGCCACTTTTTGCGGTGGCTTAGTAAAAGAGCCCCTTAACCCTCCATTGCCTCAGATATAAGCTTAGATTGTGAACTCTCCAGGGACAGGGAAATACCTTCTGCACCTGAGTGTAACTGAAAAAAGCATGAGTCAAATCCAGATAATAACTAAATGATTGTGGGCTCTATACCACATGTCAAAGTGTCGGCACTTACATGCATATGTTCTAAAATACAAAACAGTACCAACTCAAAAAGAGTGATCCACAGATCGTTGTAGCGAAGGAACATAATGGATCACAGAAGATGAAGTAGAGACATGGGGGATGCCACTGCTTGCCCTGGGATTGGTAGCATGGAACGTTGCTACTCTCTGAGATGCTGCATGGAATCTTGTTACTCTTTAGGATTCCAAAATCTTGCTATTCTTTGTGGGTCTGCATGGAATGTTCCTACTATTTGGGTTTCTGCCAGGTGTTTGTTTCCTGGCTTGGCCACTGTTAGAAGCAGGATACTGGGCTAGATGGACCATTGGTCTGACCCAGTATGGCTATTCTTATCTTCATATGAAATATAGCACAATTTTATTAAAATAGTCCAATGTGGCCATGATGGGCTATTTTAATAAAAGTGTGCTCTACGTCATCTTCTGTGATCCATTATATTCCTTCACTAAAATACCAAATATACATCTATAAGTGCCAATACTCAAGGCCCTTTTAATAAACCATAGTAAAATTTTCAGTAACTGCAGCTTAACGTGTGACTTTACCGATTGGTAGCTGCAAATATAACTGTGGGGGGGGGGGGGGGCATTCCTGGTATTTTCCATTGCAGGTTGTGTGTTAAATTCACATTAATCCATGGTATCTGCTCCCAGTTATCATAGAAGCATAGCACCTCCTATTTAGGAGGAGATAAGTGGTCCCCCATTAACTCCGCATTAGTCAGTTAGCACATGGTAAGTGCAGCACATTAACTACCAAATGGCTTCCACAACCTTCTCTCCACCCATGGCATGCCACACCCCAACACAAAAACAGCACTTAAATGCATGGTAACTGCTAAATTACCACAAAACCCCTTAATTTGACTCTGTGCT
The DNA here is from genome assembly GCF_901765095.1 of Microcaecilia unicolor. NCBI lineage: Eukaryota > Metazoa > Chordata > Amphibia > Gymnophiona > Siphonopidae > Microcaecilia > Microcaecilia unicolor. The sequence continues at coordinate 115,843,840 of NC_044036.1, forward strand.
AGCAGTACCAAATGGTAAAAACCACGCATTAATGGCTGGATTCAGTAAATGGCACTCAAAATTTTACATCGAAAAAATCAGTGCTAAACGGTATTCTATATCAGTCATTGTGGGATTGGTGCACTTTGTGGAATAACACATAGCGCTGGGATCCATGCTGAACTTTGGGTGCAAAGAGTTACACCAACTGAAACCAGGTATAAATCCAGGCATACAAGCTGTGCACGGTTCTGTACTATTCTATAACACTTGCGCCCATTTTAAGGGAATGCCCCTGACCTTTCTGTGCCCCTCCCATGGCCACACCCCCTTTATAGATCCTCACAGAAACACTTAGGCATTATTCTATAAATGGGTGTGTAAGTGTGTTTTTGTGTAGATCTGCCTTTTCTGCCCCTTTCTGGCGCCTTGCATCAGTTAGAATGCTTTTCTTTTTTTTTTCCAACTCTTTTTTATTAGTACAATTTTATCTTACATTGCAATGACACTTCACATTACAGCTTGCCATCTCATTTAACATCTTATGCTAAACCTAATCCTTCCCATCCCATCCTCCCATCCAACCCTCCCCCCCGTATCATGGTGGTGCTACTTTCTGTTCCTGAAATTGTTCATAAGGTTGCCATAGTTTGCCAAAGGCTCCCACTCGCCCTCTTCTGACAGCTGTCAATTTAGCCATTTGATACATAATGTCCAGTCTCTGCAGCACTCTTTGTATATCCGGCGGTTGCTGCTGTTTCCAGTTTCTTGCTATTGCTATTTTGGCGACAACCAGATACTGCGTCGCTAGCCTATGCTGCAGACCTGTCGTTGATGCTTGCTTGATGTGTAGCAAACAGTTTTCCGGCTTGCAGGGATAGGGCCACTGAATCACTTTAGTTATCAATGAGGTAATTGCCCTCCAGTAGTCTGTTATTTTGGGGCATTCCCACCAAATGTGCATAAATGTCCCCCTAGCTCCACAAGTCCGCCAGCATTCTGCTGATATCTCTGGGTAAATGCGATGCAGTCTCTCTGGTGTATAATACCACCAGTAATAGATTTTATAGCCATTCTCAATTGCACTCTGAGCCAGAGCTGGTTTGAAGAGATAACGATATCCTCTCTTCCAGCTCTCTTTAGGTATTGTGGTTTGTAATGCTGCCTCCCATCTATTGACATACACTGTCTGAGGGTCAGCATGACTTAACAAGGCTAGGTACAGACGTGATATACTTCCTCTGCCCCCTCCCTTCCCTAACGCAATTTCCAGAGCTGTCTCCCCCAATTCCAATTCCTCTCGTGCCTTGCTAAGCATATAGCTACGAATACAACAGTAAAATACTTGATCTCTGGCCTGCAGCCCATACTCCTCCTGCAATACTGGAAATTCTACCATTTTGTCCTCATCCCATAATTGACCCAGTGTGTGTAGCCCTGCACGTGCCCAATGTTTGTAACTAATCTCCGTCCCTCCTAACGGAAACCCGGGAGCCCTACCTATCCCTGTCTTAAGAAAGTATATTCTTTCTGGGAACCAGATCCTCCTAATTTGATACCATGTGGTCAAAATGTGCCTAACCCCTATGGGAACCCTTCGTCCTATATTCCTAAGTTCCTTGTCCGGTGTCCACATGATGTCCCCCACTTCTCTCATCCCCAACCAGGCTCTTTCCCAGTGCAGCCATTTTTTATTAACAGCCAGGTGCCAATCAGCTAAAATTCTTAATTGGGCTGCCTGATAGTATAAGAAGAGATTGGGCACTTCCATCCCTCCTCTGTCGTTTGGTTGATACATTATATTACGTTTCACCCTCGGTGGTCTTTTACGCCAAATAAAAGCAAACATTTTCCTGTTTAGGTGTGTAAAGAAACTTCGAGGAATAGGGATGGGTAATGCCATGAAAAGGTATAGAAGCTTTGGTAATAAGATCATTTTTATCGCATTAATGCGCCCCGTCCAGGATATATTCAGGCCTTCCCATCTATCCAGCTCATCAAACAGCTCTCTCACTTTCTGAGGGTAATTGGCCTCATACAGCTCCTCCACCTTGGGAGTAACCTGTATCCCGAGATATCTTATAGATTTAGTGGCCCAGATAAATGGGAGTTCTGTTTTCAGTCGCACTACCTCCTGCTTAGGAACTGTGAGATTTAATATCTCTGTTTTATTAATATTTACCTTAAAGCCCGACTGTGCCCCATACTGCCTCATTACCTCTATGGCCTGCTTTATGGAAGATTCTGGGCTTGTCAGTGTCAAAAGGATATCATCCGCAAATAACATCAATTTGTGTTCCTTTTTCCCTCGCACTATCCCCTTGACTCCTTCCTCCCTTCTGATGTTACAGGCCAGTGGCTCCATGGTCAGTGCAAACAATAATGGTGATACTGCACAGCCTTGCCTAGTACCTCTTTTAAGGTGTATTGGCTCAGAATAGGAACCATTGACTTTTAAGATCGCCAAGGGAGCCTGGTATAGAAGTTGTAACCATTTCAAATATCTCCCCCCCCCCCCACACCGACCTTATCAAGTGTCGCAAAGAGGAAGGGCCATTCTACTCGGTCGAATGCTTTTTCCGCATCGACCGAGAGAACTACCGCTGGTTCCTGCTCATCCCTGGCCTGCTGAATAATATGTTGTAAGCATCTAGTATTATCAAAGGCCTGGCGCCCTGCAATAAAGCCCACCTGATCTTCATGGACCAGTTTGGGCATCACTACTTGCAGTCTGTTGGCTAGTATTTTTGTGAATATTTTATAGTCCACATTTAATAGGGAAATAGGTCTATATGACCCACATTCCTGTGGGTCCTTCCCTGATTTAAGTAATAGGGTTACAGCCGCCAGTCGCCACGTATAGGGCAATTCTTGCGCCTGGTCATAAGAATGAAAGAGTCTTAGCAGAAGTGGCGCCAACAACGAGGCGAATAGTTTGTAAAGTCTGGCGGGGTACCCATCTGGCCCTGGAGCTTTGGCATGTGGCAGATCCTTAATTGCTTCCTTTACCTCATCCACCCCTATGGGCTCCGACAATCTCTCTCTCTCTCCCTGCGATAGCTGGGGCAGCTCTATCCCCTGCAGGTAGTTATCTATATCCCCGGGGGTAACATCCACTTCAGATTTGTAAAGGCTTGTGTAGAAATCATGAAAGGTTTCTTGTATATCCCCTGTTTGCGTGACGGCCTGGCCATGTTGTGTTTTGAGACTATGGATATGGTTTCGTGTCATCTGCTTTTTCAGCTTGTTCGCTAGCAATCTACTTGCTTTATCCCCCAACTCATAATATTCCTGTTGAACTTGTTGTAATTGGCTCGCTACCTCTGCTAGCTGCAACTCATTAAGCTGCATTTTATATTTGTGGAGCTCACTCTGAAGTTTTATATCCTTAGGATTCACTTTATGTTGCCGTTCTGTCTGCGCTATCACCTCCCTGAGTTCTCGCTCTTTAGCTTCTTTTACTTTAGTCAAGTGAGCCTTGAGGGAGATTAGCTGCCCTCTCAATACCACCTTTAATCCCTCCCATAGGCTCGCTGGGTGGACGTCTTCCACGTCATTAAACTCAATATAATCTTTTATATATTGTTCTATCTTTCCCACATTTTCCGGATCATGTAAAAGAGCTTCATCTAGCCTCCAGTACCTTCGGCCTCCCGCTGCATTTCCACTCCTAAGAGTCAGCCAGACTGGGGCATGGTCAGACCATGTGCGAATATCTATGGCTGCCTTCTGTACAGATCTAGCCACCATCCCATCCCCAAGCCAAAGATCTATCCTCGAATACGAGTTATGCGATGCTGAATAGTATGTGTAGTCTTTTTCCTGCATGTGTGATACCCTCCATAAATCTATTAGGCCCCACCTATTCAGAAAACTGTTTGCCATTTCTCTATCTTTTCTAGCATATCCCGCCTGCCCCTTTGAATTGTCCAGTACTGGGTCCAGTGTCAGATTGAAATCCCCGCCCATTAATAATTGGCCTTGCATGTTGTCTTGCAGCACTGCTTCTATTTCTTCTATGAATTTACCTTGCCCTTCATTGGGCGCATACACTGTCATAAATGTATATTGAGTGTTATATAATGAGGCTATCACCAAAAGATATCTGCCTCCCTTATCCGCTACTGTTTTGATAATGTGCCAGGGCAATGTATCTGAGAAGGCCACCAACACCCCTCCCTTTTTATGATGTTGTCTGTTAGCAGAGTGTTGTATTACTGGATATCTCTTGTGAGCTATCAATTTCTCATGACATTTTTTTAAATGCGTTTCTTGTAACATAATTACATCACCTTTCATTTTTAACATCTCTGAGAACATACGCTTACGTTTAATTGGTGAGTTGAGGCCCTTAACATTCCAGGTCACACAATGAAACATGGTATACAATGCTTTCCCCCATGACCTAGCCTAGTCAGAAACCACCAGATACTCCCATATTGCCCCCCTCCCTTCCCTCCCCCCCTTCCCTCCCTTTCACATGAAAGACATGTCCCAATCACCTCTGGATACATGCCTCTAGCTGAGAGGAGCAACGTCTTCCCCCGTCTCTCAGCAAGCTCTGGTTACTTCTCCTTCCCCACATGTTGATTCAGTTCATCGCCGACCTGCTCCAGTGATCAATCACACAAGTTCTTTCAGATCAGTCTGTTGGTAGCATCATTTTCCCGCATGCGAATGTACTTGCTTGCCGGAGATTTGTCGTTGGAGGCGTCCGCGGCCTTGCGAGACCCTTTGCCATTTAGGTTTTGAGGGGCGAACTACCGCTCCTTGCTCACCTTGAGGAGGGTCTTCTGCATTCTCCCTTCGCTTCAGGTATTCCTGCGCATCTTCCAGTGATGCCACTCTCCTCTGCTTTCCCTCTTGAAAAAAGGTTAAGGCGAATGGATACTGCCATTTATATGGGACTCCTTCCTCTCTCAACTGCGCCGTCAAAGGACGGAGCTCTCCCCTTCGTTTAAGGGTTAAGGCTGAGATGTCCTGGTACAATTCAATCGGGTAGCTCTCCCAAGTTATAGGGCCCGCCCCTCTTGCCTTCTTCATCACTTCTTCTTTCACTTTAAACTCTGTGAAACATGCCACTATATCTTTCGGCTGGTTCTGTTTTCGCATACCCAGTGCCCTATGGGCACGTTCAAGGCTAATTGTAGTTTTATCATAGCACTCAGTCTCAGTAGATAATAATTGCGCTGCTATGGATCGTACCACCTCTTCACAGTTGCTAAATTCAGGCGCCTCAGGCACCCCACGGACTCTTATATTGGAGCGTCTGCTCCTATTCTCTAAGTCCTCAACTTTGTCCAAGAGGTACCTGGATTCATTTTTCCTCTCCTCCAATTGCTGCTCCATAGCTTTCATCGCCTCTCCTTGCTCTTCTTGGCCATTTTCGACCTCCATCACTCGATTTCCCAGCTCAGTGATTTCCCCTCGTAATTCCGCGCTCAGCTGGGCAAAGTCTCTTCGCACTTCTTTGAGGTCCGTTTTAATCTCTTGAAACCATGAGCAGAGCTTCGCCCAGATCTCTGGTTCTACCTCCATTCTTTCAATTGAAGGTTCATCGCGTGCTCGCTCCGCGTTTTCATGGTCCCCTCTCGTGCTATGAGCGCCATTTTGTTCCGCTCTTCCTTTCTGCTGCTGATAGGAGAACGCTGCTAAATCTGGAAGTTTTGCTTTCGCTTGAGACATCCTTTGATTTCGCTCTTTTTCACCTGCCAGTAGCTATGCTTTTCAGCCGAATTGCGGGGTCAGGAGCGCTAATTAATTGCTTTTTTTAGTGCTGGTCGACGGGAGCTCCGTTTTCACAGCTCCATTCGGTAGCGTGACGTCACTTCCTCCGGTCGTTAGAATGCTTTTCTATGTCGAAAATTCAGTGTCATATAGAAGATTCCCCCAAAAGGGCTTAACACAGTTTAGAAGAAGGGCCTCATAGACGTGTATGCTGCCTACATCTCTCCATTAATATTCTAGATATTGATATTTGCAAAAATGAGTTCTGCTGCTGCACATGTCATGTCCATTCCTGTATATATTTTAGGAAAGGCTCTAGGTTGGCAGATCCTTTTCTAAAATACTGCTGAAATTTGACATGTCCTGACCTGGAGACCTCAATTTCAATGTGTACATTCTTTCTAAAATCTGCCTGCACACATCCGCTTTGTGCATATTGGTATGCTAATCCATGTCTTTTTAAAACTTAGGGGCCAATTCTCTAATTTGGTCCCAAGGTAGAGGTGTCACAATTGGGTGTGCTTAGCATCAATTCTGTAATGGCACTGAGTCCTTATAGAATAATAGTGCAAACTCTCTTTGGTATGGCAAAAGTCAGGTGTGATTACTTTCTGGGTCTGTTTCATTGATGTGTTTTTATTGTTGAATTGGGGATGCATCAGACTGTGAGCCCATCAGGGACAGTGTAAGTACCTGTATAGTTATGTAACCTGCCTTGATTAATGCTTCAAAAGAGGCGGTATATCAAATTGATAAGGTAAAATTATGTATAATCATACCTGATAATTTTCTTTCCATTAATCATAGCTGATCAATCCATAGACTGGTGGGTTGTGTCCATCTACCAGCAGGTGGAGATAGAGAGCAAACTTTTGCCTCCCTATATGTGGTCATGTGCTGCCGGAAACTCCTCAGTATGTCGATATCAAAGCTCCATCCGCAGGACTCAGCACTTAGAGAATTACACCCACGAAGGGACACTCTGCCCAGCTCACCACCGCCGAAACGGGGGAGGGGAATTAACCCAGCTCATCCCCACACAAGTGGGGGAGGGGAATCCGTCCAGCTCATCCCCGCGGAGCGGGGGAGGGACACCACACCCGCCGATGCGGGGGGATCTGGCTTATCCTGCAACCGCAACCGCGGGAGGAGCTGACTGACCCTAACACCGCCGAAGCGGGAGGGGTACAAAGCTGCCCTACAGCCGCACGAAGCGGGAGGGAGTGCCGGCAGAATTTTAAGTCTCAATCCAGCCCCGTAAAACGGAGGGGAGAGGAATGCAGCAGCTCACTGTAACACAAACTCGTCTTAACTCTTGAAGAATCCAAGTGAAAAAACTTGAACACGAAGTCTTTCTGAAGTAACTGAAGACTAAACTTGAACCTGAAATGCAACCAGAATAAAAACAGTACAGATATCTGGGAGGGGCTATGGATTGATCAGCTATGATTAATGGAAAGAAAATTATCAGGTATGATTATACATAATTTTACCTTCCATATCATCAAGCTGATCAATCCATAGACTGGTGGGATGTACCGAAGCAGTACTCACCCAGGGCGGGACATTGAAATCCCTGACCTCAACACTGAAGCTCCAAACCGGGCCTCCGCCCGTGCAGCCACAGTCAAACGGTAATGCTTGGAGAATGTATGAGCCGAAGCCCAAGTTGCCGCCTTGCATATCTCTTCCAAGGAGACGGATCCGGCCTCTGCCATCGAGGCCGCCTGAGCTCTCGTGGAGTGAGCCTTCAGCTGGATAGGCGGCACCTTCCCCGCGGCCACATAAGCCGCTGCAATGGCTTCCTTGACCCATCTTGCCACTGTAGGCTTAGCAGCCTGCAGACCCTTACGAGGACCTGCAAACAGGACAAACAGATGATCCGATTTCCGGAAATCATTGGTCACTTCCAAGTATCTGATGATGACTCGTCTCACATCCAGATATTTAAGAGCAGAGTACTCCTCTGGGTAGTCCTCCCTACGAAAGGAAGGGAGACAGAGCTGCTGATTCACATGGAAGCGAGAAACAATCTTGGGCAGGAAGGAAGGCACTGTGCGAATAGTCACTCCTGCCTCAGTGAACTGCAGAAAAGGCTCTCGACATGAGAGCGCCTGGAGCTCGGAAACTCTTCTGGCTGAAGTGATAGCCACCAAAAAGACTGCTTTCAACGTCAGGTCTTTCAGAGATGCCCTCGACAAGGGTTCAAAAGGCGGCTTCTGCAATGCTCTTAGTACCAGATTGAGATTCCACGCAGGCACCACTGAGTGCAGAGGAGGGCGCAGGTGATTAACTCCCTTGAGAAAGCGCACCACATCTGGCTGCGAAGCCAGGGAAGCACCCTTCAGGCAGCCCCTGAAGCAAGCCAGAGCCGCTACCTGGACTTTAAGGGAACTGAGCGACAGGCCTTTCTCCAGACCTTCTTGCAGGAACGCCAACACTGAAGAAATTGGAGCAGTGAAGGGAGAAAGTGAGCCTGCTTCACACCACGCTGCAAAGATACGCCAAACCCTGGCGTAAGCAGTAGAAGTAGAGCGCTTCCTCGCTCTCAGCATAGTGGCGATGACCTTGTCTGAGAAGCCCTTCTTCCTCAGACGCTGCCGCTCAATAGCCAGGCCGTAAGACCAAAGGGGGAGGGATCCTCCATCACCACGGGACCCTGATGTAACAGGCCCTGCTCCACTGGCAGCCGCAGAGGATCGTCGACTGAGAGCCTGATCAAGTCCGCATACCAGGGACGCCTGGGCCAATCCGGACTCACCAGGATTACCCTGCCGGGATGCTTTGCCACCCGGTCTAGCACCCTGCCCAACATGGGCCAGGGCGGGAACACATAGAGAAGCTCTTGTGTCGGCCACTGTTGGAGAAGATCATCTACTCCCAGGGATCGAAGGTCCCGTCCTCTGCTGAAAAAGCGCGGCACTTGGCAATTGGCCGATGACGCCATCAGATCTAGGCTCGGCTGGCCCCAGCGCTTCGTGATGTCCAAGAACGCCTGAGCAGATAGCTGCCACTCTCCGGGCTCCAAGGTATGGCGACTGAGAAAGTCCGCCTTGACATTCATGACTCCGGCAATGTGGGCCGCTGAAAGCTGCTCCAGGTTCGCTTCCGCCCACTGGCAAAGATTCATAGCCTCCTTGGCTAGAGGGGCGCTCTTGGTACCTCCCTGGCGGTTGACATAGGCCACAGCCGTGGCATTGTCCGACAGGACCCGTACAGGCTTCAACACCAGCACCGGGATGAACTCCAAAAGCGCCAACCGAATGGCTCTGAGTTCCAGGAGGTTGATAGACCACTTTGCCTCTGCAGGAGACCAGAGCCCCTGCGCTGTCCTTCCCAAGCAGTGGGCTCCCCAGCCCGACAACGAGGCGTCCGTCGTGACGACAATCCACTCTGGGGTCACCAGAGGCATTCCCGCAGACAACTTGTCTGTCTGCATCCACCAGCTCAGCGCCTTGCGCACTGCTGGGTCCAAGGGAAGGCGCACAGCATAATCCTCCGACATCGGAGTCCAGCGCTGCAGCAAAGAGTGTTGAAGTGGTCTCATATGAGCCCTGGCCCAGGGCACAACTTCCATCGTGGCCGTCATAGAGCCCAACAGCTGCACATAGTCCCAAGCCCGAAGGGGAGAGGCTACTAGGAACTGGTCCACCTGAGCCTGAAGTTTGACAATCCGATTGTCTGGCAGGAACACTCTGCCCACTTGGGTGTCGAATCGAACTCCCAGGTACTCCAGGGACTGAGTCGGGCGCAGCTGGCTCTTCTCCCAGTTGATGATCCATCCCAGGGAGCTCAAAAGAGCAACTACCCGGTCCACAGCTTTGCCGCACTCTGCATAAGAGGGGGCTCGGATCAACCAGTCGTCCAGATAAGGATGGACTTGTACCCCTTCCTTTCGTAGGAAGGCCGCGATGACCACCATTACTTTGGAAAAGGTCCGCGGAGCAGTAGCCAACCCGAAAGGGAGGGCTCTGAACTGGAAGTGTCGTCCCAGGACTGCAAAACGCAGAAAGCGTTGATGAGGAGGCCAGATGGGAATATGCAGGTACGCTTCCTTGATGTCCAAGGATGCCAGGAACTCTCCTGCCTTCACTGCCGCTATAACAGAGCGGAGAGTCTCCATGCGAAAGTGCCGCACTTTCAAGGCCCGATTGACCCCTTTGAGGTCGAGGATAGGCCGGACAGAACCTCCTTTCTTTGGTACCACAAAGTAAATGGAGTAACGTCCCTTGCCAAGCTGACTTTCTGGCACCGGAACGACCGCGCCCAGGCGGATCAGATTGTCCAAGGTCTGCTGCACTGCCACAGCTTTGACCGGAGACTTGCAGGGAGAGAGTACAAACCCGACTTTTAAGGGTCGGCAGAACTCTAGTTTGTAGCCGTCTCTGATGACTTCCAGCACCCACGCGTCTGAAGTTATTGTGGTCCACTCGCCCAGAAACGAGGACAGCCGTCCTCCAATCTGCACTGGGGCGTGGACCAAGACCCCGTCATTGGGTACGAGACCCTGGGGGAGGACCGGAGGGAGCACCTCCGGGACGGCGGTCTCTGCGAAAGGAATGCTGCTTGGGGGAGAAATTCCTCTTGAAGGAAGAGGGGGCAGAGGAACCCGACTTGCCCGGGCGGTACCGACGGGCTTCCTGCAACCGTCCTCTGGAGGTACCGGGACGAGTACTAGCCCGAGCCCTGACCTCTGGTAATTTCTTGCCCTTAGACGTGCCGAGATCGGTCACGATTTTGTCCAGCTCGACCCCAAAGAGCAGCTTGCCTTTAAAAGGCAATTTAGCCAGGCGGGATTTAGAGGCGTGGTCAGCAGACCAATGTTTCAGCCAAAGCCACCGCCGCGCAGAGATTGTCTGAGCCATGCCTTTCGCTGAGGCCCTCAAGACATCATACAGCAAGTCTGCCAAATAGGCTAAGCCCGTTCCAGGGCCGGCCAATCAGCCCTCAAGGAATGATCCGAGGGGGAAGCCCGCTGCACCATAGTCAGGCACGCCCTGGCCACATAGGAGCCGCAAACTGAGGCCTGCAAACTTAAAGCAGCCGCCTCAAAGGACGACCTTAAGGCCGCCTCCAATCTTCTGTCTTGGGCGTCCTTTAGGGCCGTGCCACCTTCCACCGGCAACGCCGTTTTCTTAGTCACCGCAGTGATTAAAGAATCCACGGTAGGCCACAGATAGGCCTCACGTTCACTCACAGCCAAAGGATAGAGGCGGGACATAGCCCTAGCCACTTTAAGGCTCGCTTCTGGGACATCCCATTGAGCCGAAATTAGGGTGTGCATGGCATCATGCACGTGGAAGGTTCTAGGCGGGCGCTTCGTCCCCAGCATAATGGCAGAGCCAACAGGGGCTGAGGGAGAGACGTCCTCCGGAGAGGAAATCTTCAAAGTGTCCATGGCCTGTAACAACAGGTTGGGCAAATCCTCTGGGCTAAAAAGCCGCGCTGCAGAGGGGTCATCCGCTCCATCCGAGCGGGGATCCGTCTCCTCCAAGGAATCCGCAAAGGACCGTTGGGAGATCTCAGACACGCTGCCCTCATCTACATCGGAGGAGACAAATTCCTCCAAGGCCTGGGAATCAACCCGAGGGCGTTTACCTCTGGGAACCTCAACCTCTTTACCAGACGAGGGAGCAGGGGCAGCGTTTTGCATGAGGAAAGCCTGATGCAGCAGCAAAACAAACTCGGGGGAGAAACCCCCCAGACTGTGCACTTCCGCAGCCTGGGCAACAGCCCTAGACGCACCCTCAACCGGCGCTCGCAAGAGCGGGGGAGAGACATGCTGCGCATCCAAAATGGCGTCCGGCGCGACACTCCGCGAAGGAGCCGCGCGGGAAGAACGGCGCTTAACTTTAGCCGCTTTTGTGCCGTCGCCCAAATTAAGGGCGTTCATGGCATTAATGTCTCCAACCTCAAGGGCGGCCCACGAAGAAGCCGTCCGAGCCGCGTGGCCGGCCAAGATGGCGGAGGCGAGGAGCGGGGGATGGGCGTTTATGGCGGGAAAAACCGCCACGCCGGAGGAAGGACCGGGACATTCATCGGTCACGAAACTGTCACCCAACAAGGGCGAATCAGGCTGTAAGACCCCCGCATCCCCTCTAGAAGCGCTCAAGCGATCCGGGGAGCGACCCTTTGCGCCCTCGCCCTCCGACGCCATATGCCACGAGGAGAAGAATCGGGGAACCCCCTGCCCGCTATAAAAAGGTAAAAATTACCTGCTGTCCACTCCGAGCTGTAACGAACTGGTGTCCCAGTGAGTAGCTGCAATGAACGTTTAAATAAACGTCGAAATAAACGCCTTTAAGGACGTTTAAAATTTTTTTTTTTTTTTTTTTAACGGAGCCAGCGGGAGGGGGGAGAAAAGGAGGGACCTGGCACCACCAGGTTTGCACTTGCTCAAAAAAGCCCTCAACCCCAGGCACTCAACAAAACCTAAAAATTAGGCTTGGAGGCCTAGCCAGAGCTGCTGCTGTGTGTGACCACCACCTGCTGAGATAGAGAACATACTGAGGAGTTTCCGGCAGCACATGACCACATATAGGGAGGCAAAAGTTTGCTCTCTATCTCCACCTGCTGGTAGATGGACACAACCCACCAGTCTATGGATTGATCAGCTTGATGATATGGAAACTTGATAAACATAAACTTATGCCAGTGGCTGGTGTAAGGAAGTGTGCCTAGATGTGCCAATCCATGCACACAGCTGATATTATTCTGTACATTGTCCTCCTAATTCTATAAAAGTCACTAAAAATTGTGCATGCAAATTTTGGCATGCGCACAATTTAATTGAATAACGAGCTAATTAGCACCAATAAGTGGCTTTTTAACAAGCAATTATTGGCACTAATTAGATTTAAATAGCATTTCTATGCATAAATTTTAGGCGGGTCTGCGCCTAAAATTTACACGTAATCTGAAAAAAGGGGCATGGAAATGGGCAGGTCATAGGCATTACGGGGAGTTCCTAAAATTTGCATACGTTTTTATAGAATAAGAGGAATACATACCTAAATTAGGTGCATACGTTTGCACCACATTTCAGATGGTGCAAATGGCTACGCCTATAGTTAGGTGCAATTCCCGGGTATAAGCACTAATCTATAAACTGCACCTAACTAAGCATGGCTTATAGAATAGCTCTTTTTTTGGTGCCAATTATTTTGGTGCCATATATAGAATGTAGCTAGTGCATGTTTTTTGGTGACACACCCATGGCCTACCCATGCTCCACTCATTTTTCACTCCCTTGCAGCTACACGCTATAGCATTTAGGCACCACCTTATACAATAGTGCCTAATGCATATGCGCATGTTATTGCCGATTATTGGCGCTAATGATGCGCACAAGTGGCACGTACTTCTAGAAGCCCGTTTATAGACTTGCCCTGTTATTGAACAGAGAGTCAATATTTTTCTGTCTTCAAGTCTTAAGCTGGCATTATCTTCATTTTCAGAATATACAAATCTACAGGATATGGTGGACCGTAGTGATGGCGATACAAGAGATGCAAGAGCTACAAATGTAAAGGACTTCCCAGAAGAGGGGGAAGAGGGAGCGAATGAGGACAGTGCAACTATCGATCATGAGATGCTTCTCCATGAGTAAAGAAAAGAAATAACCTTGTCCATGCTTAGGAGTTAAAGACAATCTGAAACCTGACCAGTTTGGGGCCCCTGAGGACTGCAGCTGTCCACTCCTGCTCTAAACAAAAACAGGGAATATCTATTTTGTAAAAATATTTAGGAACTCTTAAGATCATTTGTATAATAGTAATTTTGTCAGGCTGGTCATGATGGTACATATACATTTACAGAAGTCCACCAGTTTACAGTGCCTCTTGAAAAAAAAAAATATCTTGGAAAAATATGCAGACTGTGGGTGACACATCTGTGTCTAGACGAGGAAAAGGAAATGGCTATACCTGTAGCACAGATATGTGGTAATTGTATTGATTTATCTTCACTCTACAGTGGTGTGTTACTGTAGAGAAATCAAACTTAGCAGATAATTATAGAGGAGAAACAGAGGCAGATCCAAATTTCTTGTGCAAGAGCTCCTGCACCATCTGTAAGTGGGGGGAAATGCTGACAGGAAGACAAGAAAGCAGATTAGAATATAAGTGTCCTACATGTGGCCCACAAAGCACATGGAACATGCCTGTGCAGGTTGTGGCCCACCTGAGATTTCTAGAAAAAAAAAGATTTTTGTAAACAGGGGCCCTAAATAGCTAGTACTCATGGATTTGTAATTTGAAGTTATTGTGACAAAGTAACTATAATTGCATTATAATTAAAACTTTGGAAGTGTTCAAGGAAGATTCAAATCTGACAGTGCATTATGGAGATAACAAATGGAGATTGTTATCATTTCCCTTATGAGTTAGGCCAACTGTCCAATTTTTGACTGAACAGTCCAGTTGCAAGTGGTAACTGGATGCTCCAGAGTCCAGTCAAGCATGCCTTTCTCATGGTTGGACCAATGAGGGTCTGAATTTTAGTTTAGACCGCTGATGCAGCCACACAAGAAACAAGAAGACATGCGCATGGGGTGAAAACACTGTAGCCATCATCTCTTTGCAGCCTGCTTCTCTACCTGTCCCTTGCTCCATACCCAGCTAGGGTGTGCTCTCAGACTTAGTATTCTAGCCTTGCGACTGCAGGTGTGGTGGGGTGCAGTGACTTGGCTGACACAGCTCCACTCCAATTCATTTAATATAATAAAACATGCCAAAGTCCCTTATTTTGTGCTAAATAGATTCAGTCTTGTAATATTCAATCTTCACTTGCTGCAGATGTCTCTAACTATTACATCCACCAATACTAAAACTCCTCTACAGAATTTGAAGGAATAATGTCAACACCCTTTGTATGTTGAAGGATAAAAATTCAAAATCAAAATTAGGAGGAAAAGGTCTCAAAATGCCCAGGCGCCGAGATGAACTTGGTCATCAATATCTTCTTAAGGCACACTCTGGGCTATGGCTCATCACCGACCAAAAACCTCCTACTTCTTTATTATTTATCCAATCTATATTGTTTCTATTTTTATTTTTTTTATTTTTTCTTCTTGCTCATAATCATTCAAAATTATCCAAAAATGTTAGCAAAACATTGAAAATAAAATAACTTAGCTTTTAAGTTTCTGCGCTTCAAACACAGGCCTGGCTGTCACACACCCGGCTGTGAGAGCATAGAACGAGATTGTCAGAGCGCCTTGACTCCTCCCTTGAAAAAGCCGGAGGGTGAAACGGGTCCCCGTCGGGAGTTGGGAGTCTCAAGACCGTGTGTGTGACAGCCAGACCCATTTTTGAAGCACAGAAACTTAAAAGCTAAGTTATTTTATTTTCAATGTTTTGCCCAAAATCAGGACGTCCAACAGCAATTACCAAAAGGGAAGAAATATCCTATTCTGACTTGAACATCCTTTTGAAAATGCCTCTCCATGTGTATTATCAAAGTTCCTCATTATATATTCTTGTCCTAAAAAAGCATATCACAATCATAAATACCTCAAATTATCTTATCTACACTTCTATAGAAAGAGTATAAAAAAGAATATGGCTCTTATTTTAGAAGCTCTATTCTTGTTTTGGATTTCTGAAAACTGGCATTTAGACATCCATATTGCATGGATGTTCAAATCCTGATTTTATAAAGCCAGGATACAGATGTCTAAAACTGCAGGGAGGCATGGTCTGGGAATGTTTTGGATGGGACCAGGGAGGGCTAGAATACCAACATGCATGCTTCAATTTCAGAAGAGAAAGGGATGTCTAAAACGATGGACTTTTTAATTTAGACCTGGTACTTGGCATGTCCAGGTTACAGAAAGGTGCTCAGGTTGAGCAGCTGACTATTGGAGGAATTAAGACGAGTCACTTCCTTAATCCCCCAGTGGTTTCTGTCCCCCTCCCTCCCCCAAATATGAAACTAGCAAGGGATACCGGGCTATATGACAGCTTCAGGAACTATGAATGTTCATGGTACTAAAATCTTATGGTTTGGATTGGGGGTGAGGGTGGGGGATTGGAGGGAGAAGGATGGGAAGAGGGGGGTTATGGTGGGGGAGTTTTTCCTGGAAAGGAGGGGGGTGTTTTCCATTCCATTCCAATATCACCTTACTTTTTGCTTCTATTAGAATGCTTGTTGCATGTTGTATTCATGTTGGCCTATTTGCACTAAATGCTGGTTTGGTGATTTAATAAACATATTTAAATTAAAACAAACTTCTTAAGCAACCTGTGTGCAAAGTTAAGAAGTAACCTAATGGTTAGTGCAGGGGACTGAGAACCAAGGGATACAGGTTCAGATCTTACATCAGCCCTTTGTGATTTTTTTTTTTAATTGTAAGCCCTACGTGGACAAAAAAATACTGTACCTGAAGAAATCTGCAACCTTTGAAGGCTGTTGAAGCAGTGTACATTTAGGTATGGTAAGTATTATTCTGCTCCTAGAGGGTTCAGATTAAAAAAAAAATCCCAAACATCTGAAATGGCATTCGAACCAGTGCCCCCTGGTTCTCAGCTCAGTGCTTTAACCATTAGACTACTCCTCTGTTCTGCATATATGTCTATGTGGCCATTTTATAAGATGTCTGTTCCTATACTCCCACAAAAATGTCCATGTCCATTATTTTGCCGTGTTCATAATTTGAATATTTCAGGTTGTAAAATGGGTGTTCCTGCTGGACGTCAGCAGCACATGGGCATCCGTTTCTCATGTTCTTGTAGAACTGGCTGTATGTCAGCAGAGCCTGTTTTGAAGTACATGAGATATGGACATCCATACATGATGTAGTGACTTGGACATTCATATGCTGAGTTGGACTTCCTTTCTAAAATGCTATTTCACCTGTATAACGCCTTTTTAATTTTTCTAAAAGCAAATGATATTCATTTAATTTACTCCACTCTAAACACCTAGTACAAAAGCATGTCTGTGACAAACCAGATAAATTACTTGTCCACTAAAATGATTTAACTCTGCAAATAAATAGAAATAAAACCAAACAAAACAAAAAGGAAGGAAAATAAAATGATGCTTTTTTTTAATTGGACTAACAATACTTTTTTTTTTAACAAGCTTTCAAAGGCAAAACCTTCTTCAGGTTGGTTATGTGCAAAAGATGACAAAATCGAAATAAATACTGTATAGTGAGATATGAAAAGCATTCCAATGACAGTCTAGACTCTAGAGGGAGAGGTGGGGGAGAAGAGTGACAAGAAGAAACAGGGAGAAGTGAATGGATAATAAGACAATGTGGTAGTATAATTTTATGGCTTGGATTGTGATAGGAAACCAAGATCCTTGTTAAGTCCTTTCTGGTAGGTGTCAAAATACAGTATGTTATCATTTTACTCCAAAGGTCTTATGTTCATCTTTTGTACCTCTTAGTATTCACCCCTGGTAGTGTCACCTTTATTTTGCTTTGTGATGTGATGCTTATGCTTGTCTTTAGCATCTATCCTGTCTCCCCAACACAGAATCCTTCTTCATATTTTCTGCATTGAATAATATGTGCTACATTTGAAGATGTGTAGGATCCCTTATACTATGTTTTTCCCATGTGAGTGACTGCGGGGTCGTGATATGTGCTGGCACAATTTGTAGTTTCTTATATTGTGAGGACTAGTGCCCTTCTCCTTCTCAGCATCTGTTAGGAGTTTGGTTTTCATTAATTTTGCTTAGATGGTTGTCAGAAGGCCGGTGTTGGTGGAGCTAGGAATATCTCTTTCAGTAATTCATCTTTCTGGAGTAGTGGCTGTAGATCTTTTGTGATTTTTCTCAGTTTTTCCAGCTCTAGATTGTATGTCCCTACAAAAGGAACTCTTCTAAGTTTTCTTTTCTTTGTACTGCAGTAGATTTTCTCTGGGAGAATTAAGTGAAGAGCCAATTTTCCTAGAGATTATATTGGGGTTGTAGCCTTTCTGTCTAAAGGATTCAGTCAGGATTTTGAGGTGTTTATCTTTGTCTCTTGGGTCTGAGCATATATGATGGTCTCAAGTGGCTTGGCTTTATATAATGGTCTTTTTTGTATGTGAAGGTTGGAAGCTGAAATTCTGGAGAAAGCTACATCAGTCAGTTGGTTTCTTGTATATTTGTTGCATTTGTACCCCACATTTTCCCACCTATTTGCAGGCTCAATGTGGCTTACAATATTACATTATGTCAAGCATCATTCAAGAGTAGATGCACAATTAATTACATACAGAACAATTATAACAGAATAGATATAATCAATTCAGTAAACAAGAAAACAGTCAGAATATCAAGTGACTAGCGATGTGGTATATAAACGTTTGTACATAATCACTGCTGATAAAAAGTGTGGTGTTTAGAAAGTTAACTTTTTCTGTGGAGTAGTCAGTTTTGAATGTGGTTGAAGGATGGGAAGCATTAAAAGAATTGTAAAATGGTTTAAGTCTCCTGTCCTTCAGTCCAGATCATAAAAACGTCATCAATACATTTAGAGGCTCATTTTTGACACAGAAAAGCATCCAAAAAGTAACACAATGCGTCAGATATATGGGTTTTTTTGTCCAAAATGTCCAAATCGCTATTTTCAAAACCCATTTTTAAGATGTTTTTCTATGTGGTTCATCTGTAGTACGTCTAAATCACAAGGGGATGTGTCAGGGGTGGGATTTGGGCGTTCCCAAAACTTGAACATTTTTCTGCCATAATGGAACAAAGGAAAAACATCCAAGGCTAAAAGTTTGATGTTTTGGTCTAGATCTGTTTCAATCACAACTAAATCACAAAAAGGTGCCCTAAATGACCGGATGACCACTGGACACATTAAGGCATGACCATTCCTTACTCCCCCAGTGGTCACTGACTCCCTCCCCAAAGATGTGAATGTATACCAGCCGCTATAACAGCTTTAAATGTATAGCCAGTCCTGTTAGAGCAGGAAACAGGTCCCTAGAGTAGCCTAACAGGTGATGTAGTGCACTGTAGAGAAGGGAACCTAGGACCATATCACACTCTGTTACACTTGTGGTAGAACATGTGAGCCCTCCCAAACCCACCAAAAACCTACTGTACCTACATGTAGTTGACTCCTGCAGATATAAGGGTTATTATAGTGGGGTACAGTTGGGTACAGAAGGTTTTTGGTGGATTTTGGAGGACTCGCCATACAATATAAGGACCTTTTATGTGAAGTCCATTGCAGTGCTCTCTGGGGTGCCCCACTGCTCTGCTAGGATGTCTGTGGTGACAGTCTACTAAGAATGCTGGCTCCTCCATATGTCCCAATGGTTTGTTTTGGTGCATTTTCCTCTTGGACTTTTTTTTTCCAAAAATAGTCACAAAATTAAAATGCACTGAGCACAAAACATCTATGAAACATCTAAGAAATAGCCATTTTCGAAACAAAAAGATGTGTTTCTGGTTCAAAAATGGCCATGTTTGCACTCAATTTTTGGACATTTTCAGCAAAATGTCCAAAATCGGATTTAAACACCATACTGAAAATGCCCCTTTTAGTGATATTTAAAAGGTGGGTGCTCATTTTCAAAGCATGTAGACTTACAAAGTTATGTGGAGGGGCATTTTCGATATGATGTCTAAATCTGAATAGGAAAGGTCATTTTCAAAAAAGAAAAACGTCTATCTTTTGGTTTTGAAAGTGCTGTTTTGAACAAGGTTTTGTGATTTGGACGTTTTGGTTTTCGGTCCATTTTCAAACAAAAAAACATCCCAAGTGCAAAACGCACAAAATCAAGGCATTGGGATGTAGGAGGAGCCAGCATTTTTTTTTATTTGTACTCCACGCTTTCCCACTCATGGCAGGCTCAATGTGGCTTAGGTACTTATTTGTACCTGGGGCAATGGAGGGTTAAGTGACTTGCCCAGAGTCACAAGGAGCTGCTTGTGCCTGCAGTGGGAATCGAGCCCAGTTCCCCAGGACCAAAGTCCACCACTCTAACCACTAGGCCACTCCTCCTAGTAGTCTGGTCCCCTAGACATCCCAGGAAAGCAATAGGACACCCTAGGGGGCACTGCAGTGACTTCATAAAATGCACCCAGGTACACATCTCACCATTGCTCCCTTGTCTTATCTGCTGAGCTCCCCAAAACCCACTACCCCCAACTGTACACCACTACCATAGCCCTTACGGGTGAGTTTTGGAGGGCTCACAGTTTCCTCCACAAGTATGTAACAGGTAGGGAGAGGAATGGACCTGGGTCCACCTGTCTACAGTGCACTGCACCCAACACTAAACTATTCCAGGGACCTGCATACTGTTCTAATGCACTGGAGTATAATATCTGAGATTGGCATAGAGGCTGGCAAGTAATGTTTTTAATCACATTTGTTGTGGGAGGGAGTGATCACTGGGGGGAGGGGGTAAGGGAAGTCACCCCTGATTCCCTCCAGTGATCATCTGGTCATTTAGGGCACCTTTTTGTGCCTTATTCATTATAAAAACAGGTCTAGCTCAAAACTTCTTAGTCTTGGACAGTGTTGTTCTGTTCAATTATGGCTGAAAAATATCTTGTTAGGAACGCCCATATCCCACCCTTAACTTGCCCTGGACACACCTCCTTGTGATTTGAACGCACTTCTGACGGACTTCATAGAAAAACGTCTAAAAATTGGTTTTGAAAATACCATTTTGGACATTTTTGTGAGAAAAACGTCCAAATGCAGATTTATGCCACTTTTTGGACATTTTTCTCTTTAGAAAATGAGCCCAATCGTAACTTACGGAACTTTGTAAGTCTGTGCTTTGAAAATGAACCTCCACATCTGATATGTATTCAAAAATGTCACTTCCGTTTCTGCCATTGAAAGGTTGGCATATTGTGGTGGCCATAGCAATGTCCATGATTTGTAGATAGATGTCATTGATGAAACAGAAGTAGTTGTGGGTTAAAATGAA
Source organism: Microcaecilia unicolor (assembly GCF_901765095.1). Classification (NCBI taxonomy): domain Eukaryota; kingdom Metazoa; phylum Chordata; class Amphibia; order Gymnophiona; family Siphonopidae; genus Microcaecilia; species Microcaecilia unicolor. The sequence goes on from NC_044036.1 coordinate 115,864,440, forward strand.
TGTGATTAATTTTATAATGGTTTCCAGTATGTATTGGTGGTCCAGAGTAGATGCTTATGTGTGAGCGCCTAGATGTTAGGCCCTCTGATATTGGGGTATGCTAGTATTCTGTAATGTAACGTGTGGTAAATTTAAAACGAATCGGAGAAAATTTTTCTTCACCCAACGTGTAATTAGACTCTGGAATTCGTTGCCGGAGAACGTGGTACGGGCGGTTAGCTTGACGGAGTTTAAAAAGGGGTTAGATAGATTCCTAAAGGACAAGTCCATAGACCACTATTAAATGGACTTGGAAAAATTCCGCATTTTTAGGTATAACTTGTCTGGAATGTTTTTACGTTTGGGGAGCGTGCCAGGTGCCCTTGACCTGGATTGGCCACTGTCGGTGACAGGATGCTGGGCTAGATGGACCTTTGGTCTTTCCCAGTATGGCACTACTTATGTACTTATGTACTTATGGCACAGCAAAGGCGTAGCTAGGTGGGTTGCCAGGGGAACAACTGCTCCCCCAAACAGACTTCCGACAGCACCGGCGCCTATTTTTCATGCGATCTGTCGTGTTTAAAATACATACTGGCGCTGTTGGCAGTCGCTTCTGAGGCACAAGGTTTTGTTACAGAGTAAGCTCCTGCTGTGTAGTGTTGAAGTGCCTAAATGGAGACCCCAAGTTATAGAATTGCCCCATGGGCGGGATATCTTCTTATGTGGTATTCTGTTTCTGTGTTCCTCTTTTTTATACCTTTTATTTCTTTATTATTTACCAATGTAATATCCTTCAATAAATGAACCACATGAAAGGAATCTCTGACAAAAGAGGGAATGAGTGGCACAAACAGATATAGAAAAAAAGTCCATGAAAATTGAGAATGGTTCAAGAATAGAGCATTTTCAGGCAACAATATATTATGAGGAACTTATTGGCATTGTTATTGCTTTCTTTTTTGTTCTTATAGAATTATCTTGCATTTTACCACTGAAGCAGGCATGATGGTATGATAGAGAGGGAGAGAGAGAGAAATGCTAACTCAGTGGTCCTTTTACTAAGCTGCAGTAAAAATTAGCCTTTACACGAGTCTTCCCTGCATGCTAAGGCCAATTAAAAAAAAACAATGTTCTATTTTTCCCATTAATGGCCATGTGCTAATTTTACCATTAGCACACAACCATTTTTAAAAATTACCACAGGAGTATATACTGCCACCTGTTAAGGAGGCGGTAAGGGATGCCACATTAGCTCACCAGTTATCATGCAGCAGGAACACCCACTCTCTGCCCCTGACACTCCCCCTCAAAAAATACAAACAATTAATTACTGTGTGGTTAATGTGCACACATGGAAAAACTAATGTGGGCCATTTTTGCTGCGTTAGGTGGGTGCTAACACCTAACGCAGCTTAGTAAAAGGGCCCCTTAATGATTTTCTCAAATCAGGCAGCACGCAGGAAGGGAGCTGAGTGCCATGAAAGAAGCAACTAAGAGGGTCTTTTTCTAAGGCGTGCTCACATTTTTGGTGCTCACTAAAATTGTGGGTGCGTTGAACGTTAGAGATGCCAATGCATTCCTATGGGCGTCTCTAATGTTTAGCGTGCCCACAATTTTAGTGAGCACTAAAAATGTGAGCACGCCTTAGTAAAAAACACCCTAAGTATGAAATCTTGCCTCTCTTGCGGAGCAATTAATTTTGTCATGCTGTTAATGCCCAGTCTCCCTATTCTGAAATCACAAGACTCTGAGTACAAGAAGCCCACTAAAATATTACACTAAACATACCCCCCCCCCCCCCCCCGATATTCAGCGCTATTTAACCTGCCAGAAATGGCAGATGATCTCCTGCTGAATATTCCTGGCCAGTGCTTACCCCCGGATTCTATATAGAGCGCCTAGTATTCCGCAGCAAAAGCCAAGCGTATTTTGTAACAATGCACGTAACGTATTTGGCTTAACAAGCCAATCAGCATTGTTAACAGCACTTAACAAGCAATCACCAGCACTAATTGGCAGTAATTAGAATTTACACGCATAACTTAAGTGTATTCTGTAATACACTGTGCCTAAATACTAATGTGTGCAGGCAAAAAGGGATGTGGTTATATGTGGGGAAATGGGTATTTTGTGGGCGTTTTATAATTTACGCACAGAGTTATTGAATATAGCCCAATGCGCCTAAATCTATGTGCCATGATTTATGCCACATTTTCATTGCTGTAAATGGAGGCACGTCGTTTTAGGTGCTAGGATATCAATTAGGCATATTCTATATGCCGTGCCTAAATATAGGCGCCCCGTGTAGAATACACTTAGGTGGAAATGTTTTCCATGTGGATTTTCTAGGTGTCATATATAGAATCTGGCCCTTAGCAGCTAACTGATTATATCGTGCAATATAACCAGCTATCCGCTAATATTCAGCGCATCATAAGTTTGGTGGCCAAATCGGACCACTAAAATAGCAGGCCCGCTATAAACTTAACCAGCCAGTGCTGAATATCGACTTGGCCAATTAAGTTTAAACCTGCCAAAAATAAACCGGTTATTCAATGTCAATCACCAGAAATAGCCAGGCATTGAATATCCAATCTCACCACCGACTGCAGGAGTTAGCCGGGCTGCCTCCCATGGTCTGAATATCAGCCCCGTACTGTCCAGTCTTCAAGATAAATGTGCAGTCAAAAAGAGCACCCAGCTCAGATTGGTCTTTGCTTGCAAAAAAATCCCAACTTTAGCATAACAGTGTTGTGGGACCTGGCTTCTTTCCACTATCATCTTATTGCAGTAGTGGGCATGTCTCTCTCCATTGTCCCAGAGAAAGTTCTGATTTATTTGGTTGTCCAATCAGTTTTGCCCCATTCCCTGCACTTGCTTTTGAGATATTCTGTTTTCATTTCTGAGTTGCCAGGCTGCAACGTGCATATAAACAACATGCCAAATAGAAGATGCAGAGCAGAACCCACGCCATAGAAATGGTAGGGCAGATTTGGCCTTTGCTAACTGAAGACTTGTTTTGGGGGGATTTCAATCCGCTATCAATATAAGTACAGTTTTAAACTACACAATTTTTTAGATTGCTGAGTAACTTTTCAGAGGTGTACCTTGGCACCTAATCATTAAGTAAGATGAATAAACTGCAAAAATAAATTGTATGCTTTTGAATTTATTCATAATAAAAATACACATTTTGGAGTTTGTTAACATTTGTCTTGGTTGAAATTTACTACCATTTATGAATGAGAATTTTTTTTTTTATTTGGATGCATTTTTTATGTAGTAACCCATATTTGGATGGTCTTATGGACAAGTGGACTAACCCATTTTTCACACCTGAGGTGGTTGGCCCAGTTGCCTATGTTGCCAATGGGGATAGCCTGATCAATCGTCCAGTGGCGTAGCAAGGAGGGCTGCCACCCGGGGCAGTTTGCCGTTGCACCCCCCCCCCCGGGTGCAGCACGATGACACCCCCCTCGGCGCATCAACACCCCCCCTCGGCGCATCAACACCCCCCTCCCGACCCAGTGCCTACCCTCCTCAGCTCCCTCCAACCAGCTCCCGCACCCTACCTTTAAAGAAATTTCGGAAGCCGTGGAGAGGCAAGGCGCAGCGCCTCGTGCCTGTATGTAAAAGAAGCGTGGATCCTCATCGGGCCTTCCCTCACGCTGTCTGTCCCGCCCTCCACTGACACAACTTCCTATTTCCGCAAGGGCGGGACAGACAGCGTGAGAGAAGGCCCGATGAGGAACCATGCTTCTTTTACATGCAGGCGCAAGGCGCTGCGCCTCGCCTCTCCAAGGCTTTGGAAATTTCTTTAAAGGTAGGGTGCGGGAGCTGGTTGGAGCCGGAGGGAGCTGAGGAGGGTAGGCACTGGTCGGGGGGGGGGTGTTGATGCGCCGAGGGGGGGTGTCATCGTGCTGCACCCGGGGGGGGGGGGGCAGCTGGCAGGGAGCACCCCCCCCCCCCCCGAGCTGACACCCGGGGCGGAATTGTCTGCAAAACTCTGTGAAATTTATTGGTGTTTAGCTTAGTCCACTTGTCCATAAGTAAATATTGATATCTAATGAACTAGATCCAAAAAGCCACTGTCGCAGAACACCTGGGGTTAAACCTGCGGCCACCTGGAGGGCCTGTACCCAGCACTGCTCAGACCACCTGCACCTGGGCATGTGCTCTATATTGCACCCTCTACCCACTGACTGGGTCCCGCTTGCCTCTGGGCTAGTCTCCCACTCTCAAGTTATTCCACGGTGATTTCTAGGTAACTGAGGCCACACTCTCAGGGCTCCCACAATTCCTAGAAAGCACCCACAGACCCAACACACAAACTACCAGGATTCTAAGTCAGTCCAGGACTACAGAGCCAATTGTTACAGTAGAACAGTGAACGTTTGAAAAAACAGGTGAAAAAGTACAGCAAGGAATAACAGATAACCAAACAAGGATCAACATTAAAACTATCTAACACTTGTTACTACCTGGGGAATTTCAGGAAATTAACTGCTTACAAGTCTTGAACAGGGTCTCAGGACAGGCCCATCCAATCTTGGCTCAGGCCTGCCCAAACGACGACGACTGGAATGGCGACTTTTACCCGAAGTCGCAGCGACGAATGGGCAGGCAGCGCTGCGGTAGTAAAAGCAACAAGTCGACTGGTTCAACTCTCCGTCCTTCACTTCCCTCCCTCTGCGTCCCGCCCGAAAGAAAATGACGTCAGAGGAAGGCGGGACGCAGAGGGAGGGAAGTGAAGGACGGAGAGTCGAACCAGTTGACTTGTTGCTTTTACTACCGCAGCGCTGCCTGCCCGTTCGTCTCTGCGACTTCGGAAGTAGAATGGAACGGAAGTGAGCCAGCGGCCAGCCTATCGCGTCCACTCACTGTAAGTAAAGATCACTGTTTGCACTCCCCCGCGCAGCCGTCGCCGTTCACTTACACAGCAAGCAAACCTGTGAGCTGCTGCATCCACGTTGTCATTCTTTACAGGTGGCTGGGAGATGCTGTGAAGGGGGAGATGCTGGATAGAAGGGGGAAGGGGATGGACAGAAACAGGATGGGCAGGGGAGAGAGGAAAATTGCTGGACAACAGGGATGGATGGAGGGGAAAGGGGAGAGAGGAAATTTGCTGGAGATGGATGGAGGAGAGGGCAGGGGAGAATGGAGAGTTGCTGGACGGAGCAGAGGGCAGGGGAAGGAGGAGAATTGCTGGACATGGATGGATGGAAGGCAAAGGGGAGAGAGGAAATTTGCTGGAGATGGATGGCTGGAGGAGAGGGCAGGGGAGAATGGAGAGTTGCTGGACATGGAGCGGAGGGCAGGGGAAAGAAGAAAATTGCTGGACATGAATGGATGGAGCGGAAAGGGGAGAGAGGAAATTTGCTGGAGATGGATGAATGGAGGAGAGGGCAGGGGAGAATGGAGAGTTGCTGGACATGGATGGATGGAGGGGAAGTCAGGGGAGACAGGAAAATTGCTGAACATGGATGGATGAATGGAGGGGGCAGGGGACAGAGGACATTTGCTGGATAGGGGAGAATGGAGAGTTGCTGGACGAATGGATGGAGGGAGGGAGGGGAGAGAAGTCAGGAAGGAGGTGCACATGGATAGAGGGGATGGAAGAGAGGAGAAATGCTGGACATGGATGGAGTGGAGGGCAGGGAAGAGAGGAGAAATGTTGGACAAGGATGGAGGTAAGGAAAGACAAAGGAAGGAGATGCACATGGATGGAGGGAAAGGGAGTGAGGAGAAATGCTGGATATGGATGGAGGGAAAACCTGAGTTTAAGGGCTGGTTTGGAACACATTGAGGGCAGATACTGAAACTCGAGGAAGGATAGGGGCAGGGCTACAGATGGTAGACAGGACGCATAAGGACACAGGAGGATGGTGGACATGGTGAGTGAAAAAATATCAAATGGAAAGAAGAAACTGCGTAAAACAGAAGACACTGGGACCAAAGCGAATAGATCAGACAACAAAGGTAGAAAAAAGTATTTTATTCAGAATTTATTAATTTGAATATGTCATCTTTTGGAAATGTGCATCTGTGATATTTTGCATGTAAGTTTAAATTTTTCTGGTATTGCTGCATGCTGAGTCTGACTTCTTGAGTTAACTTTCCAGTTCAGTATTTTGCCTTCATATTTTTTGATTTCTAGTTCCTTGTGTCATGTCTGTTGTGTCATGTGTTTTTCAAGTGTGATCAAGGTGCAGTATTCTGCTAGCATGTAGTATTCGCAGCCCTTTTTGTTTTGCTTTTTTTCACGAGGTAGTGTATTGGTGTTTTAGAGCCTAGTGTAATTACAGTTCTGCCTTTTCAAGCATAAGGTTGTAGCTCATCCTGTCCTTGGAATTAGTGCTGTTATGGTTTTAAAGATATGAGTGTGTTTTTGCACAAGTTTGTGTATAGCATTTTGCAGTGGAGAGATTGTGGGATAATGTAATTATATTTAAAAATATCAATTTTTCCATTAAGTATGTATGTGGTTATACTGATGCAGGGCAGCTGTTGGGCAGACTACTTAGAAATCCATCATCAAGTGAATTCTTAGGCATTATTTTGTAGGATCCCAAGAGACACTACTCATACTTATATAGACAGTGCGTGCCCACCCATATTAGCTCTGGGCCCACCCAAAATCTCAGGTCTGGCTACGCCACTGCCACAAGTGTTACAGTTTGAGTGGAAAATGGACCTGGGTTCCTTTCTTTACAGTCCACTGCATCAACCACTAGGCTACTCCCGGGACCTGCTTGTAGCTCTAATAGGCTTGGCCATAACATCTGACACTGTCATAGAGGCTGGTATGTACTGTTTCTTTGATATCTTTTGGGGGTAGGAGGGGGTCAGTGACCACTGGAGGAGTAAGGGAGGGTCATGCCTTAATCCTTTCAATGGTCATCTGGTCGTCTAGGGTACCTTTTTGTGACTTAATCGTGATTGAAACAGGTCTAGACCAAAATGTCTAACTTTAAGCCCTGGAAAATTTTCTTTGTTCCATTATGGAAATCCTGCCCCCAATACGCCCCCTTTTGATTTGCACACACTGCAGAGAAGAAAGTCTCAAATCTGAGTTTTGAAAATTGTGCTTTGGACATGATCAGAGAAAAACATCCAGATGCCACTTTGTCATTTGTGAGACTTTTTCTCTTTTGAAAAAGAGCCCCTTGGTGTCACACCTGTGACCTGCATGAAGGTGGTCTATGAGAAATGCAAGAATTCATTAACATTCCCTGGGAATGCACTTCTCATAGACCACCTGCATGCAGCTTAGACCATAGAATTTCTTTTACATTCATTATTATTATTACTAGCAAAACATGCCCGTTTCTGGAGCTAATGAAATGGGCGCTAGCAAGGTTTTCCTCCCGAACCCCCCACCTCAACGCACGCATCCACCTTCATCTCCGTCGTGAAGCCACTGACGCCATTGCTCCGCCCTCGCTCTGTGATGCCATTGTGCCGATGTCATCACGTTTGACGCGAGGGCGGGGCCAGGTGGCTTCACCACCACGAACTCCACGAACCTTACAACCCGAAGGAACTGACGTCAGTGGCTTGGCTTCACTGACGTCAGTGTCCTCAGAACGTTGAGGGTGAGTTTTATTATATAGGATTATTAGTTTACTTATTAAGATTTATTTACCATCTTGAAAGCTGTGTGAAGTACTTCCTGTTTCCACAAACATGGGAGGGGACATGACAGGAAGAAAAATCTGTGCGGCAGAGCAGAGTTAACTTGGTCCTGGCATACAGGAGCAGGAGACAAGCAAGTAAGAAGGCCTGGGGGGAGGGGGCAGGCCCGTGTTGAGGGGGGGAGGAGGGTGTTTGTCTTGGGTCTGGCTTTGTCTCTCGGTGGTCCTGGTAACCTGAATGGAGCAGCAGTTACATCCCTTCCCTGTCCATCTTTCTAGGCAGAATGGATGTTGGTCTCCACAGTATCTACCTTTATTTACTAGGTGGAGATATTGATGCCAGGTACAAAATATCAAATTGACAGAGCAGATGGAAATGATGTGGCATGAACCAAACTGCACTCTGGGATCTCAATGGATACATGTTCAACATGTGAGCCAAACCTTTGCAGTGGGAAGGGGAATGATGGATAGTATTTATTTATTTAGTTAGTTAGTTCAAATTTCTATTCTGCACAGTCCTGTGTTCTTGGTGGATTACAAAGTTACATACACAGTAATAAAATACATCACACACTTCAGATCAAAAACAACAGAAATGATAGCCACAAAGAAACTTGCCAGGGGCCAAAGGACTTGCTCTGGTGGTGTTCACCGCATCTTAAAAAAGATATAGTGGAATTAGAAAAGGTACAGAGAAGGGTGATGAAAATGATAAAGGGGATTGGATGACTTCCCTATGAGGAAAGGCTAAAGTGGCTAGGGCTCTTCAGCTTGGAGAAAAGATGGCTGAGGGGAGATATGATAGAGGTCTATAAAATAATGAGCGGAGTGGAACGGGTAGACGTAAATTGCTTGTTTCCAAAAATACTAGGACTAGGGGGCATGCAATGAAGCTATAAAGTAGTAAATTTAAAATGAATCACAGAAAATGTTTCTTCACTCAACGTGTAATTAAACTCTGGAATTCGTTTCCAGAGAATGTAGTAAATGCAGTTAGGTTAGTGGGGTTTAAAAAAGGGGTTGGATGGCTTCCTAAAGGAAAAGTCCATAGACCATTATTAAAATGGACTTGGGGAAAATCCACTGCTTATTTCTAGGATAAGTAGTATAAAATGTATTGTACTTTTTTGGGATCTTACCAGGTACTTGTGACCTGGATTGGCCACTGTTGGAAACAAGATACTGGGTTGATGGACCTTTGGTCTGTCCCAGTATGGCAATATTTATGTACCTGAAAACGCACTTGCATTTTCCTCCAAAACCTGAACTCGGACTTTTGGCCAGTTTTGGTGCTGAAACTGAAACCAAACCTGAAATTTGGTCAGCCTCTATCAAACTCCAACACTGATATGTTCCTTTCAGCTTTCTTCCATTTTTCTGCCTATCTATTCTGATTTTATTCATATTTTCCAGTCTTCAATCTCCCTCTTTTTACTGCATCTACCTAAAGCTTTTCATTTCTTTCCTTCACTCTTGCACTCCCATTCTCCTTCCTCTTATTTCCCAATCTTTCACTAACTCTTTCCTCTCTCCCCATGCCATCCAGTATCTACTCCCTCTCTGTCTATCTCTTCCACCTGCCAGTAAGCATCTTCTCTGTTTCTCCCTCCCCCACACCAACATCCATTTAACACAATGATTGTGTATGGATCCCAAACATTGCGTTATAAAGGGGTACCAGTATATCTGAAAGGGGGCAAGGTCATGTGCATGTCAGGGGCATTTTGAAAAGTTGTGTGTGTAATTATAGAACACGGCCTCAGAACATCTAACTTGGGTGCCAGCATTTACACCAAGTTTCAGTAATCATAAGTCTGTCACCTAAAGTTAGGCACGGGAATTGGCGCTACACACTATTCTATAAAGGGCACCTAATTTTGAGTGCCAATTATAAAATTGCCCCCATAGTTCAGATTTACATGTGTAAATCATGGCTTTCTAAAATTTGGTTTTCAATATTTATTTGATATAAATATGTAAATTTTGGTTCGTACATATGTAAATCACAATGAGGGCTTCTGAAAATGTCACGTCTGTGGCCGTGACCACCCTCAGACTTACCTTATTTCTGGGGGTCAGCTTCTAAGCTGGCTTCTGCCTATTCTTTCTGGAGTAATTTTCCTTCTGTGTGCTGGCTGCTTCCAGCATGGCTCTAATTACTCCACTCTACTGCACCTGGGGGTGCTGCCTGAGTTAGCTCTACCTCTGTCTCCAGCCTGGCTCTGTTTGCTCCTCTGTGCTGCACCTAGGTATTCTAAGTCTCTCTATGTTCTGTGTGCGCTCTGCCTGCTCCTTGGTTTGTGCTCCTCTCACCCTCTGGTGGTCAGAGCCAGTAGCTACCATAGTTTGTCTTGCTGTTCCTACCTGTTCCAGACTTTAGCCCAGTCCAGTCCAGTTCTTTCAGGCTGCCGGACTTGTCTCTCTTGTTTGTGCCTGGACAGCCTCCGTAGTTGCTTACTGATGGCTGCAGCTGCTCCTCAGGTATTGAAGGGCTTTATTAATCACTTAGAGACTGCAGTCTTTGCCTTTGCATCGTCTAAGGTCCCTGGTATGTTAGAGTGCTCTGTGCACTGCTACCTTGTCCAGTTCAATGTGAGTTTCTAGCTTGTTACTAGTAGCTTGGGCATAGGTTTTCTTGTTGGCTTGTGTACAGCTTTACTAGTTCTCCTGTTTGTTGTGTTGTGTTGTGTGAGCTCCTAGCGTGTGACTAGTTAGCTTGGGCTTTGCTTTGCTTGTTAGCTTGTGTACAGCTTTACTAGTTCTCCTGTGTTTTGCTTAGTGTGAGTTTCTAGCTTGTGATTATTCAGCTTGGGCATAGCTTTCTTGTTAGCTTGTGTACAGCTTTACTAGTTTTCTTGTGTTTAGCTTTCTGGTTTTCCCGTGTGTGTTTTCCTTTGTTTCTGGAGCTTCAGCCCTAGTCCTGTCCGCTGCCAGTACTCCTTGCTACTGGAGCTCCAGCCATAGTCTTGTTACTTGACCTGACCATTGCCTGAATCTGATTACTTTCTGCCTGAACCCCGATACTTGCTGCCTGACCTGACTACTGCCTGAACCCGGATATTCTCTGCCTGTGGCCAGACCTGACTATTGCCGGAACCCGGACATTCCCTGCCTGTCTGCCTTGCTTTCGCCTAGGTGCCTGGGGGCACTTCTGTATCCTGATTCCTGTTGTTCCTGCTTGCTAGTTCCAGTTCCGGTTTTCCTGTAAGCCCTGCCGGCTGCCCGAACCTGAGGGCTCAACCCTCGGGGAACGGTGGCTAAGCATAGGTGAAGCCTAGGTCCAGTGTGTTCCTGTCCAGCGGGTTCTGGTCCCGTGTGTTCCAGTCCAGTGGGCTCCACTCCAGTGTGTACCAGTCCATTGGGTTCCAGTCCAGTGCGCACCCGTCCGGTGCGTTCCAGTCCTGTGTATTCCAGTGCAGAACTCCAGTCCAGGGTTCCAGTCCAGCCTTGCCTCGTCTCTACTTTGAAGGTGACCTTGCCTGCCACTGCTGCTCCACGGTAGTGGTCCAAGCAGGGGCGTAGCCAGACAACAGATTTTGGGTGGGCCTAGGCAAGAAGTGGGTAGGCAACATGTGTTCTCCCCCACCACCAAAAAAAAAATATTTCAGCTGGCGGGAAAACACTTCTTTCCACCTTGGTACTCTGAAGCAGGCATGCACTGAAAACTGAGCATTTTCATTACCATCAGGGGGAAGTCTTCAGCTGGCGGAGCTTGGGATTCCCATCAGCTACCGCTAAATTGTGCTACTGTTGGGTGGGCCTGAACGGGTGGGTCCTGGCCCACCCAGGCCCACCTGTGGCTACGCCATTGGGTCCAAGGGCTCACAAACCCAGTGCTTCCAGGGAAGAAGCTTGACAGAAAAAAAAAAGGGTCAATACATCATTGAAAATAAAAATACAAACTAAAAATACATGGAGGGGCATTTTCGATATGACATCTAAATCCAACTTTGGACGTTTCGCTGAAAACATCCAAAAATCAAGTAGTGAACATGACCTTTTCTTTCAACCATCTATCTTTTTTCTTTGAAAACTATCATTTCCTAGATGTTGCTGTGTTTAGTACGTCTATCTTTATGGACCATATTCCCAAAAAAATGTCCAAGTGAAAAACGCACAAAATCAAGCCATTGGGATGTAGGAGGAGCCAACTTTCCTAATAGACTGGCCACACAGGCATCCCACCAGAGCAGTGGGGCACCCTAGGGGGCACTGCAGTGGACTTCACATAAAAGTTCCCAAGCACACATCTCACCATTGATCCCTCATATTGTATGGTGAGCCCTTCAAAACCCATGAAAACCCCACTGTACATAACTATATGCCACTATACTAGCCCTTTTGGCTGCATGTGTCACTATATGTAGTAGGTACAGTAGGTTTGGGGGGTTTTTTTGGGGGGGGGCTGACATTTTTTACCACAAGTGTAATAGTTAGAGTGGATTCTCATGTTCTCTACAGTGCACTGCACCGAGCACTAGGCTATTCCAGGAACCTGCTTGCTGCTCTAATAGGACTGACCATAACATCTGAAGCTGTCATAGAGGCTGGTATGTACTGTTTCATTTACATCTTTGCGGGGTGGGAGGGGGGTCAGTGACCACTGAAGGAATAAGGGGGTGTCATTTCTTTATTTCTGCAGTGATCATCTGGTCATTTGGGGCACTGTTTTGTGGCTTTTTCATTAATAAAACTGGTCTAGACCAAAATGTCCAACTTAAAGCCCTGGATGTTTTACTTTTCTTCCATCATGGCAGAAAAACATCCAAGTGTTAGGAATGCCCAGATCCCGCCCTTGGCATGCCCCCTTGTGATCTGAACGTACTTCTGATGGACTTCGTAGAAAAACATCTAAAAATTGGTTTCAAAAATACCAATTTGGATGTTTTTGTGAGAAAAACATCCAAATGCAGATTCATGTCACTTATTGGATGGTTTTCTCTTTAGAAAATGAGTCCCATAGAGGGGCATTTTCGAAATAAACGTCCAAGTTGGGATTTGGACGTCTTTGCAAAACATCCAAATCCGGGGGCGGGAAAACCATACTTTTGAAAAAAGATGGACGTTCATCTTTCGTTTTGAAAATACCAAGGACGTCCTTGGATTTGGACGCCCTTAGAGATGGACGTCCTTGGATTTGGATGCCATTAGAGATGGACGTCCTTAGACATGGACGTGTTGGACTTTCGGCAATGTTCGAAACCAAAGATGTCCATGTCAATAACATCCAAATGCAAGCTATTTGGACATGGGAGGAGCCAACATTTGTAGTGCACTGGTCCCCCTGACATGCCACCCAGGACACCAACCGGGCACCCTAGGGGGCACTGCAGTGGACTTGATAAATTGCTCCAAGGAACAATGGGCCTGGGTCTGCCTGTCTGAAGTGCACTGCACCCACTAAAACAGCTCCAGGGACCTGCATGCGCTGTCATGGACCTGAGTATGACATCTGAGGCTGGCATAGAGGCTGGCAAAAAATATTTTTAAAGATTTTTTAGGGTGGGAGGGGGTTAGTGACCACTGGGGGAGTAAGGGGAGGTCATCCCCGATTCTCTCCGGTGATTATCTGATCAGTTCGGGCACCTTTTTGTGCTTTGGTCGTAAAAAAAAACAGGACCAGGTAAAGTCGTCCAAGTGCTCATCAGGGACACCCTTTTTTTTCTATTATGGGTCGAGGACGTCCATGTGTTAGGCACGCACAAGTCCCATCTTCACTACACCTCCGACACGCTGCCATGAACTTTGGTCATCCCTGCGACGGAAAGCAGTTGGGGACACCCAAAATCGGCTTTCAATTATACCAATTTGGGCGACCCTGTGAGAAGGACGCCCATCTTCCGATTTGTGTTGAAATATGGGTGTCCTTCTCTTTTGAAAATGAGCCTGATAGTCTCACAGATATCTCCACAATTTCCTTTACTGGAATGCTGAATGTTTTTGTTTGGGGTTTTTTTTTCTACGATTCCTCTAATTTAATAGCAGCCAGTTTCCAATGGGAGAAGTGCACCATCAAGTGGCAGATCGCAGTGAATAGGAGTGGACCTCTGAAAAAACTACAGACCTCTCAATCTTTGTTAAAGTACTGTAATGCAAATATCAGAACCAATTGAAAATAATTATTGTAATTCAGCCTAAGCCCCCTAAACTTATCAACTAGCTTCTGTTGCTGATTCCTCTTGATAAAACAACCTTCTTGGGCTGTTTATTGTCCAGCACTGAACTCCCAAAAGATTATGCAATGCTGTGAGTGCTGAGAACACATGAGTGCACCTCACAAAAGCCTAGAAATTCAGGCAGATTTTTTACTAATTTATATCTTAAGCATTTTTTCTTGCTGAAAGCTACATGAAGGGGCATTTTTGAAAAGACAACCTTTATCCAAGGAGGAAGAGACTCTTTGCTCTCTATGCATGAAATAACTACTTCTTAGAGTGGATGGAATTTTTCTTCTTTATTTCATGAGGAAGGAGTTTGTGTTGATACATAAGGTATTCATTTCATATTCGATCACATTTGACCTCTGACGCTGTGCACTGAAACACGGCCCATGTCGGATCCATATTGAATAATCGTTTTTAAAGTAAAGGAACTGTGTCCCGTTTCTGAAGGCTTTTGGTGCTTTTTGCTATATTTTGTACTCTGGTCTGCACTTTGGACTCTCTCTGTTTTGTTGCATTCGAAACGACGACCAAGCCAGAATTGGGACATTCAAGTCAGAACGTCCATCTCAAGGATTTTCAAATAGGGTACAGCCTGTTTGAAAATATGTGAGATGGAAATCCATGTGCTAGAAATGTCCAGCATGAACATCCATTTTATAAACTGAAACGTCCAAATTTTGAACTGGGAAAACGAGGGACATTGACATCTATATAGCAGCTTTCTTAAAAAATAGCCAAACAGATGTTCATGCAGAACAGAGGGTCAACCACTATTTTTAAAAATTTCCTGAATACTACTCAACATTATTGTTTTGTGATCTAGGGGCTCATTTTAAAACAGAGAAACATCCAAAAAGCGACACAAAACAGCAGATAGACGGTTTTCTTTTGACCAAACCGTCCAAATTGCTATTTTTGAAACCCATTTTTAAAGACGTTTTTCTATGCAGTTCATCTGCACTGCACCCAAATCACAAGGGGCGTGTTGGGATGGGATTTGGGCACTCCCAAAACGTGGATGTTTTTCTGCCATAGTGGAACAAAGCAAAAACATCCAGGCCTAAAATGTAGATGTTTTGGTCTAGACCTGTTTCAATCATGTCTAAGTCACAAAAAGATGCCCTAAATGACCAGATGACCACTGGATAATTAAGGCATGACCCCCCCCCCTTATTTCTCCAGTGGTCACTGACCCCCTCCCACCCCCCAAAGATGTGAAAGAAACAGTACATACCAGCCTCTATGACAGCATCAGATGTTATGGCCAGTCCTATTAGAGCAGTAAGCAGGTCCCTGGAGTAAGCTAGTGGTCGGTGCAGTGCACGGTGAAGAAGGGGACCCAGGCTTATATCCCCCTCTAACTGTTACACTTGTGTTGGAAAGTGTGAGCTCCCCAAACCCACCAAAAACCTACTGTACTCACATATAGATGACACCTGCAGACAAAAAGGCTATTGTAGTAGTAAACAGTTGGATACAGTGGGGTTTTGATGGGTTATGGAGGGCTCCATATACAGTATAAGGAGGTGAGATGTGTATCTGGGACCTTTTAGGTGAAGTTCACTGCAGCACTCTCTAGGATGCCCCACTGCTCTGCTGGGATGTCTGTGTGGCCAATCTACTAAAACTGCTGCCCCCCAAATGTACCAATGGCTTGTTTTTGTGCGTTTTCCCCTTGGACATTTTTTTTAAATGGTCCAAAAAGATAGACACACTAAGCACAAAAACATCTAGCAAATGGCCATTAAAAAAAAAAGATAGACATTTTTCTGGTTTGAAAATTACTATGTTTGTCACTTGATTGTTGGATGTTTCCAGCATACCGTCCAAAATCGGATTTAGACACCATATCAAAAATGCCCCTCCCAATGTTTATACTAATGATTTAATTATTGATATCTTTAATTAACTTAATTTAATTTTCCCTGTATTAAATTTATATTTTGGATTATTGGTTCCTTCATTATGTATTATTGTTAGTGATGTGCCAGATTGGGGAGGAAGTGATAAGATTTTACCAGCCTAGCTTATTTCAATGTTAAAGGGGTTTGAATAAAGGGATTAATGGGGGGAAGAGCAGATATGTTTAGAAATCCTTACACTCAAGATTCTAGGGGGTTCTTTTACTAAGGTGTGCTAATGAATTTAAAACACACTAACTGCTGCGCAGTCCATTGTATACCTATGGACTGCATTGCACTTAACGCACACTAATTTGTTAGTGTGTACTAAATCCATTAGCGCACTTTAGTATATGACCCCCTAGGAAACTATCTCTTAACAGAAGCTATTTCCACCAGATTTTTTTTTTCACACAGATTTTAAGAAGATATATGTGACACTAACCCATGGTTGTTACCATCTTGGAAAATTGGTGGCTTAAATTTTCCTATAAAAAAGAAACAAGTGTTGGGCCTTGCATTGCTTGCTCCTAATGTTTTCCCTCTGTCTCTCTCATCTCCCCTTCCTGTTGGTCCTGCATTCCTCCCTATATCCCAGTCTGTAGTCAGGCATCTCTCACTCTATTCCTCCCTGATTCCAGCATCTCTTCCCTCCAGCTTAGCTCTCATCCAGTCCAGTCTGTTACTTACTTATCCTCTGCATCTCTCTCTGTCTTTACCTTCCTCCTGCCCTCTTCACCTGGCGGTCTTACAAACTTGCTTGTCTTTCTAGCAGTAATTAAGCTAAGCTGACTCTGGCCAACTCTAAGAGCCTTTCCTCTGCATGTTCTATTATTATACAAGACTTAAAAACTGCAAAATCCATATATAGTTCAATGCAGGTAACAATAGAAGAAAGACTAAGGAGGCTAGGGCTTTTCAGCTTGGAGAAGAGACGGCTGAGGGCAGACATGATAGAGGTATATAAAATAATGAGTGGAGTGGAACAGATGGATGTGAAGCGTCTGTTCACGCTTTCCAAAAATAGTAGGACTAGGGGGCATGCGATGAAACTACAGTGTAATAAATTTAAAACAAATCGGAGAAAAGTTTTCTTCACCCAACGCTTAATTAAACTCTGGAATTTGTTGCCGGAGAACGTGGTGAAGGCGGTTAGCTTAGCAGAGTTTAAAAAGGGATTAGACAGTTTCCTAAAGGACAAGTCCATAAACCACTACTAAATGGACTTGGAAAAAATCCACAATTCCAGGAATAACATGTATAGAATGTTTGTACGTTTGGGAAGCTCGCCAGGTGCCCTTGGCCTGGATTGGCCGCTGTCGTGGACAGGATACTGGGCTCGATGGACCCTTGGTCTTTTCCCAGTGTGGCATTACTTATGTACTTACTTATGTACTTATATAGTTAAAAAAGAAACATGAACCGGTCATTCAGATGATGCACAAATAAACTAAAAATATAAGTGAATTATCAATAACTAATTACAAGTAGCTACATATGTCTCTTAAAATTTGATTAACAACAAACAGTACTCCTGTCTCTTTAAGGTTAGGGTGTTTGCTCATCACTGTTTGGTATTTAGCCTGCCGTTCTGTGCTGCAATTTATGAGCTGGAAGCTTGGAGGTGGGGCTGGGATTCCCTGCCTGGACGTTAGTCCCGTTGGTGAGTAGCTGCTACAATGTATATCTATATGGATTGTATTCCTTTGAAAAGTGATTGTTAGATTGTTCAGGAGTACTGTTTGTTGTTAATGTTTTAGGTACCTCCTATTATATATATATCCCCTATTAGCATTAAGACTTAAAATTTGATGCCATATATTTTGTAAATAAAAAGGCTTTGAGCAACAAGAAGTTGCAGCAAAGGAAAAGCCCCCCCCCCCCCCCCCCCCCCCCCCCCCCCGGGCTGGGCACACTCATCCATAGCTTAATTCTGTCTGGAAGATGAGATACTTTGTAAGACTTCTGGGTGGGGAGAGAAGAAGGAAGTGAGAGATGCTGGACCAGGAAGGAGGAAGGGAGGGAATAGAGGGCAGGGGAGAGAGACTGGGCTCATGGAGGGAGGATCGGGCCAGAGACATGCCATACCATGGAGGAAGGAAAGAAATGGGAGAAGCTGGACATGGAGAGTGACAGAGACATAGCAAAGAGATCCTGGACTGGGAGGGAGCACAAGGACAGGGACACAGAGGGGCAATGATGGACACAGGGGATGGGATAGAGACACAGAATTGTGTTGCTAAATAGACGGGGAAGGGAAAAGAAAATAGAGAGGAAATGGATGGAAGGGGGGGGGAGGAGGAGGAAATGCTACACATGGATGGAGGGGAAGGAAAAAGAGAGGAAGGAGATGCCGGTACACATGGATGGAGGGGAAGGGAAGAGAGAGGGAAGGAATGGTGCACATGAATGGAGGGGAGAGAAAGTGAAGGGAGAGGGAGGAGATTTTGCATATGGATGGGGAGGAAGGGAAGAGAACGGGAAGAAATGCTGCACATGGATAGGGGAGAAGGGAACAGATGGAAAAGAAGATAGATTTGAGAAGGAGGCCGAAAAATGGAAGAAAGCTAAACGTGAAAGAATAGTGCTAATGATGGACATAGGGCAGAAAGTGAAGAAGAAAGCAGAAAAGAAATAGCATGTGGACAGGAGACCCTGGAAACAGATGACCTCTTTTACAAAGCCACGTGAGCGATTCCTGTGCGGTAAATAAAAGGAAGCTCATTGAATTCCTATGGGCTTCCTCTCATTTGCCACATAGGAATTGCTAGCGCGGTTTTGTAAAAGAAGCCCAGAGTTAATAACACAAACAGAGGAATGGAGAACCAGAGACTGGGAACAAGATGATTAGAAAAATAAAAGCACGAGACACCAAAAGTAGGGAAAATGGTTTATTTTCAGTTTAGTGACTGAAATATGTCAGTTTTGAGAATTTACATCTGCTGTCTTTAAATGTTGCACTGTACAGAAGGAAATGCATTTTTTCTATTTCTCTAGAGTTGCACTGCATGCAGTCTGGTATATTAGAATTTCACTTTAATTTTTGTCTACATTAGTACTTTTAGTTTATGCTCACTTATTTGAAGAGGAGCTATCTGTGTTCCACATGGGTAACTAAGGCCTGGTGTTCTGGTGGGGATGGATATCAACACATATTGGTTAGTGTCATGGCCCCACGTATTGGGACCCATTATGGCCCCACCTTTATAATTAGCGAAGGCCACTGGATTAGTATATTTAGAAGGATTACATAAACAAACCAGAGATGAACAACTTTTGCAAGTGAGGAGCCAAATTAACCAACTCAACAAGCTAAACTTTGTTAAACCTTTAGAGCTTACAAGATGCCATTTTTATGAACACACAAATAAGACCAGCAAATTATAACTTGACAATTAAACAAAATACATCTTAAGAAAAGAATTCAGGGCATTAAAGATGAGAATGATAAGGTCCTTCTAGAATCTAAACAAATGACAAACTGTCTAGCAAAATTTTATGAGCAGTTATATACAGTGGGGGAAATAAGTATTTGATCCCTTGCTGATTTTGTAAGTTTGCCCACTGACAAAGACATGAGCAGCCCATAATTGAAGGGTAGGTTATTGGTAACAGTGAGAGATAGCACATCACAAATTAAATCCGGAAAATCACATTGTGGAAAGTATATGAATTTATTTGCATTCTGCAGAGGGAAATAAGTATTTGATCCCCCACCAACCAGTAAGAGATCTGGCCCCTACAGACCAGGTAGATGCTCCAAATCAACTCGTTACCTGCATGACAGACAGCTGTCGGCAATGGTCACCTGTATGAAAGACACCTGTCCACAGACTCAGTGAATCAGTCAGACTCTAACCTCTACAAAATGGCCAAGAGCAAGGAGCTGTCTAAGGATGTCAGGGACAAGATCATACACCTGCACAAGGCTGGAATGGGCTACAAAACCATCAGTAAGACGCTGGGCGAGAAGGAGACAACTGTTGGTGCCATAGTAAGAAAATGAAAGAAGTACAAAATGACTGTCAATCGACAAAGATCTGGGGCTCCACGCAAAATCTCACCTCGTGGGGTATCCTTGATCATGAGGAAGGTTAGAAATCAGCCTACAACTACAAGGGGGGAACTTGTCAATGATCTCAAGGCAGCTGGGACCACTGTCACCACGAAAACCATTGGTAACACATTACGACATAACGGATTGCAATCCTGCAGTGCCCGCAAGGTCCCCCTGCTCCGGAAGGCACATGTGACGGCCCGTCTGAAGTTTGCCAGTGAACACCTGGATGATGCCGAGAGTGATTGGGAGAAGGTGCTGTGGTCAGATGAGACAAAAATTGAGCTCTTTGGCATGAACTCAACTCGCCGTGTTTGGAGGAAGAGAAATGCTGCCTATGACCCAAAGAACACCGTCCCCACTGTCAAGCATGGAGGTGGAAATGTTATGTTTTGGGGGTGTTTCTCTGCTAAGGGCACAGGACTACTTCACCGCATCAATGGGAGAATGGATGGGGCCATGTACCGTACAATTCTGAGTGACAACCTCCGTCCCTCCGCCAGGGCCTTAAAAATGGGTCGTGGCTGGGTCTTCCAGCACGACAATGACCCAAAACATACAGCCAAGGCAACAAAGGAGTGGCTCAGGAAGAAGCACATTAGGGTCATGGAGTGGCCTAGCCAGTCACCAGACCTTAATCCCATTGAAAACTTATGGAGGGAGCTGAAGCTGCGAGTTGCCAAGCGACAGCCCAGAACTCTTAATGATTTAGAGATGATCTGCAAAGAGGAGTGGACCAAAATTCCTCCTGACATGTGTGCAAACCTCATCATCAACTACAGAAGACGTCTGACCGCTGTGCTTGCCAACAAGGGTTTTGCCACCAAGTATTAGGTCTTGTTTGCCAGAGGGATCAAATACTTATTTCCCTCTGCAGAATGCAAATAAATTCATATACTTTCCACAATGTGATTTTCCGGATTTAATTTGTGATGTGCTATCTCTCACTGTTACCAATAACCTACCCTTCAATTATGGGCTGCTCATGTCTTTGTCAGTGGGCAAACTTACAAAATCAGCAAGGGATCAAATACTTATTTCCCCCACTGTACCTCCCATTGTACCATTAGTTCCGAAGAAATTAACTGTTGGTTCAATTCTAGGAATTTTCCTAACTTTTGGGCTTGCAAGTGGTATATAAGAAAATTATAAAAACGCTTAGACAGAGAAATCAGAGACTACTTAGATCACATATTTAGCAAAGAAGAGGTCCCTAAAAGCAATTTTAATAAAAAAAAAAATAAAACTGCTGAACTTAGTCAATTTACCTGCAAAGGGGAAAGGGAAAGGTGTCGCGTTCTCGAGGACCTGGGCATTCTGTCAGGCTTCTTCCCCGGGAGCACTGGGTTTGTGAGTCCTTGGACCACTACCGTGGAGTGGCAGTAGCAGGCAAGGTCACCTTCAAAGCAGAGATGAGGCAAGGCTGGACTGGAACCCCGGACTGGAGTTCTGCACTGGAATACACAGGACTGGAACGCACCGGACGGGTGCGCACTGGACTGGAACCCACTGGACTGGTACACACTGGAGTGGAGCCCACTGGACTGGAACACATGAGACCGGAACTCGCTGGACAGAAACACACTGGAGCTAGGCTTCACCTATGCTTAGCCACTGTTCGCCGAGGGTTGAGCCCTCAGGTTCGGGCAGCCGGCAGGGCTTACAGGAAAACCGGAACTGGAACTAGCAAGCAGGAACAACAGGAATCAGGATACAGAAGTGCCCCCAGACACCTAGGCGAAAGCAAGGCAGACAGGCAGGGAATGTCCGGGTTCCGGCAATAGTCAGGTCTGGCCACAGGCAGAGAATATCCGGGTTCAGGCAGTAGTCGGGTCAGGCAGCAAGTATCGGGGTTCAGGCAGAGAGTAGTCAGATTCAGGCAATGGTCAGGTCAAGTAGCAAGACTATGGCTGGAGCTCCAGTAGCAAGGAGTACTGGCAGCGGACAGGACTAGGGCTGAAGCTCCAGAGGCAAAGGAAAACACACACGGGAAAACCAGAAAGCTAAACCCAAGAAGACTAGTAAAGCTGTACACAAGCTAACCAGAAAGCTATGCCCAAGCTAACTAGTCACAAGCTGGAAACTCACACTAAGCAAAATACAGGAGAACTAGGAAAGCTGAACACAAGCTAACAAGCAAAGCTGTGCCCAAGCTAACTAGTCACACGCTGGGAACTCACACTACTACTACTACTACTTAACATTTCTAAAGCGCTACTAGGGTTACGCAGCGCTGTACAATTTACATAGAGGGACAGTCCCTGCTCAAAGAGCTTACAATCTAGAAGACAAGTGAACGGTCAGTCCGATAGGGGCAGTCAAATTGGGGCAGTCTGGATTTACTGAACGGTAAGAGTTAGGTGTTGAACGCAGCAATGAAGAGGTGGGTTTTAAGCAACACAACACAACACACAGGAGAACTAGTAACACAAGCCAACAAGAAACGCTATGCCCAAGCTACTAGTAACAAGCTAGAAACTCACACTGAACTGGACAAGGTAGCAGTGCAAAGAGCACTCTAACATACCAGGGACCTTAGACGATGCAAAGGCAAAGGCTGCAGTCTCTAAGTGCTTAAAAAAGCCCTTCAACACCAGAGGCACAGCTGCAGCAATCTCTAAGTAACTACGGAGGCTGTTCAGGCACAAACCACAGAGCAGGCAGAAAGCACAGTGAAACACAGAGAGGCTTCCCACACCCAGGTGTAGTGTAGTGAAGCAATTAGAGTCATGCTGGAAGCAGCCAGCACAGAGAGAGAGAGAGAGAGAGAGAGCGCTAACCCAGGCAACACCCACAGGTGCAGTATAGTGAAGCAATTAGTGTCATGCTGCTGGATGCAGCCAGCACAGGGAGCCAGAGCTAGCTCAGAAAGGACAGACAGAAGAAACAGGAGCCAGCTAGGAAGCTGACCCCCAGGAATAAGGTAAGTCTGAGGGTGGTCACGACCACAGACGTGACAAAAGGGGATGGGATTTGATATACCGCCTTTCTGTGGTTATCATCAAAGTGGTTTACATATTATAGATTGGTCTTACCCCCACCAACCAGAGCAAGATGGGAATAAACCCGCATGTCTGCTTTTTATTTTCTATCTCCTGCATTGTGGAATTCCTTACCATAACTGATCAAATTAGAAAAATCATATGCTGTTTTTCGTACAGCACTGAAAACATATTATTATCAACCAGCTTTCATTATCTAAAGTTAGTGGGTAGACCGCACAAGCTTCTGTTTTTGTTGTTCTCCAGAGTGGATGATTTGTTCTTTCATATCTTTTAATAGCGTTCCCAGTTTAATTTAATTGTTTTATGATTTTATTGTATGATTTGTTCTGTAAACCATTCTGATTTGCTCGGCAATAAGTGACGGTATAGCAAAAAATAAATAAATGATAAATACTTATTTTGTACCTGGGGCAATAGAGGGTTAAGTGGCTTGCCCATGGTCACAAGGAGCTGCAGTAGGACTCAAACCCACTTCCCCAGGTTCTCAGGGCACTACCATTAGGCTACTTCTACAAATGCCTAATTGATCAGATAATTCCCCACTTACCATCTTTAACATTATTTTGAATCAGTGTACCCTTCCAACATCCTTCTATGATACCTCTATTAAAGTAATACCAAAAGAAGGGAAGGACCCTTTCCTTCCAAGCCACTATAAACCAATTTCCCTTTTAAATACTGACTATAAAATATTAACCAAAATCTTAAGCCATGAATGCAGAGGATAATTAAAAGACTTTGTCACGGCCTGTCCCAGGCTGTCGCAAGCGACCTGGGCACAGCCGCCAGTTGTGAGCCCTTGTGCTGAATCTAGAGCAGAAGTTCCAGGCCTGAAGGCATGGGATCAGTTCTAGAATAGTGCCAATAAATTTTTAGCTATAAAGTTCTACTTCAGGTATGCTGCACTATTTCCCATCCCCCATCTTTCTTTGCTGTCAGCCACATGCAGGAACTTCTGGCTGGTCACAAACTCTGATGGTGCCTCATGTTGCTAGGGCAACTCAGTTACCTGGTATAACTTGTTACAAATGTAATTTACTGAGGTATGGCAAGGACACCAATTGCAAGCCTCCAGCATATATGAAAGACCCAATTACAAGTCTCCAGCACATATGCAGCACCTATGATTGGTCCAGGGTAAAGGAGAGGTGGATTCTCACCACAGACTATAAAACCACGCTGCAAAGAAACTCTGAAAAACTAGGCATGCTGGAAAGAGAGTTTCAGATCCGTCCAATGGCCTATTTTTTCCCGAAGGGGGGTCCTCTCCTCCATTCATTCATTCTTTCTTTCTTTCTCTCTGTTCTGTGACCATTGTATGAGGAATAAGCTTTCCTTCCTCCTTTTTCTCTTCTTTATATAATTAGTCTGATTACTTATAATTACCAGAGGTACCGCTGTTAGATTTTGTAAGTTTGTTACAACTATCTGATGCTGTGCTGGTGGGTGAGTAATAAAGGACTTTTAATTCTCTGATTCCTGTCCAATGTTTCTATAATATTTTGTAATATTTCATAAGATTTTTAGAGAATAGCAAACCAAATGCGCAGCCTAGTACAATAGGCAGTTGGAAAGCCCAGTGCTTCACCTGCGATAACCGCCATTCCCCAGAGGTTGAGTCCCTGGGTGCAGGTGGCCGTCAGGACGTCTGGAGGATCTGGACAGGAAGGACTACCAGGAAGGGAACCAGATTAGATAGCAAGGGAGCGAGGCAGATTGCCACTTCGGATTGGGTCAGGTCTCAGCAGAGATCCAGGCAGTCAGAAAGCGGAAGCCCAGTCAGGTCCAAGCAGAGGTCTAGGCAGGCGGTGGTCAGGAAGCAAGGTCAGGTCCAAGCAGAGGTCTAGGCTAGGCAGCAAGCATAGGAGAGAACACACCAGTGCAACCAACAAGATAGTATCCGAGGCAAAGAAGCAGTTCAATGTTCCTGGTTTTAAGCTGAAGGCATCTGACATCATTGTAGACACGCCCAGACTGTAGACACGCCCAGACGTAGACGTGCTCGGAGTGTAGACATGCCCAGAGTGTAGATGCGCTCAGACTGTAGATGTGCCCAGACTGTAGGTACCCTGGAGGAAAGGGATCAACAGTGCTGTGGGCGCGTGCATCTGGCTCCGCACGTAACACTCCAGGTTTGTGACAGACTCAACCACCCTGATCAGACAGGGTTTATAAGAAACAAGCCAATATTAAAGATGGCTTTAATATTATGCAAGCAGTTAAAAATATGAAAATACAATAAGCCATAGCAACTCTAGAGGTAGAGAAAGCATTCAATAAGGTAGAATGGCCTTTTCTATTTACTGTTCTTCATATTGTACTTGGATTCAAGAAGAAGAAACCCATTTTATCTCCTTGTATGGTAGGAGATCCTATAACTTTCACTACCTATCCCAATGGGCTTGATTCATGCTATTACATCGAAATAGAACTTGAAATAGTAGTAATTTAAAAAAAGCAAGTGCATTTTATAATATACTACTGCATTCCTCAAAGCAAAAGAAGCATGTTCCTACATACCATATTTTTCTTTTATGTACGCACAGGAAAATAAGTTGTTAAATGCTCCAGGTTTTCAACCTAATTAAGGTTTAAAAAAAACACATTTCGCTTATAAATAGAAACTCTGAATGTTGAGCACCTGATTCTCATGACATGATGTCTGTTTTGGTGGCCCTTTACCAGGTGAAAACAATTATGTACAAATATAACGCCTGCTAGGATCCAAAGGAGTCCGTATAACCAGCTCCTCCAAATGACACACTAATTATGATTTAGAACAAATTAGTACTCTAACCGATGAAACCGATACTTCCTCTGTGTACATCCGTAGGTGCAAGGAGGTTTAATAGACAGGAGTGGAAGTGAGCCTATCAAGTTCACTGTAAGCAAGGAAGCCAAATAGGTTAATCTCTGTTTCCATTCCCCTGCACAGCCGTCATCTCCAGTACATTCAAAACTAAGCAAGCAAATATAGGAGCTACTGCATCCACGTTGTCGTTCTTTATTGTTGGACCATCTGTAACAAGTCTAAAGCTGTTTCAATTGGATAGGCAGTGCCTTAAAAGGTGGAGGACAAAAATTAAAAAAAAACCTTATTGGACAGCTTTTTAATTTATTTGAAAGCTTCCAATATGTAGATATAAATATCATGAAATAACAATTGAATGTCATTAAAACAGTTTTAAAAAGTATTATAGCTGGTAGAAACAGCAATTTTAAACTCTGTTTCGTTCTAATTTTTCTACACTAAAATCTAAATAAATAAATGCATTGTATACAATACAGATGGCCAAATTTCAGTAAGGATATCCTGTTTCCTGATGGGTTCATCTTAAATGTTTTTGTAATCTGCCTTGGGAAGCCTGGTGTTATAAAGATGATGGAATATATTGAAATTAAATGGAAATAAAATTAAACTCTCCTTTCATTGGGGTACATGGAATCACTTCTTCACCTGTTTTTTTAGAAGTTTACCTTTTAGATACACAAATGGATTATACTGTTTTGAACATGTTCCAGGGGCAAGTGGTTTTATAAGTCAAAATAAAAATAAATATTTTGTTTCAAGCAGATCTCTTTTGTTTAAACATAACTAAATGGGCTATAAGCCCTTAATGCAGTCCATTGATTTTCTTATATTTTGTTCTTGTGATGACTTCTATTGTGCCAAAACTGAAGACTCTTACCTCTTCTAAACTGTCGATAATAAAAAGCTCACTGTGAACACTATCCACCCTAAAATGTTGTTTTGTGGTTGTACATGAGGAATTGTGATATTGAATAAATAAGTGTATGTTTGTGTCCCTAGTCATGCATCCAAAGTTATTAAAATCCTTTCAAGAAAGCCAATTAATCGTTTAACTTATTGGTGGAACATAACCTCGATGCATGGTATGGTTGCATTTTCAATATGGTAATATTAGGGACCAGCTAAGGAACAGGTTGTCTTGAGTTAGTCTTCACTGGACCAAATGTGCTTTCATTGTGTCATCACTATCCAGCGAGTAGGCACTAGGCAGTATCTTAAAAGGCAGAGGGTAAAGAAATTTGTTTTCACATTTAAATCACACATTAACCCAAGCAAAGCTGGGTTCAATGTGGCTCACATTTGAAAATACAGTGAGACAGAATAATATAATTCAGTTATATCATGGGAGCAAATAGATGGATATGTCTGAAACATTTAACAAAGTTGAGATTAGCATATATAGCCAACTGGGCATTTAAAAGTTTGTCCTTTAATGATGCTACATGTTCAGAAATCATAGCCTGAGCACCTTCTAACCAGCCACATGTAGCCGGTTGCCTTTTACCTGGCTACACTTAGCAGGTCAGAATCTAGCCGGCTACCTTGTGGCCGGTTAGAAGGAAATGCTACCAACAATAAAGAAGGGCAATATGGATGCAGCAGCACATATGATTGCTGGTTTTGAGTGTACTGGATGATAGCTGTGTGGGGGCGATGAAACAGAGATTAACCTACTTGGTTTCAACGTGTTGACGTCACTGGATCTCCTGTCTATTAAACCTCCTGGTGTCATCAGGTGTCAGAGCTAAGTGAGTGATGATCTACAGCTGAGCGCAGGCGTACAGTAAGAGTCTTTTCACGCTTCCTTGGAGTGGAGTTTTTCGATAAGCGGTAGCGGCGCACTGGGAACAAACGAACCTATTATATTTCTTTAACAGCCAACTTGGACGTAGGTTGAGCGTTTGGCGACAACTCCTGTGGACTGTAAAACTAGCGTCCCTTTACATTTTGCCAAGGGGCTATACTGAATTAATAGTTTCGCTTGGGTAGTTTGACCTTTGCTGGCCACCGTCTTACGCTTGTGGTGTTTGTAGTAGTGACGACGCGTATCAAACACTGGGCCTGGTTTAGGGGGGTTTCGCTGTGTTGCGTCAGGCTGTGGGACACCGATAAAACGGGGGACTATGGAAGAGCGAGGACCGGGGTCCGCAGCAGGAGACGGCAGTGCCATGTCTGAGGAGCTCCAGGGTCCATGGGGTAAGTGAAGGAGAAGAAATTGGAACTGAGGATGCGGAAGATCAAATCACAGAATGAGGACACTACTTAAGTGTTCATAAAGCTGTTTTATTTTCTGCTAGCGGTAGTGAGCGCTTTTACCAAGGATTAAATCACATACGCTACAAGCTGACCTTTTTATCTTTTATGACATGAAATAGGATGGATTAGGTTAGATAAGAGAAACCTGTCGTTTCCTTCTCTATAATATCACTAAACTTTACCCTTTTCTTTCTGAGCACACTACCAGAACCCTCATCCACACTCTTATCACCTCTCGCTTAGACTATTGCAACTTGCTTCTCATAGGTCTCTCCTCTTCAATCTGTTCAAAATTCTACTGCACGACTTAATATTCTGCCAGTGTCATTATGCTCATATTAGCCCTCTCCTCAAGTCACTTCACTGACTTCCTATCTGTTTCCGCATAGAGTTCAGACTCCTCTTATTGACCTATAAGTGCATTCACTGCAGCTCCTCAGTACCTCTCCACTCTCATCTCTCCCTACATTTCTCCCCGGGAACTCCATTCACTGGGTAAATCTCTCATATCTGCACCCTTCTCTTCCACTGCTAACTCCAGACTCTATTCCTTTTATCTTGCTTCACCATAGCCTGGAATAGACTTCCTGAGCCCGTACGTCAAGCTCCATCTCTGGCAGTCTTCAAATCTAAGCTAAAAGCCCACCTTTTTGATGTTGCTTTGAACTCCTAACCCTTATTCACTTGTTCGGAACCCTTATTTTATCATCCTGACTTTAATATTCCATATCTCTTATTTGTCCTGTTTGTCTGTCCTAATTAGATTGTAAGCTCTGTCGAGCAGGGACTGTCTCTTCATGTTCAGGTGTACAGCGCTGCGTACGTCTAGTAGCGCTTTAGAAATGATAAGTAGTAGTAGTAGATGTGGAAGCCACAGCTTGACACCATACTGCTGCTGGAACAAGCTTTTTGGTTAGAAAAGTCTTATTTAGTCTTAACAATCATATGATTATAGTCGAAGTACAGAGAAAAGCAACTGTTCTCTGGATTTACATTCTGAAAATCTTATTCATTTAAATAAACTAAAGCAACACATGAGTTGCCAGAGTGGAGATGGGGCCATTCTTCTATGTCCCCGACCGTCTCTGCTGCTATTTGTTTGTGTCTTGTATAACTTAGGTTTAGAACTAGTCTCCAGAGTTTTTGGATTTGTTTGTCCCACTGCTGCTCCTTGTGATCTTGGGCAAGTCACTTAACCCTCCATTGCCTCAGGTACAAACTTAGATTGTGAGCCCTCTTGGGACAGAGAAATATCTAGAGTACCTGAATGTAACTCACCTTGAGCTACTACTGAAAAAGGTGTGAGCAAAATCTAAATAAATAAATATGCATAATTATCTGTGTGACATACTGTACAAAAAAGATAAGCGTGTGAAAAGCTGAATAAGTGTGTGGGCAAGCGGAAGATTTTAAGGTGGTTTAAAAAACATAAGGTGGCTTACAGCATGTAGATGTAGCTAAGGTTGGTAAATTTTTGTATTGTGCTGCAAAACTTTTTCAATGTATTTTTTTTCTGTTTAATCTTATCTTTATAAAGTAACATAGTAGATGACGACATATAAAGATTAAAGAGGTCCATCTATTCTGCCTGTTAAAGTGAGCTGGATTGTAACTGCCGCTGCTAAATAAAGGCTACTCTCTTAGCCTTTCCTAGACTTGTCAGAATTTATTTTCCTGCTTTATTGAGCTAAAGTATTTGGCTTCCATTGTCTTATCATTTAGGGATTAAAGATTAGCATTCATAGTATATAGTAAGTGATGGCAGATGACGTAAATGATCCATCCAGTCTGCCTGTCACACTCGTTATCAGTTCATGATTAAATCAACAATGAATATGATGTAAAATACTTGATCACGGTGTTTCCGGGACAGAGACCATAGAAGTCCGCCTGGCCCTCTCCTTACGCTCTAACTATTGGAGTTGCTGTGGAAGCCTACTGTAGCCTGTCTTCTTGTTTTTGGGACACAGATTGTAAAAGTCTGCCCTTTTTAGCCCATCCTAAACCGGGTTGCCATATAGGGGACAAAGACTGTACAAGTCTGCCTGGCACTGGCCCTTGTTCATCCAACCTGGAGTCGCTATCTAAGCATCACTTGGCGCATCCACACACATGCAGCCATTTAGTACTATTACTATTGCTAATTTCTATAGCACTACTAGAGTGGAGGAGTGGCCTAGTGGTTAGAGCACCAGTCTTGACATCCAGAGGTGGCCGGTTGAAATCCCACTGCTGCTCCTTGTGATCTTGGGCACGTCATTTAACTCTCTATTGCCTCGGCTACAAAATTAGATTGTGAGCCCTCTGCGGACAGAGAAATACCCAGTGTACCCGAATGTAACTTACCTTGAGCTACTACTGAAAAGGGGGCGAGCAAAAAAAATAAATAAAATAATTAAGAGATCCTCTGTGTTCATCCTGTGCCATTTTGAATTTGGTCGCCGTTTTTGTCTCTTAGCACCTCCCTTGGGAGGGCATTCCAGGCTTCGCCACCCTCTCCGTGAAAAAAAATTTCCTGACACTCCTAAGTCTTCTGCCCCACAACCTCAATTCATGTCCTCTAGTATTACCATTTCCCTCTCTCCCGAAAAGATTTGTTTCTATATTAATACCTTTCAAGTATTTAAGTGGCTGTATCATATCTTCTCTGTCTCTTTTTGTCACCTAGGGTATATATATTCAGGTCTTCCAGTCTCTTCCCAAATGTCTTTTGGCACAAACCCCATGCTATTTTGGTCACCTTCTTCTGGACCACTTCTAGTCTTTTTACATCCTTAGCAAGATACAGTTTCTAAAACTGATGACAGTCCATAAGGTGAGGCCTCATTAACGACTTTGTACAGGGGCATCAACACCACCTGCTGGTTGCATCTCTCTTGATTCACCCGTGTCACACTGTTTTGTTACTTTATTCATCCTAGTAGTAGTCTTAGCAGATAAAGGTAGAATTGCAATGTAAAACCCAAACATTAATGTCAGACCGTCGCCTGGGGACATGCCTAAATATATATTTATTTATTACTCAATTTTTATACCACACTGTCATACTAAGTGGTTTATAAAGTAGCACACACATAGGGCCAGATTCTATATATGGCGCCGAAAAACCTATACTTAGTATCCTATAAACCTCACCTAAAGTTAGGCGCAGTTTATAGAATACATGTAATGGCTGACCCATAACTAAAATTTAGGTGCAAAATGCCAACTAAAACCTGGTGTAAGTGCACGTCTTATTTAGATGTGGATCGGGCATATTCTGTAATAGTGCGCATAAATCTTTGAAGCCCATGACCCACCCATTTCCCGCCCTCTTTTGAGATCCCCGCAGTCCAATTTACGCAACCATTTGATAGAATATGCTTTGTGAGCTATGCACGTAAATCCTAATTGGTGCCAATTAGTACCGATAATTGTGTGTTAACATCTGGTTATTAGTGCTGATTGGCTTGTTAACCAGTTAAGTTCTGCATTAGTTGCCGTTTATAGAATTTGGAGGATAATGGACGATCTTTCAAAAATTATATAATTTGAAGAAAAAAAATCACGCAAGCAGTATTGTCATAATCATTTAAAAGCCCGTTGAATCAAAAGTACTGTCAGTTGTACTCAAAATTTGTAAGTAATTTTTCATTTTGTGCAGCTGTTCTGGAAGCGTGTTTCATAAATGAGCTGTTGCTACATAAAACATCCTTTGTCTATAATCATCTAATCTAATATGTTTAAAAGATGGGACATCTAAAATAAATTTTTCTGAAGAAATGTACTGCTTGAGATGAGGTTCCCCTGATAGTAACAACAATGTTAAGAATGCACTGTTCATCTTTCAGTGCTTTGAAAATAAAGACCAATACTTGAAATCATATCTGATAACAAATTTGTAACCAATGGAATCTTTGTAATCTAATATAATAAAACGCACCGTGAACGTTCTGAAGACAACGTTCTGTGAAGCCGGAAGTCTGAAGCCTTGAAGCCTGAAGCCTTGAAGCCGTGAAGCCATCTGACGTCACTCCCAGGCTGAGGCTGAAGGGTTCGGACGGGGATTTGTGGTGTGAAGCCTTCAAGCCAGCCAGCCGTCTCTGCCCCGCCCTCGCGACAAAACAAACAAATCCGGAAGCGAAACGTCAGGGAAGGAGGCGGCGCTCCCGACGTCTAGCCTTCCCTTCGCTGTGTTCCGCCTTCAAAACAAGGCGGAACACAGCGAAGGGAAAGCTAGACGTCGGGAGCGCCGCCTCCTTCCCTGACGCTTCGCTGCACGAACCGCCACGGAGGTAAAGTTAAAAAGAATTAAAAAAAAAAAAAAAGGGATGCATGGATGCGAAGGGGTGGGGGGGCATGGATGCGAGGCATGGATGCGAAGGGGGGGGGCATGGATGCGAAGGGGGGGGGAGAAGAGGGCGGGCCAGGCTGGGACATGGGAGAGAGCGTAGCATGGATGCGAGGGGGGGGGGTCATGGAAGGGCGAGAGGGGACTTGCTGGAAAAGGATGAATGGAGGCGGCAGGGGACAGAGGAGCATGGATGGGTATGGATTAGGAGGGCAGGGCACAGGGAGAGAGGGGAATTACTGGAAATGGGTGAATGGAGGGGGCAGGGGACAGAGGAGCATGGATTACAGAGCAGGCCTCAGGCAGAGAGGGGAAATGCTGGATAGGGAAAAATGGAGGGGCCAGGTGACAGATGAGCATGGATGGGCATGGATTGGAAGGGCAGGACTCAGGGAGAGGGGAATTGCTGGGTAGGGATGAATGGAGGGGACAGATGGGCATGGATGGATATGGATTGCAGAGCAGGCCTCAGGCAGAGAGGGGAAATGCTGGATAGAGAAAAATGGAGGGGCCAGTTGACAGAGGAGCATGGATGGGCATGGATTGGAAGGGCAGGACTCAGGGAGAGGGGAATTGCTGCATAGGGATGAATGGAGGGGACAGATGGGCATGGATGGATATGGATTGCAGGGCAGGCCTCAGGCAGAGAGGGGAAATGCTGGATAGGGAAAAATGGAGGGGCCAGGTGACAGAGGAGCATGGATGGGCATGGATTGGAAGGGCAGGACTCAGGGAGAGGGGAATTGCTGCATAGGGATTAATGGAGGGGACAGATGGGCATGGATGGATATGGATTGCAGGGCAGGCCTCAAGCAGAGAGGGGAAATGCTGGATAGGGATGAATGGAGGGGGCAGGTGACAGACAAACATGGATGGCCATGGATTGGGAGGGCAGGGCTCAGGGACAGAGGGGAATTGCTGGAAAAGGATGAATGGAGGGGGCAGGGGACAGATGGCCATGGATTGGAAGGGCACGGCTCACACTCTCTCTCTCATATACAATGTCTTTCTCACTCTCACACACTCTGTCTCACACTGTATCACATTCACTCTCTATGTGCCACACAGTCACTCACACACTCGCTTGGTCTCATACACTCACTCAAACAGAGAATCTGTGTCTCACACACACTCTCTCTCTCGCCCACACACACACACTCTCACTCACACTGTGTCTCACATACACACTTGCACACACTCTCATTCTCACACACACACTCTCTCACAAACACACTCACACCCAGACTCACGCTCTCTCTCACACAATCACACTTTCACTCCGACTCTCAAACAGTCACTCTCACATACACTCTCCCAAACATACACACTCCGAGGAAAACCTTGCTAGCGCCCGTTTCATTTGTGTCAGAAACGGGCCTTTTTTACTAGTCTACTATAATAAAACTCACCCTCAACGTTCTGAAGACAACATTCTGAAGTCACTCAGTCAGTCACTGAAGCGTTCATGGATTCATGGTGGTGAAGCCTCAACACTGACCATGTCTCACTGCCCCGCCCTCACATGACGGACCAATCAGAAAAAACACCCTCAACATTCTGAAACACAAAGGACCACCACAACACCGTTCCCAGGCAACACTAGGCAATGTAAGACGGACCAATCAGAGGAAACTACGTGACAATAAGGGAGGAGCATTCCCCAGCAGAATGGCTCATTTTATCTGTGCAGCACGGAGAGCACAGAACCACCGCTGGAACGAGAGAAGAATATTCCTGCAGTGGGTATGTGCAAAAATTTACATTTACATTTCACCAACAGAAAGACCCCCCTCCACAAACCTCCTTGACAGACAAAACCACACACACACAATACAACAGAAACACACCCTCAAAGCCACACACCAATCCAACCCACTTTGCCAGCACAGCATAGCACATCCCCCAACCCCCAAGCAAAAAACAAAACAAAAAAAGAAACACATCAACAACCTGCACACACACTGCACCCTCACACACACACAAAATAACTCTGTGACACATACACACACACACACACACACACACAAAAAAAACCACATGCTAGCGCCCATTTCATTGGTTTTGGAAACGGGCCTTTTTTACTAGTAGTAGATAAATGTTGCAGTCTGGAGGTATTTGATAAGAGACGGGATATAGCATTTTTGAGCTATCTGTAAAGGTTTAAGAAAACTAGCTGGCACCTAAGTGAGCATTACTAACTATAGTCAAACAATGGAATTATCAGTTCTTATATAACTATTCTATAATTTTCATCTGTCAAAGATCTTTTAATCTTTTTATAATCCTGATTTAAAATTTTTTTTTTAAACCAAAGATCAAATATGAGATTGGAATCAAGAGTATTCCCTAGATATTTGACTTCCCTTGCTATTGGGACAGTTGTCTCCCCCAGGTGCAGTTCAGTAGGACAAGACCTGTCAGCTTGATCAGACAAAACAAATTAGCTATATTCAGTTTCAGCCTGTGTGCTATCATCATCCAACTCTTAATTGTTAGTTGTTAAAGCCTTGGAAAATCAAAACATTCTCTGAAAGATTTAGTGATAGGAAAGTAAAACTGTATATCATTGGCATAAAATTAATAAACTGCTTGTAGGGCTGGATATATCATACAAACACCATAGTACTGCTAGTACTACGTGGAGTCATGTATTTCCTGCCACTGCTCAGCCACAGCACCTTCTTCATGGGTGCATCTGCAAACCCCTCATATGAATAGGATTCTGTCCTTATGTGCCAGTTTTCCATCAACACTAGGAAAGAGCAGGATTGACGATAAGTGGTTCCAGCCTTTTTAAGCTTTCAGCTTAATTAGGCATTGTGCCATGATCCTTCATTCACAATTATTTGAAGTTTTTCTCCTCCCAACAGTGCAGGAAAAAAGTCACAGGTGCCTAAAATTTATCACCTGTCACCTGAGCAGAAGAGCTATAGCTGATAGAGAGATGAGATAAAAGACAATTGAGTAGGTAGAAGGGTTGGAGGTAGAGGGAAAGGGAATGGTAGCTGCAGAGAAGGAAAAGAAAATAATCCAGGGGAAAACATAAAACAAATAATAAATTTGTCGTCATTTTATTAGACTTTTTTTTATAGCCTATAGCCTTTTATCCCATTTTTTTTAACATGCTACAATATATTTTTCATTCAGTCATGTTATATTATCTCCTTGTTATCAAACTTTTCCTTGTTCTTTGGCTGAACAATAGTTATTTGACTCCTTACTTAAACTACAACTTCCCTTCACCTTCCTTACCCCTCCTTTTCCCTGTCCCCAATTTATTCTTCTCTTTGCTATACTCTTGCCCCCAGATTGTATATACAGTTCGGTGCTGGAGTTTGCATTCAGATCTGAGATCTGTTAACAGGCACTTAATTGACACTGGTTAGGGGTTATACGCTAATGGGAGGGGCATGGGTGGGTCAAGGATAGTCCAAGAAGTTCTGCTCAGTGTTAGAAAATAATGACCATCAGTTCCTAACTTTGGACACAGGAATTACACCAGTTTCTATGAGGCGTAAATACCATGCTCACAGGCACGACTTGCACACTGAGCCCCTATTCTCTAAAGGTCGAGCGCCCTCTACAGAATAGGGTCTCAGCATGGATCCATTCGGCACTATATATAGAATTTTCTCCATAATATCTTTATTCCAATTATCCTTCCTCACCCCTAACCTTGCCACCCCTACCTCTCAGTGTACTGATCCCTTTTCACCTCTTCAGGATTGTTTCACACGGAACTTCTTGTACCGTTTGTCAAAATGATTTCTTATGTCCCAATACTGTTGAACTCTGATGCCTGTCTGCAGTGATCCTACACATTACTTATTTTCCTTATCCTATTTCATAGTTCTGTGTTATCCCTGAGTGATCAGACATGTGTATCCACATATAACTGAACATAGACCTCCATGAAGACCTATGAAGCATGCAAAAATAATGAATGAAGCAATCCCTTAGTTTTTCTACTTCTCTCCCTCACGTCCATAGATTAGAAAAGTGCTCAGATCATGCCTATTGTTAGCAGATTCAGCAGTGAGATGAGAGTTACTCCTGAAAAGTATCAGTTTCTGAGTGACGTTCCGTCATCTAAGGCATAATCTAGCTACTTCAACACATACATTTAGTATAGAAACGGATGGATGGTTTATCTTTGCTTAATCCAGTTCAAAATACTTCCTTTCAGGCATGTCAAGCAAGGCAGTTTACATAAAATCATTAGTAGAAACCTATGATAAGAATTGACTCCCATCTGTGGGTGAGTTTTTCTCACAAAGATATTTCCTTATCTGGGGTGCTCTGAGGTTTCCAAAGGAGATCAGATTAGAGAAATCTTACATCCATTTCCGAAAACTTTTGAAAACCTTTTTTTTTTTATAAGCTATGTAGAACAGAATTTAGCATGAGAGAGAAGATTAAAAAAAAAAAAAAAAAAAGGGTAGCTTAACTGTATAATAGATTTTTAACTGTATAATAGATTTTTAATTTAATTTGTATTGGTTTTTATTATGTAGTTAATTCTGATTTGCTGTGCTTTCCTGTCATGAATGGAGTTCCTTTGTTTGTTTATTCGTTTACATTAGTTGCTTTTATACATATGTAAACCATTCTGTTTTGCAGTTGCAATAAGATACGGTATATAAATCGACATAAATAAATGAGATTATTTAACGTGCTCATGACTTTAAGTTTATCAGGCCTGCAATTTGAAGATCTATCCAGATAAGGGTCTATTGAGAAGTTGAAATCACCACCTATTATAGCGTGGCAAATAAGTGCACTTAGGCCAGATGTATTGACATTGTGAAAGAAATTGGGATCAGTGTTTGGAGCATAAACATTGATTAATTTTATGGGGTTGTCCTCGATTCCTTCTAGTCGAGACCATCTGCCTTCATTGTCGTTGCTATGAGAGATTAACTGGAAAGACAATGACTTTTTGAGAGGAGTAATAACACCATTTTTCCGACCTTTTGCAGGGCTAAGAAAACATTTATCAAACCATTTACCCAAAAGTTTAGAGCTCTCTTGTGCATCAAGATGAGTTTCCTGCAAAAAACAGATATCCGCTTTTTTATTCCTCAGATATAAGCTTTTTCCTTTTAATGGGATTGGAAATTCCCTTTACATTAAGGGGAAGTATTCACAGATTCATCACAAAAATAATGAAATATGAAATCAGCTATGCCATGCTGTACTAAAAAGCAAATGCATGAGAGGAATATAGGAAATAACAAGCAAGAATAAGATCCTCCAAAAAAAAAAAAAAGACAAAATGTGAGGTTCCAAGGAGCACAAGTACTTGGGAAAAGAAAATATACTCCATTGAGGAGAAAAGAGAATAAAAATAAGATAATCCATTACGGGGCACATGAGCCCAGTACAGACACTCGGAAGAGCTTTAGCCAGCATATAATACAATAATGTCAAAAAAAAAAAAATCACATAGCAGCCATAAGTACAAGACGTGTGAAAAGGAGAGAAGCTGTAATCATACTCAGCTATAAGAGGTCAGAGTGCAGAACAAGATTCACTTTCAAGAAAATTCTGTAAGTCAGCAGTGTCAATGTAGAGCTTAGTGCTATTTTGAAAAGTTACACGCAAAGTTGCAGCGTACAGAAGATTATACTGAGCTCCCATAGCCTTCAACTTAGGACGCACTGACAAAAACAGCTTTCGTTTTTTAGCAGTGGCTTTAGAGAAATTGGGAACCAGCAGGAGTTTTGCCCCTCCATGAAACACAGGGGATTTAGATCGGACAGCCTTCAGGATTGACATCACTTGATCATGACGCAGAAATGTAACAATGATTGGGCGCGGGTAGTTTTTCCCAGAGATAGGCCGCAGTGAAATACGGGATAATGGCATCTGAAGGGCCTTATGAGGAACAGAAACAGCATCCGATTTGTTCTGTTTGGAGGCTGGATGTAGAGGGTAAGAGCTATCATTCCTATTAGTTTTTGATGCCATCGTTACAGGCATCAAATGCGCTAAGACTGGGGCTAAAAGATAAGAAAACGTTGGCTACTACGGGTCTTTTACCGAGGCTGGCGGGAGAGAAAGCCCTACGCGTCCATGCCGGTTAAGGTCACGTGACCACCCCCTGGTATTCTTATTTAAGGCTGAAGAAACCGCCTCAGTTGGATCTATATTCAGTATTATACAGACTAGTAATAATCTATGATATATTTCTCGTCAGCCTAATTGTACTTTTTGGATCTCTTGGGCCTTCATGGAGTTCCAGTCGCACTGGCTAGCTCTAACCCTCACTCTAGTCTAGTGAATGAGAGTCGCCTTGTGTAGAGTTTCTCAAGCTGTTCCAGGAGTATCCCCCCGCCAGTTTATTTTCCAGTATGCAAACCAAGGACCTCCATTGCATGCAAGTCTCATGCATATTCATCATGGATATCCTAGCAAGGGGCACTTCAAGAACAGCTTGAGAAACACTGGCCTAGTAGTTAGAGACCACTGGGCTGACAACCAGGGAAACCAGGGTTCAAACCCTACCTCTCCCATTAACGTTCCTTGTGATCTTGAGTAAGTCTCTTAACCCTATATTGCCTCAGCTGCAAACTTAAAGCCCTCATTTACTAAGCTATGTTAATATTTTAATACATGTTAATGCAAGTTGGGCACTTACCCCCAGATTCTGTATAGTACGACCAGAGGTTAACAAGCCTATCAGCGCTGATAATTGCCACTTCACATGCAATTATTGACATTAATTGGAATTTACACACAACAGTGTTGTAGCCAGACCTGACATTTTGGGTGGGCCCAAAGCTAATATGGGTGCTATGTATATAGGTGTGAATGTTTCTTGGGATACTACTAAATAAAGATTGCACTTGATGATTGATTTCTATAGTCTGTCCAACAGCTGTCCTGCATCAACATAAACCACATATATAGTTATATTATCCCATAACTTAAGCTTGACCAGATATGTCTACTATAAGGCAAACATCTCAACACACATCACAGTATCCTGAAAAATAATAAGTAAATTGCACATATCCTTCAAACATTTCTTTGTAATAAATGCAAATAACTGAATAAGCTGTATTCATAAAACAGGTAAATAAATAGCTTTGAAGTCTCTACTGCTTTCTCGCCCTTCTGAGACCGATATTCCCATTGGAAAAGCCAGAAAAATCAGAATCATATAGATCCCCACATGAACTACATGCACACAGAATCTCTCACCTTGGTCACATACAGAGCACAGACCACCCTTTACCAATTGCAGAATAAAGGACCAGAAATTGAAATCGCAGAGATGTCAGGTTATGTAGTTCCAAGTTGAAGATTTTGGGACAGGCCTGGTTTAGAATTTTATAACCTACAGCAGTGTGGGATTTGCAGTGCCTGATCATGCCTATTGAAATCGTTGCTGAAATTCCCATAATGCACCAAGTTGGGGTGGTCAGAAATCCAGGACTGTCCCAAAATTTCCAGCCTGGACCTGGGTAACCTGCAATCTCTGAAATCATCCTGTAGCACAGCATAGCCCTGCCCTTCCCTACCTTCCATCCCCCATAGTCTGGTATCAGTCTTGGCCTTCCCAATCCCCCACCCCCACCCAGAAGTCCAGAATATAACAATTTTTTTTTTTACCTTGGTACTGCAGAGCCCACACTCTGCCAACAGCATGAAATAGAAGACTGTGAGGTTATTTTATTTTTTTTTTTTTTAAACCTGGACACTGCAGAACCAACCCCCACCCAGAAGCCCACCAGTATAATATAAAACTTTTTTTTTTTTAACCTGAGGTTTGTGGCCCCTGGGCACTGCAAAAAAACTTTCTTCCAGAAGTTTACTGCCCTGGATGAGACCCTGATCAATGCTCATGTGGTGCAGGGCTGGAGAGGCAGGCTAGTGCTGTGGCACCTGCTGACCCCTGATGTCTGGGGCTGGATGAGTACCTGGATTTTCCTCAGCAGCATGAGACAAGTCCCACTTATTTAAAGGCAGCACCGAGGCTCTGGAACCTTCCTGCAGGTTTCTCTGTGTCCTGGAGGGTCATTAATAGTAGGAGACCCAAGATGTTCCAGACTGATTCTCGGGGGCAGGCAGTGAGAGCAGATCTGAGAATGGCTGGGCCTGAATTAAAAATGGGTGGGCCTGTAGCTACGCCTCTGACACACAGAACTTGCTAAGCACATTCTGTAAAGTTATGCACATAAATTCTAAGATGCAGAACCAAAAAGAAGGTGTGGCCTTGGGTGTTTCTAAAATCTATGCACTCTGCGCCCAACTTGGGCCACTGGCATTTACACCAAGTTTTACGTGGCATAAATACATGCATCTAAATTTAAGTTATATGGACAGGCGCTAGGCATATTCTATAAAACACTCCTAACTTTAGACATAGTTTATAGAATACGCCTAGGTGGGGGTTTTTTTCAGTGTCAATATGTAGAATCTAGTACTTAGTAAATAAGCCCCATTGATGATAATGATGCTTACATTAAATAACGTTTTATCTTGCATTAATTCATGTCTGGTTTAAACACATTAAGGGAGGTTAGTAAATAAATGGGACTAGTAGATTGAAAACTCTTTGGGGATGGGGAAATACCTACAATACTAGAACACGGCTTGAGCTGCCAATGAAAAAGTGTAAGCTAAATCCAAGTACAGTAGGCCACCAATTATCCAAACTCCGATTTGTCCAAATTTCTAGACTGCTTAAGTTCTTTACTTAAAAAAAAAAAATCATAATCTCTATATTATAGTTATCACATGCCTGGTAAACAGGTAAAACAGTTTTATTACATCACAAATTGTTTGGTATTTTTTCCCCCACATATTATTGAAAACAAAAAGTAATAATGCTGAAAGTGTGTGCTGTTTTAAAAAATGAATGTCTAATCATCCATTATTCAGACTGCTCTCTGCCGAGGTTAGTTGGATAATCGGCATCCTATTGTAGGTAATAAATAAAAAAAAAAAAAAAAAAAAAAAGGCTGTAATGGGAGGTGATTTCTGCTTCAGTCAAATATATGTGCTTGCAGCTAGATTCTGAGATAACTAACCTTGAAGAGAACTTGTGTGTCCTTAACCTTCCATGGTGTGATGGTGACGTGCTGTCATCTGAGCATTGTCTTCAGAATGCACCAGGTCATTATCCGTCTCGGTTTAATATCTTTTGTTCTGCTAAGTTGCCACGTACACCTAACTCAAAATAAGACACTTTGAATTTTGAGCACATGTCCTCTGTCTAACTAAGGAATGGACCGAGTTGGTCCTGATGTTAAACTCCCCATTATGGACTCATTCCCACCTTTTCTTAGGTACTATGGATAATATTAATCTAATTTCCCTAGTTTGTAATTTCTTTTGACCGTGACTGACTTGGAGCCATGTGGTAATCCTCCCAAACCCAGACCTTTTAGCTATGCTTTGGGAGAGAGTAATGGCAGGATCTTGTGTTTGAAAGTGGCACTTATGAATCTGTCTTGCAGTGCATTGATGGCTCTGCTTTTTTTTTTCTCTCTCTCTCCACTAGATTCTGGTCTTTTCCGTGAATTGAGTGAATTAGTAGATGTTGACGAGCTTTGTGTGAGTATCATAAGCTTGCTGATAAAAAAAAAAAGTAAAAGAAAAAAAAAGCCATTTGATTGTGAAATTTGGGTCATTGCCTACCTTGGGGGGGGGGGGGTTCTCTTATAAACGCATGTGTTCATATATGTGTTTAT
Source organism: Microcaecilia unicolor (assembly GCF_901765095.1). Classification (NCBI taxonomy): domain Eukaryota; kingdom Metazoa; phylum Chordata; class Amphibia; order Gymnophiona; family Siphonopidae; genus Microcaecilia; species Microcaecilia unicolor. Next base: position 115,906,285 of record NC_044036.1, read on the forward strand.
AATATAAAAGAAATATATATTTGTTTGACAATCTTTAATAGGCCTGTCCAGTGCATATGGTTAAACATGTAACCATAATTGTGTTGTAACAAATTGTACTTCCATCATTACAATGTATTGTAAGCCACACTGAGCCCGCAAATAGGTGGGAAAATGTGGGATACAAATGCAATAAAATAAATAAAAAAATAAAAATAGGGACAGATTTGCTTGAGAGATTTTCCAGTTTTGTGTAGGAGGTACATTGTAGGACATCCTTCAGCTGCCAGGTCCTTCTGTTTCATCTGCCCCAAGTTTTTCAGAAACTTCAGTACAGCAGTTAGAAAACCATCTGGAAACCTCTGAGCTCCTACTTGGTTTGACAGATTTTATAGATTATTAGCCCTTGGTATGACAAAGAAAATCTTTCAAACCAATCTACACTTTGTTTTCAGATACCCTGCTTGCTGCCTCCATCCTTACAAACTGGTCCCCTGAGTGATGAAGGCTGTACATCAGGGCTTCCTAAACTTGTCCTTGTAAGCCCACAGCCAAATGGGTGTTCAGGATATTTAATTTTTACATTTCTATTAGAAGTGCATTTTGATTAAAATTTTCAATCATGCGATTAAAGTCAGGGTCATAGCCAGCAGTCCATTGGGTGGAGGGGGGCACAGGGGTGGACTGGGAGGCCACGAATGTTCTCTCTCTTGCCCCGCATTAGGTATCATACCTTTGCTGGTGGGATGCCAAAGCCCTGCCAGTCAAACAAATCTACTGCCAAAGCAGCCCCTTTCCTCCTTATACTGCCTCAGGAGAGACTAAGTCAATGGTATGCTTCCAGCCACTGATGCCTCCACTCTCGAGCATTCATGAACTGAGCATGCTTGGGGAGTGGCTGGAGGCACGTCACTCCTGAGGCAGTACAAGGAGGAAGGGAGTGGCTCAGGCAGCGGATTTCTTCAGCTGGTAGGACTATGGCCATCCCAACAGCCATTGAACAGGTGCAGCTTTGGAGGAGGCCTGAGGCCAAAGGGGAAGGACATGGGCTACATCCCCAATGCCCCCCCCCCCCCCCGTGGCTATGCCACTGTATCTCTGTCTCTCTCTCTTTCCCCGGTGTACCTATTGAAAAGCAAAGCAAATCTTCAGCCCTGCAGTTCTAGCTGCAGCTGTACTCAAAGGCTGCTTTCGATCTCCACCAGGCCTTTGCCTCTGAATGTCCTGCCCCTTCTGATGAAACTTCCTGCTTTTGGAAGGGCGTGATGGATCAGATGGAAAGGAAGGGTCTGGTGTACACCTCGGGCAGCTTTTCAGTACAACTGCAGGGCCGAAGAATTGCTTGCTTTTCAAAAGGTACACTGGGGAGGACTTGAGAGAGAGACATGGGGCACGTCTGGGAGGGGAGGGAGAGATGCCGGAACATGTACGGAGGAGGGAGGAGAAGGTGCAAGGTGATGCATGTGGGAAAAAAGAACCCGAATTATAGCTACGTCAAGGTTCCACGTTAGGAGTTACGGACCAAGAAAGGGACCTGGGTGTTGTCGTCGATAACACACTGAAACCTTCTGCTCAGTGTGCTGCTGCGGCTAAGAAAGCGAATAGAATGTTGGGTATTATTATGAAAGGTATGGAAAACAGGTGTGAGGATGTTATAATGCCGTTGTATCGCTCCATGGTGCGACCGCACCTTGAGTATTGTGTTCAATTCTGGTCGCCGCATCTCAAGAAAGATATAGTAGAATTGGAAAAGGTGCAGCGAAGGGCGACTAAAATGATAGCGGGGTTGGGACGACTTCCCTATGAAGAAAGACTAAGGAGGCTAGGGCTATACAGCTTGGAGAAGAGACGGCTGAGGGGAGACATGATAGAGGTATATAAAATAATGAGTGGAGTGGAACAGGTGGATGTGAAGCTTCTGTTCACGCTTTCCAAAAATACTAGGACTAGGGGGCATGCGATGAAACTACAGTGTAGTAAATTTAAAACAAATCGGAGAAAATTTTTCTTCACCCAACGTGTAATTAAACTCTGGAATTCGTTGCCGGAGAAAGTGGTGAAGGCGGTTAGCTTAGCAGAGTTTAAAAAGGGGTTGGACGGTTTCCTAAAGGACAAGTCCATAAACCGCTACTAAACGGACTTGGAAAATTCCAAAATTCCAGGAATAACATGTATAGAATGTTTGTACGTTTGGGAAGCTTGCCAGGTGCCCTTGGCCTGGATTGGCCGCTGTCGTGGACAGGATGCTGGGCTCGATGGACCCTTGGTCTTTTCCCAGTATGGCATTACTTATGTACTTATGTGATTAATATTCAATGCATTAATCATGTTGCCCTAATTTCTGTACCACCTTCATCTGGGGAGATCCAAAGCAATTTCACATAGTGTATCAATCTTACACTGTAGACACCAAGGAAGCCCTTTATATTCAGATGTATCTCATGCATATTCATTTTAGATCTTACAAAACCTAACTAGCTGTGGGTTTGGGAAGCCCTACTGTACTGACCCAGAAGGAAGTAAAGAGCTAGGAGAGACAAAAGAGGCATTTCTTCATGTATTTTGATGATGTGGTGGTCTTAGATTCAGTGAATCCATCCCTGGGTGAATTGACTTTTTTTTTTTTTCTTATCTGCTAGCAGAAGGGATGAGAAACTGATCTTTCCCAGTGACGTGACATCACCAGTACAAAGGGGGCTGTGTTCAGTAGGAAGCTTCAGCATTTCTCTACCTCCAGCAGATGGTAGGCCAGGGACTAGAAGCACCAGTCTGAACAACCTCTCAGCAGTGCGGGCAGGTGCCACACAGCTTGGTAAAGCCTAATGGCCATCTCCTAGGTTCCCGGATATATGGACCGAATGTGGTTAAATGTGAAGTGCTGCTCTGCTGTCCCTAATCGTCACCTGATGAAGACCGCTGGGTGAAGCGTATGAGTCAGCCTGCGGGACCTTGCCACAGGGGCTGCAGGTCCCCACCCTACTGCTCGCTGCGCTTGCACCTTTTTTGGTTGCTCTATTGGAGCTCCAGGCAAACAAAATTAGATTGGGTTTTGCCTGGTTTAGTTTATTCTGTGGCATGGGGAATAAAGTTATTTTAAAAATAAAAATATCCCACAGTGTTTGTTTTGAAAATGGAAACAAACAAAAAAACTATAGCGTATAGTGTGGAGCTGGTGGAGGGAAAATTAGATCACCAGATCCCAGGCCATGTTCAGCCTGGAAGGGCTGGCCTTATGGCCAGACACGTTGACAAGATGATGCTGCATGGCCTGCAATAGCACCTTGCTGTTTTCCTTATTTACCCGAAAGGGGTTTAAATAAGTGGTTGCAGAGTTACGTCCTCACCTTAAGACAGGAAAACTGCATTGTTCAGAGCGACTAAGCAGAAGCACCGGTCTTTTTCTGCTAGCTGAGCTCAAACACCTGAGAATGTTCTGGTTGCTTTTTCTGGAGGAGATGCACTTCTAGATACAGGCCTCAGAAGAGGATAACTGGGAGGAGTCTGAGTTCTGTAGCCCCCTCCCCCCCCCCCCCCCCCCCCCCCGGTACTTTCTCTTCTGGCAAATAAGAGTGGGATTTTAGTATCCAGCCAAAAGTAAGGCTGGTGAAATTCCCCAGATTGAACTATAGTCTGTGCAGTATGTGAGGAATAAGACTTGGCACTATTTCTCTAACCTTTATTCACATTTCGTGTTAAAAATAAATCAAAGGAAAGCGTGCTGGGTCCTTTATATATAGGTGCCTCCCCCCCCCCCCCCCCACACCCTTGCTCTCTTTGCACTCTTGGATGTTTTCCCTTTGTGCTCTCCTGCAGTTCAGGAAAAGCAAAGAAAAAAATTGCTTCTGCTGCACTAAAGTGCTGCAAACCCATGAGGGCTGACTATATATATACCTGGGCCAGAGTTGGCCCAAGCAAACCGGCAGGTCTGAGTACACCAGTGGGCAGATGCTGTAAGACCTGTTGTTGGTTTCCAATGTCTCTTCTGTGACCATTCCCAGAAATGGGGGGGGGGGGGGGTATAGGGTGCCCAGACCTTGGCTGACAGTCCCTGCACTTAGGCATTGGGACCCATACCAGTGTCTTTTGCGGGAACCACAACCTACTTGGGTTCATAGGCCCTTTCTCCTGTTGCAGTTCTTCTGGAACAAGGTCTTTCACAGTCCCCATCGGGGTTCAGGGGTTAGGGATGGTGTCTTCCTTACCAACCCTGGCCCTAATCACTGGGGGCATCACGATGGGGCCCCAAGCCCCATTTGGCTTCAGTACTTATTCCTGCTGGTTAAGCAAGCTCTGAGGCTGGCCCCTCCCAGGGGCCAAGTGCCACAAGGGAGACTGGGCCCGGACTGCAGCCCCTGCTGTGCTGGAGTCCGTTCTGAGGAACACAAGGGATCTTTTGGACCCCCACCCCCCAAGTCACCTCCATACTCTTGAGACAGAGAAGTGTTTTCATTCCTTTGTTGGATCAGTAAATGTTTTTGTAATCCCGCCTCATTGACTAGGTGTCAGAGGCCCTGGGCCCCTTTAAGGACCCTTCAGCTTGGCTGTCAGAGGGAGACCCTATCTTGGAGGGTCTCGAGGGGCTTTGAAATATTTTCTTCTTCATAAAGCACTCATGAGGCATGGTTCCTTCTGGAGAAGTGCATGTTCTGGCTTCAAGGCCAGAAGTGCAGTCTGCAGCCTTGAGATTTCCCAGGCCTGAGACTAACTATTAGGTTCATGGCAGCCACCTTGGAAGTGGTTCCTTGGGTATGGGCCCACATGGCTCTCCTTCAGCCAGCATTGTTGCCCGTATCTGCATTTCTTCCAGAATTAGGTAGTACTAAGAACTGTTCCATAGCGTCCCACAGATCAGTCCAGAGATGTTTACTATATGTGGACATGTGCAGCCACCTTAACTTCATTCAGTATTCTCTCTATCTCAGCAGGTGGATGACCATATCCTATGCAACTCTCTGAATTGTGCTTGCTCCTGGCCTGTTCACCTCAGGCCTAGTTGAGCTGGGGGTCTTGGCTTTCTTTGCCCGCCAGCTGGGGTGTACACCTGGTGGGGCCAGGTCCCTCCCCCCACTCTACACCATCACTTCCCCACCTCTCTGCTCTTGGGTCTTTACCCTGGAAGTTTGACTCCTGCCTCTTAAAAAAAAAATGTTTAGCCAGAGAAGATTGGGGCGTAATTTTGGAGGGGGGGGGGGGGCTTTACGCTATTTCCACAGTTGCTCTGCCTTGGTTGTCTACAGACTCCTTGGGGGGGGGGGGGGGGCGTTTTGTGCTAGTTCTGCAGTTGCTCTGCCTCATTGTTTACAGACTCCTGGAACTGTGAGTTTTTTTCTGTTTCCCTCCCTTCTTGTTGGTGCTAGTGGAGCATTTGGAACTGCTTGGTCCTGGTGCTGCCTGCTCGTTTGCAGCATCCAGCCTTTCTCCTGTCGTTCAGCTCCTGGGCTCTTCCCCAGGGCTGGCAGTGGTACCATGGCAGGGTTTGTTGGCAGGATCCCCGGCTATCAGTTGCTTCTCAGTGGCGAGTCTGAAATTTCAGCACCATTTTTGGCGGGCCGCTGCTGGCTCTTCTCCATGGCTGGCAGTGGTTCCGTGGCAGGGTTTGTTGGCGGGATCCCCAGCTATCAGTCGCTTCTCAGTGGTGAGTCTGAAATTTTGGCGCCAATTTTTGGAGGGCCGCTACATGTCTTGATCTGCCAGTACCTAAGGAGTTGGAATCCCTGAGTGCGGCGGTTTTTCAACTTCACATCAGCAGGACCGTTTGCAGAGTTCCTTTCTTTTTGGCAGGCTTCCCTGCAGTGGTGTGCCTTGGCCGCCATTTTGGTGCGCCATCGGGCCGGGAGGCTGCATTTCGGCAAGCTGGGAGCGCTTTCCTCTCTAGCCCTTATGGGTGTGTAGCCGTAGTTTCAGGCCGGGGCAATCGCTGTGCCTTTTGCAGCTGCTGGTTCCAGAGGACTTTGGCAGTCCGTGGAACTTCAGCACATTCAGTTTTATCCCTTGCTGACGGGAGCACCCATCCTCAGGGCCTTGGCAGATTGCTGCGGTGGTGGAGGCTTGGTCTGGATTTTATGGCTGGTGCTTACAGCTTCGGCTAAATCTTAAAAAAAAAAAGGCACCGGAGGCTGCAGGAGTGCTGCCGACTCCTTCGAATGGTTGGGGCCCTTTCGTGGGGGGCTACATTTTCCTGACCTCGGAGGAGTATAACTAAGTACAGGTGTATAGGTAACTAAAGATAACTAAGTATAAATAGCTAGGTAACTAGGTATAGGTAACTAGGTATAAGTAACTAAGGGCCCCTTTTACTAAGCTGCAGCAAAAGGGGGCTGACACGTGTTTTACGACAGGAAATGGCCGGGCAGCAAGTAAAGCACTTGCCACACGGCCATTTGGGGGGGGGGGGGGGGGGGGAGAGGAGCCCTTACCGCCATTGAGATGGCGGTAAGGGCTCCTGCGTTAACCGATTACTGCCAGGTATACTGCGGTGCTTGAAAAATACATTTTTTGTAGCGCCGGAAATGACGGCGTACTAGGGGTGGGAAGTATCACTGAGCTGTTGCAGTAGCCCAGTGGTACTTCCTGTAAACCGCCGCTTAGTAAAAGGAGCCCTAGGTAACTAAGTATAAGTAACGAAGTAAAGGTGACTAGGTAACTGAGACCCAGTGGCAGACTTCTATGGAGGCTACAATGGTGTGTAGCAGAGTGGACCTATTTCTGCCTTGGCAGTGGTATACTGGAAAATTCCAGGCTGTACAAACCTTTATACTAGTGGTGTTACTGGAATAGTTAAGCATCTGCAGGTAGGGGGACTCAACCCATTGATCTAGGCTGGTTTAGCAGCACTCAAAGAAAGGAAATTTAACAGGTATGAATAAATTTTACCTTAACATGTTTTACCTGCGCATGTTCTACAGTTTCATCTGTTGCTGCATTTCCTGTCTTAGACAGTTATATATAAAACACTCTGCTTTCAGCACTTCAGAGTTAATTTTAATTGCCGATCATATCTTTATACTTGTTTTACATTTTAGTATATCTTTTATCTTGTAATTTCCAGCACACAGAGTTTGATGATTTTGAATTGGATTTGATGTCCTGGAGCTCATACCCCTGGGATAATATAGATCAGTACTGCTCAGGTAGGAAGCTGACTGTCCACTATTTATTTTTATTTATCAAATTTATATCCTGTATTATCCGTGCAATCACTTAGTGATGTCTGTGCAGAACTGACATGGTCTGTGCTGTAGGAACAAAACAAAGCACAAAAGGGCCTCCAAGATTGGAACAATTTTGCCATTGTTGCAACCTTGGAGGCCCTTTTGTGCTTCGTTTTGTTCCTATTGGATTTGTGTACTTTTGGACTCTGTCTTCTGCTGCATGGTCTGTGCTGTGTCACTGTTGTGTGTACTAGTAATATTTGTCCAGGGCTGAAAATGTATTTACTGAATCACTTTCCTGGTCTTGTTTCAGATTACACTTTTAAACCAGAACCTTTGTCACCTGCATCCTCTGACCTCTCCATTCCATCTCCTTTATCTGTGGACTCCACTTCTTCCTTCACCCAGCATGTCCCGGTAAGACACAAACCTTACGTTTCTATTGCCTTTGGTACCTTCGTGAGGTGGTGTTACAGAAGTTCAGTGATCAGTGGTAACTGCAAACCCCAAACCAAAAGACATTAAAAAAAAATTACCACTAGTTTATTTATTTATAGCATTTATATCCCATAATATTCCCACCCATGGGCAGGCCCAATGTGGCGCACAACAGTCTACAAAAGCATACAATTCAGCAAACAAACATACAGTGTCATAAGAGCGTAAGAGAGGGTAATAGCTAAGGAGGGGAAAGAGTAGCGATGAGCAGTATGTCACTACAACAGTTGTAATTCAGAAGTAAGAGATGCCATCCGGGTTTGGAGCATAATCTTTTCCAAAAAGAAAGGTCTTGAGGCGCTTCTTGAAGGTTGGGTGATCAGGAGTAAGTTTGACCAAGTGAGGCAGCCCATTCCACAATTGAGCACTAATATAGGAGAAGGTGGATGCGTAGATGGTCTTATACTTAAGGCCACAAAATACTGGATAATGGAGATTTAAGTACAAATGAGCTGATTTGTGAGAGTTCTCTCCTTGGTGCCCAGTGACCACTAAAGGTGGAAAGTGGTTCAGGTGTGGTTTGGTACATGAATGCAGAATTTCACCAACTTGCATTTTGGTTCCTAGCTTAAGGAAACTATTTTCATATCTAATTCTTTAGATGACAATTTTCATAGCTGCAGTGATGAGAAATCCTCCCTCCCCCTTTTGTTAGCCTCATGTACTCGTGGAGGTGTTGAAACCTGGCTTGAACTGAACTGGCAAGGTAGAAGTAGATCCTTTCTATCTCTGGACTTTAAAAATGCAAATCCTCGCCTTTTAATCATTTTCCTGGAACTGCCTCCACTCAATGCAGGTATAGCTGTGCATGGCATTTCCCCCATAAACAGGGTGGGCAGTTTTCACTTATCTCATTTTCAGGGTAGATTACAGTTTTGTCTGCATACATAGCTTTGAAAAGTATCCTTACCAATGCATTTATACTTCTTTTTGAAACAGGAAGATCTTGATCTCTGCAGCAATGCTCAGTTATCTCCAGTCTCATTGTACAGTGAGGGTTCAAAGAATGTTCCCTCTTCAGAAGAGAATACTTCAAAATGTAAGGCAGCATCAAATGCAGGTACAGCACTGTACTAAGACAGATAAAGCAAGTTGTGGGAGGTGGCACTGTTAGGAATTTGCTGCTCTGGCATGGATAAGGGAAAGAACCAGCACAACATTGACACAGGGGAAATGAAGCTAGTGAGATGGACAGTTCTGTCATACGGGTGAGGATATGGATGCTGTTGCATTGATGATGGAAGGGAATAAGCAGCATGAGTGATCATACACTCTTACCTTGAACTTCATAGGCTGTGATGGGGAGAAAAGGTGACTAGGCAGTTGGTTTATGTTTGTGAGGGTTGGGACAGCTGTGATGTGAGGGGTAGTCTAGCTTCTGCTTTGTTTAAACTGGATTACATGAGAAGGCCTTTATTCTGATTTTGATTGAAAATGGTTGGGTTGAGCTACATGGAGAATGGGGTGGTGGTAAGGGATAAAGTGAGCTCCCATACTGGAATAAAGTTTCCATTCAGGACAAAAGAAAGCAAGTATTATTTTTAAATGTATTTATTGTATATATATTGTCAGTATATAGGGGTTTTGTATACTCCTTAGGTTTCTGAATAAGGTATTGACTATGTTTTTCCTTTGACTTTCTCTTTCCTGCCCAATAAATGGGGAGTTTTTTTGTTTTTATGCTTATTTTGGTAATTTGTTGTAATTTCTCTTTCTTTGTATTATTCAGTGCATTGCATTGGTGCTTCTTAGAAATTTTGAAAGTCAACATAAAACAATGTTCTTCTTTTGATAGTGAGCTCCTCTGTGACGACAAAGCGGAAACTTCCTCCAGTTATACCTAAACAGTCAATACAGCCAAAGCCCATCCTGCTTCCTGCAGCACTGGAGGCTCAAGGCAGTGTTGCCTCCAAAACGATCATCATCCAGCCAATGGCAACCCTTCTGCCCAAGCAGCAACAACAGTTGATCAGCATCCAGCCTGCAGCTGCCCATGGTACTGTGCAGTGCATTGTATTACGTACAGATAACTATACCTGTTGCATGTTTCTATACTTGTGTGGTGGTGTGGGTTCCATATACACCAAGGGTCATGTAAAAGATACATCAACAATATGAAGGGTACTCTTATAAATTTGAGATTTTGTACCTATTCACATGAGCGCAGTGGACCAGCGATGTCTGCCTCAATAGGACCTTTATCCAGTTTTGCTTTGATCTTCACAGTGGCGAAACAGTGCTTGCCTAGAATCTTAATTTAAAAAATGAAGAAAAGTCTTTTTTGCAGGCATTGCAGACTGGTTTCTTAAGAAAAGCTGGCAAGCGGCTCATCGAAGACTAGCGCTGGTGGTGGTGGTGGTTTTTTTTTTTTTAAACTTTCATAAGCAGCGCCATTGGAATTCCCCCCTTGTGTGTAGGGGGGGGGGGGTGTTCTTAATTACTCAGTTTTTGTAAACTCTTTTGTGCTTCCAGCTCAGCCAGAACCAGAGTTGGGATCTGGTGCCATAAGCCTTCATTTGCAACTACCTGAGGGTAGGGTGGGTTCCCCCCTATGTAATCTCTCTTTCTTCCTCATAATATTTATTACAATTTATACCTTGTTTTTTTATGTCATACTTGTGGTGGCTTTTCTTTTTTTTAATGTGTTAATAAGCAGCACCATTGGAATTCCCCCGTGGGGGGGGGGGGCTCTTCTTAATCACTCAGTTTTTGTAAACTTTTTTTGTGCTTCCAGCTCAACCAGAACAGAGTTGGGATCTGGTGCCATTCATAACTAGTTTTTTTTATGTCATACTTCCATAATGTTACAATAAGGCACTAATTAAAAGCATTGTTTAATAACAAACTTAACACACTCAACAATGGTTCAGTCCAACTTTTAAAGACAAATTTGACAATAGACTTACATAAGCAGGAGGTATTTGCACATATGTAGCCTCTTATGAAATATCAACCAGCATAAAAGTATTTACAGTGGCATGGTCGTGCATACTTTCTAGTATGCTGTTGCTAGGAAAGTTGTGCTAATTGGTGTCATAATATCTATTTCTTCTTGTTCCCAGCAAGGCTCAAAATGTCTAGTAGAATCCATTAACGATTCTACACGACATTTGTAAAAGAAAAGTAAGGAGATGACAGAAAAATCTGGGTGTCCAATACCTCTGTGTTCTTTTGTTTAGCTAAGGATATGGGGTAGGTTTGCAGTCATATAGAGACTTAGGGGGAATATACGTGAAGCATAGTTAAGGCATTAGTCTTAACCATTTTGATGATTTCTACTCGTCCATCAGGTACATGTAGAGTATGAGACTATTGAGTAAATGCATATTTCACTTTGTCCAGTAGCATATAGTACATTATTTTTTTGTAGAGTATGAGACTATTGAGTAAATGCATATTTCACTTTGTCCAGTAGCATATAGTACATTATTTTTTTGCATAGTATTTAAACTAGACTGAAATTTCATACTATAGTGTTGTAATAATGATCTGCAATATCATTTTAGGAGGATAGTGTCAAATAAGCCCAATGGCTAGTATTTTAGGGCATTAGTTGAGATTTATTCCAGTTTACCTTGCATTCTGAAAGTTAAGAAAACTGATTGAATGAGAGAAGAGTGGTGTATAGACATGTGCTAATGACATACTCATATATTTAACTTTTCCATATGTATCGAAAATTTACAGAACTCTCTTTGAAAAACTAATCTAGTGATTCCAGTGTGAGCCCTCATATAAGTAGCCAATAGTTTGCTAATACGAACAGTAAAGGGGAGCATGGGCAACCTTGTCTGCTATCTCTGGGTAAAATTTATTTGATCAAGTCATTCATAGTCCAACTCTGTGGTCTCCAACCTTTTCCATGTGAATGGCTGCAAAGTGGACACAAAGTTCCAAAAGAGCTTACAAATATCATTTTAAATACTACAAGGATATAATTTTTTTTAATCACTTTACTTTAGCTTGTTAAGTTACAAAAACTATAAATGAGACTTTCTGTGTTACTATTAATCCTCACCATCCCACATGAGCCCAAAGGAAATAAATTCATTTTGTCCTTAATAGTCCTCTGGATATAAAAGGAAAAGAATGTACCGGATAGAGGAGGTGGTGTCTTGTAAGCTCATATTTACAGTGGGTTTCCTCAAGAGTGCTCAGTGGTAGACACCCAGAGGTTAGTACAAAAGAGCAGACTGGGGTGATAGTTTTTAAAGAGAATTTGTTTGAGTAAAACGTTATCTGAAAGTTGGTCACCATGACATGAAAACTTGTAGTCCGGTTGATAGGAGGTGCTCCCAGGGGCATATTTATGTTGGCTAACGATGACATCTGATGGATGTAGCCTTTCGGGGCTGAGCTGAAGCAGAGATGCATCGTTGGAAAGCTTTGCTTCTACAGTGGGTAGAAAAGCCCCGTGAAGCTCCGCTGGGTTGCGTATGACTGCTTGGTCACATTGATGTGCATGAGCATGCATGGGGAGAGGCGAGTCAACCAGCATTTGCATGTGTGTGTGTGTATGCCCACATGTGCATCAATGTGACCACGCTTGCACACAACCCTCAGAGCTTCACAGGGCCTTTTTCTCTACCCGCTGTAGCAGCAGGGTTTGCTGGATACGAGGGCCACAAAAATGGACCGCAAGGGCCATGTTGGAGACCACTGGCTTAGAGGAACAGAATAATTTTTAACCATTTGCAAAAAAAGAAAGTCTAGCACCAAATTGCTCTATTACTAAACACAAATAATCCCATCAAATCCTGTCAAATGCCTTCTCTGAAGCTTGGATGAAAGCAGCCACAGGAATAGAAAGGTTTGACTGGATACAATATGACAAAAAAAAAAAAAATCAAAGTTAAGTATTTGCTGCATAGCATCCCTCTAAAAAACCGACTTGATCTAGATGGGTAATGTCTTCTATCACCTTAACTAGATGCATAACTAATATCTTGGCTTAAAATTTTCAATCAGGGTTGATGAGGGAAGTGGCTTAATTTGAGCAGACCAGCAGGTCTTGGTAAGATAAGAACATCTGAAAAAGTGCTTTAGGCTAGTGGTTCTCATACCTCTCCTGGGGGACCACCAGCCAATTGGGTTTTCAGGATATCCCTAATGAGTATGTAGAAGACAGATTTGCATGCCTGCTACCTTCATTATATGCAGATCTGTCCCCTGCATACTCATGAGGGATATCCTGAAAACCCAACTGGCTTGAGGTCCCCCAGGACAGATGTAAGAACCACTGCTTTAGGCCATTCCCTTGGCTAGAAGCTTCTCTTGGAGACTTAACTATTTAGGGGATAGGAGCACCAAAACATTTTAGTAAAACTCAGCAGCAAGCCAGCCATTCAGTTGGACTTCCCAGGCATTCAGATGCGCAGTACCTTCATTTATTTCTGCTAGCATAATGGGGGCAGTTTAATTAAAAATATCACATGATTCAAAGTTGAGATATTTTGTAGTTCAAATCTGGTTTGTTGATAGAGCTATTTGACTTAACAGCCATAGTCAAAAGATTGCAACCATGCAGTTTTTAATTGTTATATTGAACTTTATTGTTGCTTGTTTTGCTTTAGGCTATGCTTGGGTTCTAATATTTATTTGTGTGGGCTACTTGTTTCTCCATTTTGGTGGTTATAGCTGTCTTGATAGTTCTTGCCATTTAAACATAGATCATTTGGCATTAATGGCATATGTGGTGAATTTTATGTAACTACCAAGGTACATGTTTATAACTGTAATCTGTTCTTTGGTATTGTCTTTCTGTGAAAGTGTTGGAAGTAGGCATAGCTGTGAGTGATATCTTATTTATCACCCATAAAAGCCTAATATTTGTCATTTTGTTGTTGAATTTTGACTCGCCTAACCATACAAATGATGCAAATTTGTCGCTAAGCTCAATAACAAGTTGATAGTAGTGTAGAAGCAAAATGAATGTATATTTTTCTCCCTCTTCACTTTCTTAAGCCTTAAGAATCTTGATGCATCCTGTACATTTACAGTATGTTCTATGGTGTCTTTGGCACTGCATTTAAAAGGGTTATGGACTGGTATGGTATCATGGCATGTGGGAAGAAGTTTACACCAGAGAAATGCATGCAGATAGTGGTATCTTCTCTGTATATAGAATAACTAGGAGCATTGGCAAAAAAGCCGAAGGTGGTTATTTAACAGTCAGACGAAATCACAAGCAGAACAGTTTTCAGTTGCAGGCATATGCTGTCTATCTAGGACTGTGGATATTCAAATGGACAATGCACTCATAAAAGACAGCACAATGCTCCCCAACAGCATTAAGTGTTATCAAGACTTCGGTTATTCCAGCGATGAAACCCAGTGACAGGACAATACACAGAAGATTGTTCAGTGCTGAAGTTTGATCATGTCAACCAGCTCAAAAGCTGAAGTTGTCTGACTCATTTTCTGCCACAAATTCATGCGGTGGACAGCTGAGCAATGGGAGTGAGTTATGCTTTGAGATGAAAGTACCTTCACTCAGTTCTACAGCTTTTCTAGACATTATTTGAGGAGACCATTGACCCAGAGACACAACCCCAGCTATATTATACCAACTGTAAAGCAAGCACCAAGTAGAGTGCAATCTCAGGAGCTGGTTTACATATATTGTATTCTTAGACAATCAGTGGAACCGAGTACTGAAACAGCAACTCCCAGATTTCGTGTGCATTCACAACATTGCCTATTTTCAACAGGATGGTGTACCAAGCCCTGGAGCAATACATGTAAAGGCGTGGCTGGCTCAGGGACGAATATAACTATTGGAACCCTGATTTGGACCTCATTGCAAATGTATAGACAGTGATGAAATGTAGGTAGCAATACATGGTCTGATGTCTCAAGTTAACTTGATACAGTGGATCAAAGCTGTAGGTGATATCAGAGTCCTGCAGAAAAACCGGCAAGATCCGGTTGCTTGATCACATACATACAGTCATTGCAGATACGCAAGTGACCAGAAAACTTTCTGTAGATAATGCTGAAAGCAGCATATATATATATATATATATATATATATATATATATATATATCACTGTTTTGTGCTCCCGTCTTTAAATGTGTTATACAAATGAAAATAGTGTCAGCAACAAATTTTAGGCCTTGATTTTTATATACGTGAGAATAAAAGTTCAAAAATTGGGCAGTAATTTCAATTTTCCGAGGCCTATATATTCTCACAAGTTGGTGACGCCAATCCTCGTTGCTCGGTTCGGTATTTACCATAGCTAAATGAGAGCTTTGTGGAGCACGAGACAACGCTCAGCGCATGTGTGAGTGCCTTCCCGCCTTCTGCAAGAACACAGTCTCCTCGGTTCTTCTTTTTCCTCATGAGAAGGTGTTTTTCTTATCTCAAAATAACCAAATAACACTGTATAAGTAGTTATATGGCTGCTAAATCGATTTAATATGAAGAGAATCCCTCAGAAACCTATTGACCCTTACGTCCTAGGTTAACAACGGATACATTGAGAGCCGTTGATAAATTTCTATCATTGGGATTTTTTTTGAAAACCTCTTCATATATTTCACTTTTTTTCACTTTTTTTCACATTTTTAAAGTGCTCAATGCTGTATTTTTTAAACTGTATAATTCAGACTAGAACCAATTTAAATCAAGGAAAGCGCCAAACAGATGTAGTGCAACACTTAGCTTTGGTCCTAGGGTGCCACCGTTTCACCATTCCGTGGCTTCCTCAGGGACTGTAGTTGCAACTGCTTAACAATCGGCTTTCCATAATCTGCCAGCTTTTTCTGGCTCTGTGCAGACAACACCTGCTTCCTGGGACCAGCTTCTCCCTAGGTCTGCCTTTCCATCTGAAGGAGCCCTTGGGAGATATAAAGCAGCCTGCAGATGGAAAGGCAGACCTAGGGAGAAGCTGGTCCCAGGAAGCAGGTGTTGTCTGCACAGAGCCAGAAAAAGCTGGCAGATTATGGAAAGCCGATTGTTAAGCAGTTGCAACTACAGTCCCTGAGGAAGCCACGGAATGGTGAAACGGTGGCACCCTAGGACCAAAGCTAAGTGTTGCACTACATCTGTTTGGCGCTTTCCTTGATTTAAATTGGTTCTAGGCATATAGCTTTTCATTAGAAAGTGCAAATCCAGTTAGCTATATGCCTGGCCTTTATTTATGTAGGGTTTATCTATTTGGTTTGCCCCCCATATAGTTTACATTGACAATAAACATAGAATTGCCAGCTATCCAAGTGAGAACTGAATTATATTGGAATTTTTGTTGAAGAACTGTGTTGTAAGGGTTCTTTGTCTCCAGTTTGCAGTTTGCTTGTGTAGCTTGTTTAATTTAGCAATATCTAGTTGAAGCTTGCAAAGAGCTGAATTGTTTTTTCCTCCTGGCCAGATAGTCTGTTTCACCACATATAATAAATGCTGCGTTATAGGCATCCCAGATCGTCTCACCCTGTTGGTTAAGGAGAAAAAAAAGCCATCGCACTCTTAGAAGTTAGTTCCAAAAAGGTAACAAAGCCAGATTAACCTTCCAGAGTAGAAGTATGTTAGCTCTAAGTTGACAGAAATACAAGCAATGTCAGAAAAAATGGGTTCATTGTTTTAAAATGTTTTAGGTATTAAAAAAAAAAATCATGAGGGGAGGAGAAAAAATGAAAATCTAATTCAGAGGGATGTAAAGGCCTCAGTACATAAGTATTGCCATATTGGGAAGAACCAAAGGTTCATCAAGCCTAGCATTCTGTTTCCAACAGTGGCCAATCCAGGTCACAAATACCTGGCAAGATCCCCCCCAAAAGTACAAAACAGTTTATACTGCTTATCCCCAAAATAGTGGATATTCCCCAAGTCCATTTAATAATGGTCTATGGACTTTTCCTTTAGGAAGCCGTCCAAATCTTTTTTAAAACTCCGCTAAGCTAACCGCCTTTATCACATTCTCTGGCAACGAATTCCAGAGTTTAATTACACGTTGAGTGAAGAAACATTTTCTCCAGTTTGTTTTAAATTTACTACATTGTAGCTTCATCGCATGCCCCCTAGTCCTAGTATTTTTGGAAAGCGTAAACAGATGCTTCACATCTACCCGTTCAACTCCACTCATATTTTATAGACCTCTATTATATGTCCCCTCAGCTGCCTTTTCTCCAAGCTGAAGAGCCCTAGCTTCTTTAGCCTTTCCTCATAGGAAAGTCGTCCCATTCCCTTTATTTTTATTATTTTTGTTACATTTGTACCCCGCACTTTCCCACTCATGGCAGGCTCTATGCGGCAGGCAATGGAGGGTTAAGTGATGTGCCCAGAGTCACAAGGAGCTGCCTGTGCCGGGAATCGAACTCAGTTCCTCAGTTCACCAGGACCAAAGTCCACCACCCTAACCACTAGGCCACTCCTCTGCACCCCTCTGCACCTTTTCAAATTTCACTATATCTTTTTTGAGATGCGGCAACCAGAATTGAACACAATATTCGAGGTGCGGTCGCACCATGGAGCGTTACAAAGGTATTATAACATCCTCATTTTTGTTTTCCATTCCTTTCCTAATAATACCTACCATTCTATTTGCTTTCTTAGCCACAGCAGCACACTGAGCAGAAGGTTTCAACGTATCAATGACGACACCTAGATCCTTTTCTTGGTCCGTGACTCCTAATGTGGAACCTTGCATAACGTAGCTATAATTCGGGTTCCTCTTTCCCACATGCATCACTTTGCACTTGCTCACATTAAACGTCATTTGCTATTTAGACGCCCAGTCTCGTAAGGTCCTCTTGTAATTTTTCACAATCCTCCCGCGATTTAACAACTTTGAATAACTGTGTCATCAGCAAATTTAATTACCTCACTAGTTACTCCCATCTCTAGGTCATTTATAACTGTTAAAAAGCAGCGGTCCCACCACAGACCCCTGGGGAACCCCACTAACTACCCTTCTCCATTGAGAATACTGACCATTTAACCCTACTCTCTGTTTTCTATCTTTTAACCAGTTTTTAATCCACAATAGAACACTACCTCCTATCTCATGACTCTCCAATTTCCTCTGGAGTCTTTCATGAGGTAGTTTGTCAAACGCCTTCTGAAAATCCAGATACACATCAACCGGCTCCCCTTTATCCACATGTTTGATCACCCCTTCAAAGAAATGTAGTAGATTGGTGAGGCAAGATTTCCATTCACTAAATGTATGTTGACTTGGTCTCATTAGTCCATGCTTTTGAATATGCTCTGTAATTTTGTTCTTAATAATAGTCTCTACCATTTTGCCCGGCACCGACGTCTGACTCACTGGTCTATAATTTCCCGGATCTCCTCTGGAACCTTTTTTAAAAAATCAGCATTACATTGGCCACCCTCCACCCAGTGGGTCTGCTAGGCCCATTTCATTCATCTGCTTTGGTAAAGTACTATTGTACCTGGAATTTCCTATCCAGTACTGCAGGGCTTCCCAAAGTGCATATGCATGCAGTTTCTCTTATATAAGCACGCAAATATGGAATGAATTACCAAAATCAATAAAAACACACACAACATAAATAATTTCTGAAAATGAATGAAAACTAACCTATTCAATAAGGCATACCACAAAGATCCATCCTAAATGCCAGTAACAAAATTTACACCAGAACTACACAAAACGTAACTCTTTATGCCTGATTGTTCAAGCTAATCTACTACGATTGAAGTTTTATCCAATTACCTTTTATTTGTTATTATGAAAATGAACTTTATTTGACTACCCAATTCCACTCTGTCACCTCCATATTTTAACTATATTTCTCTTTTCTGGAATTGGTGATCACCATTACAGAACAATTGTAAGCCACATTGAGCCTGCAAATAGGTGGGAAAATGTGGGATACAAATGCTACAAATAAATAAAGTGAGGGTTGTGACCAGTGGTGTGCTGTCACTGGCTCGCAAGAGCCGGTGGTTAAATTTTTTACCGACTTAAGAGCCGGTTGTTCCTGAGGGTGAGCCGGCTCTCCTTCCTTCCTTCTTCCCTCCCTCCCTCCTACAGGGTCCGGTCCCTCACTTCCCTTGTCCAGCGAATTCTTCGGGGCAGGCAGTCTTGCCTGCCTGTTGCCGGCGCTGACCCTCCCCCATTGCCGGATCGCTCTTTAAAAATGACCACCGAGACTTCTGCTGAAGTCTTGGAGGCTGCCCTTGTAAGTCTTGGCGGCCATTTTGAAGAGCGATCCAGCAGCGGGGGAGAGTCAGCGCCGGCAGCGGGCAGGCAAGATTGCTTGTCCCGAAGAATTCGCTGAACAACCTCGGTGGCAGGGGAGAGAAGGGAGTCGCTGGAAATGTGTGGCTGGAGGAAGAGGGGGGGGGGGCAGGGGAGAGAAGGGAGTCGCTGGGCATGGGTGGCTGGAGGAGGGCAGGGGAGAGAGGACAATCACTGGCATGGGTGGCTGGAGGGGGCAGGGGAGAGAGGACAATCACTGGCATGGGTGGCTGGATCGGGGGCAGGGGAGAGAGGGCAATCGCTGGGTATGGGTGGCTGGAGGGGGGGCAGGGGAGAGAGGACAATCGCTGGCATGGGTTGCTGGAGGGGGGGCAGGGGAGAGAGGACAATCGCTGGCATGGGTGGCTGGAGGGGGCAGGGGAGAGAGGACAATCACTGGCATGGGTGACTGGAGGGGGGGCAGAGGAGAGGACAATCGCTGGGTATGGGTGGCTGGAGGGGGGCAGAAGAGAGAAGACAATCGCTGCGTATGGGTGGTTGGAGGGGGGTAGGGGAGAGAGAACAATCGCCGGGTATGGGTGACTGGAGGGGAGGCAGGGCAGAGAGAGCAATCGCTGACATGGGTGGCTGGAGGAGGGTCAGGGGAGAGAGGACAATTGCTGGGTATGGGTGGCTGGAGGGGGGCAGGGGAGCAAAGAATCGCTGGGTATGGGTGACTGGAGGGGAGGGCAGGGGGAGAGGAGGGTTGCTGGACATGGTTGGATGGAGGACAGGGAAGGGAGAGAAGAAATGCTGTACATGGATGGAGGAGAGGAAAGAGTGAGGAAGGAGATGAGATGAGGGAAAAGGAAGAGAGGAGAAAAACTGCACACGGATGAAGAAAATAGGCAGAAGCTGGATCCACTGAACAGTTAAGTCTGTGGAGGACCCAGCTTTTACTTACAGATGTAGGGCAAGAAATGAAGAAGAAAGGCGGAAAGTAAAGAAATAAATGGAAAGGAAGCCCTGGAAATGGAGAGGACAGATAGCAGCAGAATCGGATACTGGGCCAGCATGATCAGAAAAACAGTCACCATACAACAAAGGTAGAAAAAATCATTTTATTTTCATTATAGTGTTTGGAATATGTCCACTTTCAGAATCAGGTGCTCAACATTAAAAGTTTATATTTATGTACTTATTTATGGCATTTTATCCCACTTTAAACATGAATTAGATTGGTACCTGGGATAATTTAATTTTTTTTTCCTGGAGTAATGCATTGCGCCCCCCCCCCCCCCCCCAAGGCTCTCTCCCCGGCTATAGCCAGCTCTGCAATTTGGGAGGGGGGGCGCAGAGGTGGACCGGGGAGAGAGCCTGTTGTTAAACATTTACCTGCACACCACTGGTTTTGACCTAGCCCAGAGGTATATGAGCGTATCATTACTTCGTGCCTCTGTGTGTATTATCAAATTAGGATCCACATAACTGCCTGACATTCACCAGCTAAAGACATTTGTTAAAAAACCTTTTTTTTTTTTTTTTTTTTTCTTCCCCCTTTGAATTTTCCTGAAAACTCAACATCTAATATGGGTAACAGCTTTTCCATATAATCATATGCATTCAACCCCCCCCCCCCCCCCCACCCCCAAAAAAAAAAAAAAAAATTGGGTCCCAATGGCTTGGGTTCTGCATCATTTAACTGTTGTTGCCATAGTGCTTATAAACCCAGAGAGAACATACAATGTGTTGCATCATGCATGCTTTACAAATTTGAGTTTGATTGCATTGCTCAGGAACTTTCGCCTATTCTTAGATGTAGTAAATTTAAGGGTTAATTGCCCAGAAAATTAGGAATTCTTTTGAGGTACACAAAAATAGCGCAAGTACCATTGCTGTAGCTCTCTTTTTGTGGCACCAAATTGCACAGTTGAGGAATCTTTGGCATGGAAAAGACACAAAAAGAGTGGTGAATGCAGAGCAGGCCAGGAGAAGGGGTGAGGATGTATAAGGGGAGTGTTTATTCCAGTGATTGTTTTTTTTGCTCTTAAGAAGCTAAAATATCTTGAGGCCATCTGTAAACTTATGGTAGAGTGGTGTCTTTTGGCCCTGCATTTATCAGATTTATGGATTGGTATGGCATGGCCTCTGAGTCTGCCCTCTTAATGGCAGAGGAGCAGAGAGCTGGCAGCTATTCCTATACCAATGGCTTGCAGACCCCTGTGTTTTTGGGAGGACAGATTCATAAGGGTTGTACTGCTGCAGTCTGATTACATAAACAGCTCACCAGAGGATTCCTAGAGGAACATCGTCTCCATTTGTCAGGATGAGCAATCCTTTACAAAATAAACTATGGGCAAAAACTTTGTATTTTCCTGATGTGGCCAAAGCCACACAAGCACGACATAAGTCATTTGTTTTCTTCAAAATCTCATGTTCTTGCGTTGAGAGACTCTGGGTTTTTTGTTTTTTTTTAAGTTCCCATTCAAATGTTTGGTTTTCAAGGAAACAAAGTGGGGTTTTTTTTTTTTTTGCTTTACAGTTGGAAAGGTTTGTTAGATAAGGAATCAGATGTGACTAAGACAGATGAGAAGAGCAGAATTTAAGGTATAGTTAATGCAGTTAAAAATGAGCTCGAGTCTGATTTTCTTTTTGTTGTATTTTTCCTTACACCGAGGCTTCAGTGATATGAGCTTGTAATTCTGTATTTCTTGTACTGTGTACAAGGACATATCTAAATTAACTTGGGAAAGGGGATGGGATTTGATATACCACCTTTCTGTGGTTACCAACAGTTTACATATTATATACAGGCACTTATTTTATACCTGAGGCAATGGGGGGTTAAGTGACTTGCCTAGAGCTGCAGTGAGAATCAAACCCGGTTCCCCTGGTTCTCGTGCTGCTGCACTAACCATTAGGCTTCTTTGAGGTGTATTTTCAAAGTACTTCGACTTGCAAAGTTACATTGTAACCTATGGAACTTTAAGTCTAAGTGCTTTGAAAATGTACCCCTTTGTTTCTTTATTTGAAACTTAAACATAATTGAAATAAAAATATATACATAAACTGAGCGGCTTGAGGATGGGAACCCAAGGTGGATCAGAAGTCACCTTACAGATAGGTGGCAGAGGGTGGTGGTAAATGGAAGTTACTCAAAAGAGAGGCAAATAATGGGCCAATTCTGGTCAATATATTTGTGAGGGATGTTGCCGAAGGGTTAGAAGGAAAAATGTGCCGTTTTGCAGATGACACAAAGATTGATTGTTGGCGGTTGTCCAAGTCTTGCTGCAGCTGAGTAAATGGAACCAGCGTTTGAGCCATTGTGCTGTGACTTTCTTGGGTCCGCTTACTCAGCTGTGGCAAGACCTAGATAATGGCAACGATCATAACACTAGCTGCAGAAGCCTAAGAGGACATGAAGATTAGCCACAGAGTGGCCACTTGGAGGGTGTGGAATGTATAAGGCATAATGTACAAAAATTAGAAGTTTCAATATGGAGAAATTTAGTGCACTGCATTAGGGTGCAGAAGTCCAAAGGAACTGTATGTGAAGATGAGATGAGAGGCTGCTATGCATGGACCAGAAAACAGACGTTTGGGTGATTTTGTTTTGCCACTTTGAGCTCCTCAGACACTGTAGACTAGATTCTGTAAATGGTGCCCAAATTTGGGCGCCAAAAAAGAGCGCAAGTTGGGTGCCATTTATAGAATATATGCTAGAAACAAGTGGACAAAGCATGCAGAGCATGACTTATGCATAGAGGTTGGAAATTTCATGTGTGTGTGTGAGGCATTTGCAGGGTTAGTGTTTTGTGTGTGGGGGGGGGGGGCAGTTTGTAGTGTGGTAGGATATTTGCTGGGTGGGGGGGGGGGGGGGGGGATATTTTGCAGAGTTGTGGGGGCAGTCAGTTGCATGGATTCAGTTTGAAGGGATGGGACGTTTTTGTGCCCATAGCGGGGTGGGGGTGGTATGCAAGTACAAACAAGCAGTTTGAATGGAAAGATTCCCTAGCTGCCATGTAAGTTTCTACACTGCAGAAGCTGAAGTCCCTTCTATAGAAATGCATTGGGATTTTTTTGGGGGTAGGGGCTGATTACTGTGCAATACCTGGTCTCATTCATATGGACAACCAGGTTGCAATATTCTATGTTAACAAGTATGGGGGTACGTGCTCCTACCTCTTGTGTCAGGAAGCAGTGGGGATGTGGCAGTGGGTCCTCCTTCACAGAATGGTCCTTCCGGCCACATACCTAGCAGGAAAGGACAATTGCCTGGCGGACAGACTAGGCAAGGTTTTGAAACTGCACGTGGTCTCAACATGGGCATAGCCCACAAGATTTTCCTAGATTGGGACACCCCCCTGGGTGGATTGTTTTGCCACTCATCTCAACAACAAAGTCCCCCAGTTCTGTTCCATGCTCAGATCACACGGCAGACTAGCATTGGATGCCTTTGGGAAGGTCTTCTATAAGCGTATCCTCCATTACCTCTCATAGAGAAGACTGCTGAAACTCAAGCAAGACCAGGGAACTATAATCCTAATCACCCCTTTCTGGCTGAGGCAGATTGGGATCTTGCCAGGTATTCGTGACCTGGATTGGCCACTGTTGTAAACAGGATGCTGGGCTTGATGGACCTTGGGCTGTCCCAGTATGGCAATACTTATGTATGTACTTATATTTTCCTCTTCTTCTGGAGTTGTCCTCCAAAGATATGTGGAGATCAGTATATTTTCCGACCCTCATCACGCAGAATGAGGAATCTCTTCTGCATCCCAACCTCCAATCTGTCACACCCCTCACCTGTTTCCAGAAGCTTCTGATGGGCTCAGACAGCCTTCCGTGCCTGAGGAATCTCTTTACTTCCTAGAACTCAGCACTTCCTTATATATCCCTGCTAGCTGGCACTAATTGATGACACCACATCCTGCCTTGAGTATTTAAAGAAGTTCTCCACACTCAACCAGTGCCTCAACAGCAGGCTTCTTGGTGTCCTCCTGACTCCAGTGGTGTTGCCTTATCCCTGCCTGCCTTGTACATGTCTGTCTGATCCTGCCTTGCCCTGTTTGAGTCCCTGCCTGCTGCTCCATATATAGGTTCTTTTAAGAACCAACCTCTGGCCTTTTCCTGACTTCGTTTGCCTGCTGTCTGCCACCTGCCTTGACCTGTGGCCTGCTCCTGACCTTGCCTGTCTTGACCTTGATCCTGGTTTGCTCTGTGTCTGCCTGCAGTTTGTTCTGGGCTTTGTCTAGTGGTGGTGGTACCAACCTCGCTACAGCCCAAGGGCTCACTCTGTGACACAATCCCTTGTCCTCACGGCTTGGATGTTGAGAGCATAGAATTTGAATCCCTAGATTTGCCAGTGGGTATCTCCCGCATTTTGCTGGCTTCTAGAAAAGACTCCACCAAGAAGTGTTGCTCATTAAAGTGGAGCAAGTTTGCTGTCTGGTGTGAGGGCAAGATTTTAGATCACTTTCCCTACACAAAAACTGCATGAATACTTCTTGCACGTCTCTGAATCTGGTTTAAAAACAACTCTACATCTAAGTGCAATTAGTGCTTATCTCTGTGTAGGAGATAAGCCCATGTCTCTAGTTATTGATGAAGCTCCCTGTCAAACCTCCAACTGTGTGCTATGGGATCTCAATGTTGGTCCTCACCCAGCTGATGAAAGCTCCTTGTTGAGTCGCTTAATTCTTGTCATAAGTATTTGACCTGGAAAATTGTGTGTGTTTTGGTGATCACTTCAGCTCGCAGAGTCTGTGAACTTCAGGCCCTAGTAGCTGATCGACCTTAACACTAGGTTTCACCATAATAGAGTAGTTCTCTGCACGCACCCTAAGTACTTTCCTAATGTAGTGTCTGAGTTCTATCTTAATCAGTCAGTCGTTCTACCAACATTTTTCCTGAAACCACATGCCCATCCTGATGAAAGTGTACTGTATATTAAGAGAGCTGCACAGGAACAGGGTTAGTGGGAATCCTGTGAGAATTCAGGTCCACAGGACTCCTGCAGGGATCCTCTTCAGATCTATGGGGATGGATGCAGGACCTGTATGTTCCCGCGGAAGTAGTGCCAGACCAGCCTACCTAACCTTTCCTGGTGCCATGGCCGCTGTCTCCTTGCTGATCGGCGGTGGGACTGGGAGGTTGCACTCGCCAATCGTATTTAGTTTGTTTCTAAGCTAACTTAGGAATTATAATAGCACTGAAAAATTAATAGATATGGTTGATGGTATTGAAATCCCATAAGCACTGAGAAGAGAAGTTTATCAACATGACATCTTATTTTTATCAACATGACATCTTACTGCCTTGAGCAAGATACCCAACATGACAGCTGGTTTGTACAGACAGTCCTGAAGAATTTGGTGTTTAGAATCCAACTCCACTCCCCTAGGCCCAGTTGCCTTCCAGGCTGCAGCTTCACAACTAATATGTAAATAGTTTCAGGTTAATTGACTGTGAGGCCTCAATGTTTCGAGTCGGTATTATCTTAGCATTGTTGTTTTTGGTGAGCCTGGTTGCTAGGGATTCCTAGCTTTGAGAATACAGCTGACCTGCTTGTCCTTGGAGAAAGTGAATTTACTTACCTGTAGCAGGTGTTCTCCGAGGACATCAACTAAGTATTCTCACGTACCCTCCTACCTCTTCTTGGACTTGTATTCTTTAGCTATTTTACATGACTGAGGAACCTTTGCTCTCGTGTTTGGTGGGAAGGCGCCAGCTTATGCGTAGTGGGAAGCTGCTGGAAAATTCTACATTTATCTCGCTAGTCAGGGTCTGCGCCGGGCTCCATTGGATGGTGTCACCCAACTGTGGGAATACTTGGCCTGCTGTCCTCTGAGAACACCTGCTAGTGGTGAGTAACTGTGGTGTGTGCACACAAATGGGCTATGTTATGGGTTAGTTTTGTACATACTGTCAGTGTATTAGTATCTGTCTTTCTCTGTCGAGAGAGAAGGACTGTTTTGAAAGGTGCAATTCCATAATTGCTATGTTCACGTTAGTATTTGTATGCTGCAGCTGTTGGAATTGCTTTTCCCCTTTGGGGTTGGCTTCACTTCTTTGCCATCCCTCTCCACATGCAAGAACTTCATTTTTACAGTACAGAAACTTGTTCCAGTACACCACCACCTTTTCTGTTTCTAGAGCAGCCTTCCATTGCTCTGACCCCATAGACTTCCCTTTGGCTGGATCCTACCCATAACCCCTGACGCCAATTACTCTGGAAACCTAGGAGGGATTGGCAATCTGCAGATTAAAAAAAACAAAAAAACGTACAATCTCTTTATTGGATAACTAGTAAAAAAAGGCCCGTTTCTGACACAAATGAAACGAGCGCTAGCAAGGATTTCCTCGGAGAGTGTGTGTGAGACAGAGTGAATGTGTGACAGAGAGAGAGAGAGAGTGCGAGTGTGTCTGTGAGAGCATGAGAGTATGTGCCAGGGTCCCCCTCCCTCCCGCCCTCCGAGTTCCAGGGTCGTCCCCCTCTCCCTCCCTCCGAGTTCCAGGGTCGTCGTCGTCCCCTCCCTCCCTCCCTGCCTCAGAGTTCCAGGGTCCCCTCCCTCCCTGCATTATGCTCTCTCTCCCCTGCATTCATCCATATGCAGGCAACGTCCTCAGTGTCCCCCCTCCCTCTGTCCCTCCCTCCCAGTTCCAGGGTGCCATGGAACTGGGAGGGAGGGGGGACGGAGAATGTTGGAGGAGTGACGTCAGTAGGTGGTTACAATCCCAGTGACACAATTGGAACGTTGGAGGAGTGATGTCAGCAGGTGGTTACGATCCCAGTGAGACACATTGGAATGTTGGAGGAGCAAATTATTATATTAGATGGCAAAAAATAATTAACATGCAATGTAGAGACGTACAGTGGTTTCTTCTCACTCTCCTCCCATGTGTATAACAAAATGAGCGACATAACATCTAAACTGTCTATAAAGGAAAACCAGTCTCAAAATTCCCCAGGGCTCAAAGCCAGTGGTATGCCTTATCCCATATTATCCAGTCTACGTAAATGATTGAAGTAACAAACAACAAAAACCCAGACTCTCCTCCCGTCCCTTCTGCAGATAGTTTTTAAACTCTGAAAAACTTCCAGACACATTAGTCATCCTTCTAGTTTCTGGACCTGAATGCAAGAATCAGACAACTGGTTTATAGTTATAGTTTGTTATGGTTTGTTAGATCACTCTAGCTGCCAAGGCAGAACAGAGCGGTGTACAGACTAAATACATTTACAAAAAAGGAAAAGAACTCCATTTAAAAACATGAGTATATCACAGCTAGGATATTATTTGTAATCCCTCTGTGTCTGTGTATCCATTCTGTTTTGTGTGCAGTCTGCTTTTCTTTGTGGGAAATAGCTGGTAGTGGTAGGGCAGTTGCCTGGGGAGGGTGGGAGGTTATTTTTGACGGCAGGATAGTTGCAGGGAGTAGTTTTTAGGGGATAGGGCAGTTTGCAGGTGTTGGAGCAGTTGCAGAGGGTTATTGTTTTGGGCATTAGGATAGTTGTAGAGTGGTGGGGTAACTTTTGGGAATGAGGACTTTTTTTGGGGGGGGGTTACAGTTAAGAATAGGGGGCAGGCAGTTTGAAAGGAGGAATTCCCTAACTGCTGGGTTTCACTGTATGTAAATTTTATATATACCATAGACCCTTTATAACTCAGGATTGGTTACAATGCAGTCAGAGCTTGGACCCCAGATTTTTCATGTGTTTCAGGTGCACGCTAATTAGTTCCTAACTAGTTCTTCGAATTGATGCAAGGCAGTACTGGCTAACATTGAAATTTCTAAAAGAATAGCATGGTCCGTACAAGAAAAGCTACAAGCTTTAGATCTTTTAAAATCGGGGAAAAACGCAAGCGGAGGTGTGCAGACAAATGGGTATCGGTGAGTCCATTCTACAGGGGTGGATCAATGACTAAGCAAACTTACAACAAGCCACAAGTGATTTTGATGCTGACAAGGGTCTCCCATGAAAACACCTAAAGCAAGCAAACAATAGTCCCTGGATAAAGCCCAGCTCACTTGGTTTACCCAAGAATGAGCAAAAGGTCCGATTATTCCTCTGGAGATAGGTGTTCGTCAAGCAGAAAAACTAAAAAAGGAACTGAACCACCAGTTCGTAGGCTACAAGCAGAGGAGAAGGAATTTAAAGTAATTAAGGGTTGGCAAGTGACATGGCATCCAGAAAGTTGCAATTTCTGGTTAAGTTCGATCAGCTGACACTCGGATGATGATTATCCACTAAAGTTAAAAGCTATCATTGAAGAAGGCAGTTATGTTCCAGAGCAAATTTACAATTGCAATGAGACGTGACTTTGCTATCGCATGCTTCCTGAAGGGAAAGGGAAATGGGACTTGATATACTGCCTTTCTGAGGTTTTTGCAACTACATTCAAAGCGGTTTACATATATTCAGGTAATAATTTTGTACCAGGGGCAATGGAGGGCTAAGTGACTTGCCCAGAGTCACAAGGAGCTACAGTGGGAATTGTACTCAGTTCCCCAGGATCAAAGTCCACTGCACTAACCACTAGGCTACTCCACTCCACTGAACAGACCTTAGCCAGTAAATATGAGGAACAAAAGGTGCAGGGTTTCAAATTGATGAAAGACAAAGTGACGTTGTTGTTTTGCATCAATAAGACTGGCACACACAAAGTAAAACCACTGTGAATAGCGAAATCAAGGCCCCCCTGGTTTTTCCACCACAAGAACTTGCAAATGCTAGCATTTTCTTACCTTCATAGTAAAAATGCATGGATGACTTCTGACATTTTTGCGGAGTGGTAAAACATTTTGTGTCATCCATCTGTGCACATTTTAAGGAAGAAAAACTTGGAACCTAAAGCACTTCTGCTACTGGACAACTGCCTCGTCCATCCCTCGGAGGAAACCCTTATCAGCCATGATGGCAAAATTAAGGTCAGTTACTTGCCAAAAAACACCACCTCCAAGATTCAGCCTTTGTACCAAGGTGTCATTTCAACATTCAAAATGCATTATCGAAAAAACTTAATAAAACTGATCATTGATGAGGAAATAACCATCACTGAATATATGAAAAACAAATAACACTCGCCAGTGTTTTTGATCTAGCAGGAAGGGCATGGGATGTAATAACCCCATCTACAATTGAAAAGTGCTGGGAGAGAGGGTTACGTGAAGCATTTGCACCTGAATCAGGGAAACCGGAAGGTGAGTTGGGACTCCGAAGACAAGGTGGAAGCTCTGTTTCAAGAACTGTTCGCAAAGTGTGATAATGAGGACACGATGGAATGGATTCATATTGATGACGAGAGCCCTACGTATGATCGTTTAAATCAGTGTTTCCCACAGGTTTTCAGGGTATCCACAATGAATATGCATGAAAGTTCTTGCATATTCATTGTGGATATCCTGAAAATCTGACTGGCAAGGGAGTACTCCAGGACTGGGGAAACACTGGTCTAAATGACCAGACAATTGCAGTGAATACTTTAAGTCGTCAAGCACAAACTGAAAGCCCAACTCAGGACTGCAGTGATGAAAATGACTCTCCACCTTCACCACCAAAATTTACATTGGCTTTAGTGGCCATGGATACTGTTCTTCAGTTGCTACAGTCAGAAAATGTGGACATGATTCATACTAGTGGTTAGTGCAGCGGACTTTTATCCTGGAGAGCTGGGTTCGATTCCCACTACAGTTCCTTGTGACTCTGGGCAAGCCACTTAACCCTCCGTTGCCCCAGGTACAAATAAGTACCTGTATATACTATGTAAACTGCTTTGAATGTAGTTGCAAAAAAACACAGAAAGGCGGTATATCAAGTCCCTATATTTTCACAGGAAGTTCTGTTAATTTTAGCCTGTGTTTTCTGTGGAGGCAGTGTATTCAAATGCCCTGTGCTAAAATGCAGTGTGCTGAAAGTGAGTGCTAAGATTCTGTTCTTGAATACTAGCATAGGTTGGCATTTATGTGCTAACATTTAGGTGTGCCTGCTTACGCCATGTCAATGGCAGGTGTAAATAGGCATGCCTAAATGAAGCACTTAGGGCCAGATTCTATAAGTGGTGGGAAAAAATCAGCACCCTGTTCTGTAACGGGCACATACTCTATATAAAATAGCACTTACACGTGGATCTTGCATCTAACTTTGAGTGCCAGACCCAAGTTAGTGCACTGTCCCGGTGTTCTATAACTGAGGGCACAAATTTTCGGAACACCCTGACACGCCCATGCTCCTCCCATGGCCAGTAAACAGTATTGCATTAACATCTTATTAACTAGTTTAGATGTGGTAGAGCATAATTGTTTATGTAAGATCATATTAATATGAAACTTGATAGTCATTGGAACTTAGTCTATAATGTAGACCCTTCGCCATTTTTATCAGGACGTTTAGGTTCCGTGTGAGTATTCTGCTAGGTTGAGCAGGTGGTTTCCGTGTTTCATCTTCCATGTCTTGTGTAGATGTGGGGCTAGTTATCTGTCAGTGTTGAACATTGCCTGGGCCTAATTGCAGCTTTCTTTACCAGTGGTGAAATATTTTTGTCTTAAGGTCTCAGCCATTTAGATTACATGAAACAGTATGTAACATAACATCTGGTCTTGTATCCCACTTACACCTTGCAGTTCAGATCAGGTAACAGTAGCATCAAGAGCCAGAACAATCCTCTGGGAGGACAGTTAGAGTGACAATTAAAATTATGGTTAAAAATCTTTTTGTACTACAAATTTCTGACAGAGCAGAGTCTTAATATTCTTCCTAAATGACAGATAAGAATGATAGAACCAAAATATCCCGGCAAACTCTTTCAAGTGACTAGTGGCTTGAAGTACCTGTGTCTTGTCAAACATTTTTAGTCTTTTCCTTCTTCTTGGCGAAGAAAAGTTAAAAACAATTGGACAATTTAGCCCTCTCTCTCTCTCTGAAGGAGATAGCAAATTAGAAACCGGAGTATAAATACTTTTGGTACCAGTCCATGTGATATCTTTATATATATATATTTTATTTTAAAAGGTCAATTTAAAAAGAACTCTAGCATCAATGGGCATCTAGTGAAGTTTAATAAAGAAATTGTCGTATTTAATTAATCCAAAAAATCAAGCGTACTGTGTTCTGTACAATCTGTAGTCATTTCAGTAGACCCTTAGTACATCCCATATAACCAAGATTACAGTAATCCAATTACCAGAGTAAGAGTGCTTGTACCAGAAGTTTGAATTGATCTTTCTCAAAGTAGTTTCAGATGCAACAAAGTTTCCTGATCAGAAAAAAAATGATTTCTTTACTAGGGAGGAGATTTGGGCTTCCATAGAAACTGAACAGTCAGCTAAAACACCCAAGATCTTTTTCAGTATGGACAGCTTCTATCCTACTTGAGTGATATAACTAGAACTAGGAATATAATCTGGTTTATTGTTGAAACACAGAAATTTGATTTTATCAGTATTGAGTTTTATCTCATGGCTAAGCATCCATTCTCCTAGCAATTTTATACACTTATGAATCCTAGAAAGACCAATCTCTGTAGCAGAACTTGATGGAATAAGTACAGAAATATCATCTGCATGACTATACCAAAGGCTAACCCCAATGAGTATGGGGTAAAGGGGAGAACCCTGGGGAACTCCACAGGGATTATGCCACTTTGAGTAAAGGACACACCATTTGTCCTGTCCCTCTAAGACCTACTAGTCAAAAAAAAAAAAAAAAAACACGAAACCATTTCATTTCCAGCAATGTCTGTTTCCTCTCAAGATCTGCAAAAGAATAGTATGATCTATCAAATTAAAAGCTGAGGAAAGGTCAAATTGAAGTAGTAAAGCACTCTTTCCTTCGCTCAGCAGTATCCTGGCATGATACAAAATTGAACTTATTACTGTTTCAGTACTAAAGGTAGAAGGAAAACGTGATTGAGAGGCATACAGGTTATTATGTTAGCCAGACATTATTTTAACTGCAGAATAACCAGCTCTTCAGATAACTTAGCAAATAATGGTATTAATACTACAGGTCTATAGTTGGAAACAAGGTTATTGGGTTGTTTTATGCCCTTCAAAATTGGGGTTACTATTCTTTCACCTAACGTGTGAGGAAAGTTTCCTAAGGACAATTGCACTTGTATCCAATTAAAGAGGCAGAAAAAGTTACAGGGACTGACTGCATTATGTATGGAGGACAGATATCTGACACCATACTTCTTGAACAAAGAAGGACAAAATTTCTCCTCCTCAATGGCATGATTTTTCTAAGTTCTATCTACTGGTATCGCCTCTCCAGAGGATAGATCAGTGATTTCAGAAATATCAGGGAACAAAAATCTAAGAATACTTAATTTACTCTGAAAATAATCAAAAGTCCCTCAACATGACATAAGACCTTTTGTTGTTCAACACAGCGCATTTTGAAGAAAATCTGTGGTTTGCAATCTCAAATCTTTTTTTTTTTTCTCCCATAATCTTTTGTGTAGCATTGTTAATATATTGCTTTGAGTGCCTGAAACTGACAGATTTCCTTTGTTTAGGCATGTTTTCTTAGATCCTACTTTGGCTCCTTTAGAGGACTTGATAGGCTTCCAAACAAGCCTGGACTTTAAATGCATGACTCCCTATAGAATTTACAGGTCTGCATGCAGTTACCTATTAATTTGTGTGCTAATACATTTGAGTACTGGAATCTCCTTACCCTCTTATGGAAGCATACCTATCTAAACCAGTTTTCAAGATCTCCAGATGGGTCTCCCCAAAACCCAACTGGTTAGCTGTGCCTTCGGGACATGATTTGAATTGCTGAAATATACAAGCCTTTAATAACAGAATACTATAGGATTTTTTTCAGAATTTTCTTTAGATAAATTGTTTTATTCTTTTGCCCTTTTCCTATACAGGTCAGCCTGTGGTACTGGCACCCTCCACTGTAGTCCGACTTCAGAATCCAGGAGTTCATGCTTCGCAGCCCATTCTTGCAGTTGCTGCTGGGGCTCCTCAGCTGCAAAGCCATACGGTGAATGTACTTCCAGCTGCTTCAGGAAATGGGAAGGTGCCAGCCACCAAGGTCCTAAATCCCATGCCTCAAGGAAATCCAACCCCCAGCACCACAGATGTAAGTTCTGTTTATGTGACTGCTCCAGCCAGACTCAGCAGATCATTTTTTCTTGTTTCAGGCATTTTCCTAAAAGTGAAATAAGAAGGGTTTGCTTATCATTTGCTTAAAAGCTTGATTGAAACACCTGCTGCCTAATGGATAGTATATTAATATCCAGTGATTTTGTGCAGTTGGTTGGTAGTGAGTTCTGCAAAAAAAGGTTTGGAAAAATCTCAAGCAGCAAGTTGCCCAGGTGCTTAAGATTTGGCACATGTGCCTAGGAGAGGAGTTTTGGGTAACAGGAAGGAGAGGAGGAGATGGGTTTGAAAGCTTGCAGAAGATCTTGGTATGGCAGGTCACTAAAGAGGAGAGGACAGAGAAGTATGTGGCTCCTAAAAGTTTAGACTGATGCCTAAATTCCCCCCCCCCCCCCTAATTTTCCATGTCATGCATCAACATTCTGATATTTCTACAGTGTGATGTGTGTGAATGTACACGATATGGTATAAGACCAATTGATGAAGCCAGATTTTCACCTTGTGATCCAACTAGACAAATTTCTAACTGGCTTACAATGCATGAACAGTTCAGTAGGGTCAGCATCACAATGGTTATAAATGAACTTTTGATTGAAACCTCTATTTTATTTACTTGCTCTTTTATCTAAATTAAATAGAACCATTTCAGAGTGGTGATTCCTCTGTCTGCCAAACTTTTGCAAGTCATCTCAGTAGTGTTTGATAATAAGGAAGGGCAAAGATGAAGGAAATGCTGAACTTGAATATCTCTTCACAGTTTTTAAAACCAGATTTTCAATATTGTCAAAGATACCCCCCAAAGGAGTGCTTTGTAATAGGTTTGAAATGACCTTTTTCCTTTTTCAGTGGTTTGTTTTTAAAAATAGTTCTGTACATTAAAATCTGTTTTTCATGTTTTTGACACATATTAGCTCTATTATGTACAGAATAATAAAAGAAATGTCCAATCTCTAGAACATGGAAAGAGGTGGCTTCAAATTTTCAAACTAATTTTTCTTGCTTCCAGTAATGTCGAGGATGACTACAGAAAAAGACCTAAGTGAGCCATCTAGTCTGCCTTATCGATCCTGTCCTTATTGTAGGGAATATATCCCAGCTATTCTCCATAGAGTCTGTCTACTTCTAGTATGTAATTCCTTATCTAAGACATTGTCTTTTTAAACCAACTGGGTAGCTGAGCATGCAGGATTGCCTGTGCTGTACATGCAGGAACCCTCTCCTCTCATTTTAGCCACCAATTCTCACAGTAAGCCAAGCAGCTGCCTGCTTTTAAACCACATCCAGCCCTCCTGTCTGTTTATTTATTTTTCATTGAAAGAGCAAGGTGAATTACATTCTGGTACAATAGGAATTGCACTGTCTGTGGAGGGCTTACAGTCTCATACTTGAGGCAACAGATGATGCAGTGATTTGCTTTAGGTCATAAAAAGTGACAGTGGGCTTTGTGCCCTTACTTTGGCTTTTAGCCTGCTGTTGTAAACCACTCCACTACACCTGTGGCCTTTACAGACGAGTGCTTGCTACCTGCTATATTTAACGGGTCAGCACGAGAAGCCCACGATGTGCTTGTCAGACATTGTTGTGTCTGTCTGTTTCTTCTAGGACTTCAGGTTGTAATGGTTTACTATATATTTGTACTTTGCAGGATTAGTCCAGCCACTTATTTTTCCTTCATACTCTTTCTTTTATGTCATTAAGAATCCTCTTCGACTGTCTGATGCTTTCTTGAGTTCTTTGTCTTAACCTCCATTGTCCATGCAGCCTCACCCTTTCAATGAAATACTATTGATATTTCTTCTCAATGTATATCCTTGGAGCCCTATATCATGACCTTTTTTTTTTCTTCCTTTCCACTGATAGGCTAATTCTTAAAAGCTAGTCACAGATTGTTAGTCCAATAAAAAGGCCCTTCAGCTTATTTGCCTCTTATTTCTACTTCTACAGAAAAATGTTTGCTTCTAGTTCAGTATTACTATCTTTCAGGTATTTTTTATATTTCTGTTGTATCTGTTCTCTCTTGCCTGCCCTTTAAGGGTATACATATTTACACTTCTAAGTTTAATTTCATTGGACTTCTGGTGAGACCTGCCCCATTTTGGTAGCAATCATCTATTTCCTCTTTATTTTTTTGGAGCTACAGCCTCTTGAACCAGAACAATACTTCTGGTGAGGTCACACCAATGACCTTGTACAGTAGCATAAATTGATTCCTTGTGTTTATATCACTTATAGCTCTTGTCTGTGTATCCCAGCATTCCTCCCGCTCTGGCCGCTGGCTGATCACACTGTTTAGCTACTTTAAAATCTCCAGATATAATCACTCCAAACACCAGTGTATACTACCCCTTTGGATTTCTGCATCCAAAAGCATAACTTTTTTTTTTTTTTTTTTTTTTTGGTCAACATACCTGCCTGCCAACTAACTGACTGCTCTTTGAACTTCCATAGATGTCTCATGCTTTATTCATCCTCAGGCATTATCACATTGATTCAGATCTTGGCATCATTTACAAAATGGCAAACTTCATCTTAATCCCACTGCAAAATTGTTTCCAAAGATATTAAAAGGAACCAGTTCCAGGACTGATCACTGGAGAGACTTCACTCGTCACCTTATTTTCTTTAGAATGATTTACATGTACCATGCCTCTCTGCTATATATCCCTCAGCTAAGCTCTTTGAGCAGGGACTGTCTTTCTTCTGTGTTTGTACAGCGCTGCGTACACTTTGTAGCGCTCTAGAAATGTTAAATAGTAGTAGTAGCTAGTTTCCAATCCAGTGCACCTCCCAAGAGCCCACCCCTAAAGTGCTGAAATGTTTAGAACCTCCTATATATATGAGTATCAAATACATTGCTGAAATCTAGATATCACAGCTACTGGCCAGCTCCACTCCGATCTAATTCCTTGGTCACCTTGGCAAAAAAAAAACCAGATTTATGTAACTCGGTTTCCATCTGCTAAAAGGTTGCTGCCTTCGGGTACCACAACTCGCCAGATTCAAGGTTCTTCCCTCTCTTTTTCTTCTTCGTTAATTTCTCCAAAATAGAAGTCAGATTAACTGACGTATAATTTCAAGCTTCTCTTTGTTGCCAGTTTTCATGAAGAGGGATAACATCTACCCGTTTCCAGTCCCATGGAGCCATTCCCATTTCCAAAAGATGGACCAAATGGGTTCTTCAGCAGGCCTACAGTCCTCTGAGCTCTCTTGGTATCCTAGAGGTATTCTGTCTAGCCTCATAGCTTTGTCCATGTTTGCTTTTTCTAACTGTACATAAATTCATGCTCCATAAATGGCATAGTCTCTATGTCTTTACATATGTAACCTTTCCAATTCATCTCCCCTTAGTGAACAGTATTCTCGTGTTAATGTGTTGTTTTTTTTTTTCTTTTTCCTCACCCCCTTCTCATACTGTTTCCTGTATCTTCTTCTTCTTCTTCTTACAATTTCACCTTTACCCTTTTCTCCTTTCATCAGCAGACAATAATTTTATTGCCTGCATTTTTTTCTCTTATCTGTATTATCTTCCACTCGGACCTTTAGGCTTTTCTCCCCTCTTCCATCTTCATCAGGTATTCATCCCACTGTGCCTCCTTCTAAGGTCCACTGTGTGTTCTGACCGCATCTTGAGCAGCGTGTGCAATTCTGATTGTCACATTTGGAAAAAAAAGATAGTGGAATTAGCAAAGATACAGAAAAGGGTGACCAAAGTAATTAAGGGGATGGAACAACTCCCTATGAGGAAAGGCTAAACAGGTTAGGGCTCTTCACCTTGGAGAGAGATGGCTGAGGTTGGGGGAGGGAATATGATAGAGGACTATAAAATCCTGAGTACCCCAGCGGGTAAATGGGAATCTATGTGTTTTCTCTTTCAAAAAGTTCAAAGTCTAGGGGTCACTCCTTGAAATTTACATAGTAATACATTTTAAAATAAAGAAGAAACTTTTTTTTCCCCCACTTTTTGCGTAATTAACTTCTGGAACTTGTTGCTGGGAGATATGATAAAATCGGTTATCATAGCCATTAAAAAAAAAAAAAAAAAAAGGTTTGGCAAAGTCCTGGAGGTGAAGTTCATAAATCATTATTAAGTAGAGGGAAAGCCATTTGTAATTCGGGTCATCCACTGTTAGAAACCGGATACTGAGCTGAATGGACCTTTGGTAAGACACCCAGTATGGCAGTTATGTTCTGATCATTTTCACCTGTCACAGTTTGCCATCATTCATATGGTACGTGCTAGGTGTACACACTACTGTTCATTGTATCCTTGAGTACCGTCCTTTATTCCTTGGACAACACACAACAAGGAATAAGTGGTGGGTTCCATCTGAGGATTTTATTTGGATATTGTCAAATATATGACTTTTGTCTAGCACAGTAATGTCAAAAGGTAATAAGAGAATTTAGTGAAATGTGAATAGGTGATGTTTAATTGAGGACAGGGCTGACTTTAATTGGGTAAAGTTGTGAGAGGTCAGTAGGCTATTGCACAAGACAGTCTCTGTAAGTATCAGAATATGGGGAGGATGGGAAGCAGGGAGTCAGGCTGAATTTCCAGTGTCCAGAGGAGTTATGCAGTCCACTTACAAAATTGGTGAACTTTAATGGAGAGCCCCACTTTTCATGAATCGCCGGACCAGATTTGAGTTACAAAAAGGAGCTTTCACCTACTTTAATTGAGAAAGGACACCTGAAAAGCACCAGAGTTTGAGGTAGCAGCAGGGCTGGCCCTACCATTAAGCAGCTGTGTGTGTTCGTACATGGCCTTGCTTTTCAGCCCTCACTGACTTACCCAAATAAGGCCCTGCCTTGAGTCTATGCACGTGGTCCTGCATCCCTCCTCATTCCCTACAAGACGTCCCTGGGCAGCAGATCTTATAAGAACAAAAGCATTGATCCATGAAGCCCAGTATCCTGTTTCCAACCGTGGCCAATCCAAGTCACAAGTACCTGGCAAGATCTCTAAATATAGCATAATCACTTCCAGACTATACACAGCACAATTTAAACATTTTTGGCCTTCTCTTTTGAAATTCATGTTGGTCTCTCTTGATGTTACTTGTGCTTACTCTCTGAATGTAAAATAACTGTACCTTTTTAGCTTAGCCCACTGTTCTTGTGCTTCATATTTTTTTTGCCTCCTTGAGATATTTTGCTTATGAAAACCAGAAAACAGCCACAGAGAGATCTTTCGGCAGTAGGGCTAGGCTGTATGTTGGGAAAGAGAAAACTGGTGTTAAGAAGTGGTGGAAAGGGGACAGGGATGCACTAGCTCAAAGATAGGCAGGGGACAATTCATAGATCCTTTTTTCCCTCTTTCCTTCACTTATCCCTGTGTTTGTTGTCTGGATGACTTTCCTTTTTGAAAGAGATTAGATTTACTACAGCAGTGCTTTTGAATGTCTGTGAAAGACATTCAGACTTGCTCTCAGTTTTCAAAGAACCAGTTCTGTCTTGTTGTCAGATGACATTCACATTCTGAATCCACATTAATGTGAAAACCAGTTAAACCTCACATCCCCTGCCACTGTAATTGTGGTTTATAAAAGAGATCTTATAAGCTCTTGGCACTGGCCTGGGTGGAAAAAGTGATTGCTGTCTCACTCAGGTTCTGAAAGTTCTCATCCAGCATTCTTAGAGAACAGCTGCCACAGTGACACATGGTGACCTTTACAGGTGGAGTGGAATCGTGCATAATACCAGTACATTCCTTATGTAACGCAGTATCCCACAAAAAGGACCAATGTGATTCACAGTATATTGGAGCAGAAAATCAGGTGTTCAGGTGTGACGTAAGGTCTGTTATGAAGCGTTTGGGGGCGAACCTTATTAGGTTACTGGGGCAAATATCCAGTTTGGAGTGGGTTTTGGAGAATTTGTTGATTTCTTGAATGATGGTTTCTTCGGTTAGTAGATCGAAGTCATTCCAGGTTCGGTCTCCTGGGTATTCACCGGGAGTAGGGTTCAAGTAATCCATAAAATTTTTGTGATCAGTGGTATTGAGTGGTAATGTGGATCGAAGTTTTATAATTTTCTCATTGAAGTATTTGGCAAGTTGGTCTGCCGATGGGGAGTCTGTGCTGCCTGTGGTAACCGGTGTGGTGTCTATTAGTTTATTCACGAGTTGGTTGAGTTTATGTGCATCTTTGTAGTCTGGTCCTATTTTGGTTTTGTAGTATGCTCTTTCGGTTTGTTTTATTGTATATTTGTATTTTCTTTGCATTTGTTTCCAAGCTTTGAATGTATGGTCATTTTTTGTTTTTTGCCATGCGCGTTCGAGTCTCCTGACTTGTGTTTTTAGTTTTTTCATCTTCTCAGACTGCTTCTACTCTGGCTACCATGCCTTTGTTGATGCCTATCTTTGAGCGGTTCTGCAGTATGTTCCGAGAGGAGCTGGCACGCTTGCTGCAGAGGGCACTTGCGCCGCTGCCTGAACTGCCCCAGGTTCTCTCCAAGACTCCCATCAGTGTAGGTGCTTAGATCTTTGACGCCATTACTGCTTTCGGCATTAGGGGAGGAAGCTTCCCCGGATTCTGAGGATAGGGCTGCATCTCATAGTTCCTCAGAGTGTGGACATGGTTCCACTAGGCTGAGGCAAGTGCAGACTCATTCATCTGCACCTGAGTATGGTGAAGAGTCTGATTGGGACTGCTCATGGGAGTCGGATGAGGATCCACATTACTTCTCGGAGGAGGAGTATGAAATTCCATCTGATCCCTCTCCTCCTCCAGAGAGATGAAAATCTCCACCAGAGGCTGTCGCTTTCACCAGTTTTGTGAGGAAGATGGCTACGGTCATTCCATTTAAGTTGTATGGAGGAGGAGCCCAGAGCAGAGATGTCTGTTCTGGGCTATAAGGCTCCTCCCAAGGAAGGGGGTTACAGTACTGTTGCACTATCCTAAGTACCCTATCCTTAAGGACACACTGTTGAACTGGGAACCACCTCATATTGTAGGTTGCACTTAAAAAGGTGGATATGCAGTATCATACCCAGAAGGCTCCCAGAATCGAGGAGGCACAATTGTCGCACAACTCTCATACAGGCCAAGAGTTCTCGGTCTCATGGCTCGGCACCCCAGGGACGAGAGGCTAGGACTTTGGATTTGTTTGGGAGGAAGATTTTTCATCCTTGATGCTTGTTGGCCCCCATCTAATCCTACCGGCTCTATACGAGCCTTTACTTGAAGTCTCTGCTGAACAGTACACTGACTCTGGCAGACTCTCTCCCTTTGGAGCAGGCCACAGAGCTTCGCTTGCTGGCCAACAAGCAGATTGAGTGTAAGCATTACCTGGCCAGGGACACCTGTGATTTTGATGTCGCGACCAGACTCTCTGGCATGGGTGTGGGGATGCGCAGACTCTCATGGCTGCATTTCTCTGTCCTTGAACCAGAGGTTCAGGAAAGGTTGTCGAATGTGCTGTTCTGAGGGGACAACTTGTTTGGAGAGAGAGTGGAGGAGGTCACTAACCTCTTTAAGAAACATATGGATACTCTCCATATTATCTCTTGGCGTACTCCATCTGCATCTTCTGCTAGAAGATTTTTAACCATGTCTAGGCAGTGTTCCTACTACTCTTAAAGGTGTAAGTTCCTGCCTCCCACTTGTTCCACTCTGGTGGCTTAGGCCCAGCGCTCCAGTCTCCACCAATCCTGTTCTCCCAGCCGGCTTCCCAGTCAAAGCAGGGCATGAGCTTTTGATTGGCTTCAGCAGAGCATGGCCACACAAAAAGTGACCACCCAGACAACGTTTCGGTCAAAGGGAGGCTCATTTTTTATCAGCACAGATGGCCCCTTGTAACCTCTGACCAATGGGTTCTTCAAATAGTCCTCGGGTACGCACTGAAGTGGCATCAGAGCCTCCAAATTGCCCACCAAAAACATCGTTCATCAGCTCTCAGCACAAGCAGGTTCTTACAGAGGAACTCTCTGCCCTTCTACAGGCCCTAGCGGTGCAACCCGTACCACTAGGGGAAGAAGGGAAGGGATTCTATTCCAGGTACCTCCTTGTGAACTTTTCTTTGACTAGGAATTTGTTCAGGTCCCTTAGGTCTGGGGGGGGGGGGGGGGGGGGGGGGGGGTATATGGGCCCACCCTAGACCTAAGGGACCTGAACAAATTCCTAGTCAAAGAAAAGTTCAGAGTGCTTTCCCTGGGCATCCTTTTTCCTCTAATTCAGGAAAACGACTGGCTATGCTCTCCGGAGTTGAAGGATGCCTATACCCACATTTCGTTGGGTGAAGAAAAATGTTCTCCTATTTGTTTTAAATGTACTACACTGTATTTTCATCGCATGCCCCCTAGTCCTACTATTTTTGGAAAGCGTGAACAGACGCTTCACATCCACCTGTTCCACTCCACTCATTATTTTATATACCTCTATCATGTCTCTTCTCCAGGCTGAAAAGCCCTAGCCTCCTTAGTCTTTCTTCATAGGGAAGTCGTCCCGTCCCCGCTATCATTTTCGTCGCCCTTCGCTGCACCTTTTCCAATTCCACTGTATCTTTCTTGAGATGCGGCGACCAGAATTGGATGGCAGAGAGAGACCTGCACGGTCCATCCAGTCTGCCCAACAAGATAACTCATATGTGGTACTTTTTGTGTATACCTGACCTTGATTAATCTGCCATTTTCACGGCACAGACTGTAGAAGTCTGCTCTGTCACCCAATCTCCGCTAAGCTTCTGAGGATCCATTCCTTCTGAACAGGATTCCTTTATGTTTATCCCACGCATTTTTGAATTCCATTACCGTTTTCATCTCCACCACCTCCCGCGGGAGGGCATTCCAAGCATCCACCACTCTCTCCGTGAAAAAATACTTCCTGACATTTTTCTTGAGTCTGCCCCCCTTCAATCTCATTTCATGTCCTCTAGTTCTGCCGCCTTCCCATCTCTGGAAAAGGTTCGTTTGCGGATTAATACCTTTCAAATATTTGAACTTGTGTATCATATCACCCCTGTTTCTCCTGTTCTCCAGGGTATACATGTTCAGGTCAGCAAGTCTTTCCTCATACGTCTTGTAACGCAAATACCATACCATTCTCGTAGCTTTTCTTTGCACCGCTTCAATTCTTTTTACATCCTTAGCAAGATACGGCCTCCAAAACTGAACACAATACTCCAGGTGGGGCCTCACCAACGACTAGTTCACCACGTCAGGTCCTATCTTCAGCCTGTCCAGTTTATTTAAGAGCCTCTTGTGAGGAACTGTGTCAAAAGCTTTGCTGAAATCTAAGTAGATTACATCTATAGCACGTCCCTGATTCAATTCTCCGGTCACCCAGTCAAAGAATTCAATGAGATTTGTTTGGCACGATTTCCCTTTAGTAAAACCATGTTGTCTCAGATCTTGCAACTTATTGGCTTCCAGGAAATTCACTATCCTTTCCTTCAGCATCACTTCCATTACTTTTCCAATAACCGAAGTGAGGCTTACCGGCCTATAGTTTCCAGCTTCTTCCCTATCACCACTTTTGTGAAGAAGGACCACTTCTGCCGTTCTCCAGTC
The DNA here is from genome assembly GCF_901765095.1 of Microcaecilia unicolor. Lineage (NCBI taxonomy): Eukaryota > Metazoa > Chordata > Amphibia > Gymnophiona > Siphonopidae > Microcaecilia > Microcaecilia unicolor. The sequence goes on from NC_044036.1 coordinate 115,948,687, forward strand.
CCATGGAACCTCTCCCATCTCCAAGGATTTATTAAACAAATCATTAAGAGGGCCTGCCAGAACCTCTCTGAGCTCCCTTAATAACACTATCTTTAAACTGATCTTCCTCCGGTATTCCCTTAAAGCAGGTTACAGCGCCTTCATCTATTTTCTAAGTCCTCGACCTTTAGCTCCATGTCAACCCATAACTGTTGCTCCCTTTTGAGAGCTGTTTGTATGCCTTGTATATCTCCCACTATGGCCTCCACCCTCTCTTCCGTCTCAGCCACTCGATTTCCTATTTCTCTGACCTCTTGTGGAGCTCTGCCTCCGCTAATTGAATGTCCTCCTAGTGGTCACCAGTTTGGATTTCAATTCTTTAAACCAGCGGGCAACATCCTTCTTGGTGAGTTCTGTATCGCTTTCGGATTGCTCCTCGGGGTCCGGATCTGTATCCTCAGCTGCCATTTTAGTGCCTTGTGTCACCACCCTCTGCACCGCGCTTGATCCTGTCCCCGGTTTGTCAGCATTATATTTAAATTTAGCAACCTTCTTTTGTGCCACCATACTTTCAGGAGACTTTTTGAAAAATGGTTTGGGGAGGAATCGAGTTAGGTTTCCCGGGTGTATCTGATAGTTATTCTTAGGCACCAGCAGAGCTCCGCGATCAAGCAGCCATCTCGCAGCGGTGATGTCACTTCCTCCGAGCCTCTAAATTATTTTCATCTGAAGTTTTTTACTTGGAAGGTTCTGTTTCTGGTGGCAGTCACTTCTTCAGTCACAGAGTCAGTGAGCTCCAGGCCCAGTAGCTCACCCGCCATATGCTAAATTTCATCACAACAGAGTAGTCCTCCGCACGCACCCTAAGTTCCTTTCTAAGGTCGTGTCGGAGTCCCATCTTAACCAATTGTTCTACCTACTTTTTTCCCCAAGGCCTTGTGCTCATCCTGGTGAAAGTGTACTTAGATACTTAGACAGCAAGCCTTAGCCTTCTGTCTGGAGCGGACTCAAGCCCACCCAGCTTTTCATTTCTTTTAACCCCAACAGATTGGGGGTGGCAATCGGTAAATGCACATTTTTCAAATTGGAGAGCAGATTGCATCACATCTCCTTTGCTTACACCCAGGTTAGGCTGACTCTCAAGCACCATGTCACAGCTCACAATGTCAGAGCCATGGATGCATCGGTAGCCCACTTGAGATGAGCCTCCATAGAGGCAAACACCAGTAGCTCCAACACCTGAATAGTCATCCGCATTCACTCTGTGGCTCCTTCTCAAGATGTGCTGTTGACCAGCCAGTTGTCCTATTAGGGAATAACATTCATATCCCACTACTGTCTGGATCAGGATACTCAACACTATAGTTGGTTCGGACAATCAGTTCTGCAGAATTTGTCCGATGTCTAGAATCCAACTCTACTCTCCTCGGCCCTGTTTTATTCTGTTCCAGGCTGCACCAACACAGCTAGTATGTATAGTAGTTTTAGTCTCAACATTTTGAGACTCAGTTATCCTAGCTTTCTTGGTGTTTTTTTTTTTTTTTATTTGTACCCCGCGCTTTCCCGCTCATGGCAGGCTCAATGCGGCTTAGGTACTTATTTGTACTTCGGACAATGGAGGGTTAAGTGTCTTGCCCAGAGTCACAAGGAGCTGCCTGTGCCTGCAGTGGGAATTGAACCCAGTTCCCCAGGACCAAAGTCCACCACTCTAACCACTAGGCCACTCCTCCACTTTTGGTGAGCCTGGTAGCTAGGGATTCCCAAATGTGAGAATAAGAAGGCCTGCTTGTCCTTGGAGAAAGCAGAGATACTTCTTACCTATAGCTGGTGTTCTCTGAGGACAGCAGCAGGCTGATTGTTCTTACATAACCTCCCACCTCTCCTCGGGGTTGTGTTTAGTTGTAGGCTTTTTGCTTTTTTACCTGACTGGAGGACCCGAGCTCGCGCATCAGGCAGGAAGAGGCACCAGTGCATGCGGGGTGGGATAGCTAGTCAGCGTCCGCATCAGGCTCCGTTGGATGACATCATCCAGACGGAGAATAAGAAGGCCTGCTGTCCTTAGAGAACACTAGCTATAGGTAATATCTTTGCTTCAAGTACAAATTCATTCCTAGAAGAGACTTAAAAAAAAGATTTTGGAGCCATTAATTGGTAACTAGAGGATGATAGCTAACTAAAGTTAGAATTTTGAATTGTTTAGCTATTTTTGATTCTCGCTGCCAACTATCCCCTGGGAAACATGACTATATAGATTTGTTCAAATGCTCTGGAAAAACTTTTATGCCTGTGTAAGTACCTCAGGGGTGGGTTTACATGCTCAACCTGACCTTGATTCTTCCTTCACTATAACCTCACAGGCAGTCTGATATACAGCCCCTGAACTGTTCTTGCCCTTATACCTCACAGGAAGGAGACACAGCCCTTGAACCTAGCTGTTCTGATACTTGCAGGGTGATGTGCAGTCACTGGTGCTGAAGGGGTGCTTTGTTCTATTTGCAGATAAATGTCGTAAGGAGACTGCAGCGAATGATTAAGAACCGGGAGTCTGCCTTCCAGTCAAGGAGAAAGAAGAAAGAATATATGCAGAGTCTGGAGGCTCGACTTAGAGCTACTATGGTTGAGAATGAGAGACTTAAGAAAGAAAATGTATCTTTGCAGAAGTTGCTGGATGATATAGTAGTAGAGGTAAGATCTATGGGATGGTAGCAGGTCTGCACAGTGTCAATGCCAACCTCATATACGTTCTTTACCAGCTAATTATCCACTGGGGATACTTACTGCTCAGGGTTTCTATGTGTGTGCTTTCATTTCACTAATTTTACATTTAGCAGCTGTAATGTTGGAAAGGCTGCTGTTGCCTTTTTTGTGAGAAGTGTTCTTTATAACTCACTTAGTAAGTCTCAAAATTTACCAGATTAAAAATTTCAAACAAGCCTTGCACTTCCCACCACATATGATGGTGTGATATCACCAAGAATGCAAGTTTTATCAACAACTGTAATGTTAAGTCTTGTTCAAAGATTTAGGCACACCTCATCAAACTGTGTCTGTCAGTGAATCCCTAACAGAAACTGAAGTTACCTCTACTTAAAAAAAAAAAAAAAAAAAAAAAAAGAAATAGTGGATAACGTCCCTAAGGCCAATCCAGTCTGCCCATCCGTTTCATATAAGTTAAGTTCTGGAATTTGTTCCTGGAGGATTAGGTTAAAAGTAGCTAGCATAACTGGGTTTAAAAAGGGTTTGGACAAATTCCTGGAAGGGAAAATACATAAACGGTTAGTAGGTAGACCCAAGGAAACCACAGCTCTTTATTCCTGGGGATAAACAGCATGGAATCTAGCTACTTTTTTGGGATCCTGACGAAAATAGGCTATCTCTCAAAAGCTAGTCACCAGTATCTTTTTACTGGGTAATTAATATATTTCTAGAACTTGATTGTTGGTCTTTTATTTTTATATAGTGTTGTCTCAAACAGACTAATGTAATTTACCTTATGTGTGCTTTTCTTAAGGATTTTTTATAAATTTATTCAGAATGCTGCTGCCTAATAAAGTACATATTGTAATTCTAGAGACCACTTTTTTCTGCTTTTCTTGTGAGTCTCATTTGGCTAGCTGTAATATTTAGAACAACATTTAAGGTTATTTGGCCAAAGTCTTTCTAATTTATTTATTTGGATTTTGCTCACACCTTTCAGCAATAGCTCAAGGTAAGTTAGATTCAGGTACGTACTTGAGATAATGGAGGGTTAAGTGACTTTCCCATGATCACAAGGGGCAGCAGTAGGATTTGAACTGACCCTTCTGGATGTCAAGACCAGTGTTCTAGCCTCTAGGCCACTCCTCCACTTCCTATGAGTTGGTCTTTCTGATTTTTCAGAGAAACTTGGGAGAGTGCATTTTAGGCTGTAGTTTTAACTCCGGGAATGACTAGTCTTAGTTTGGATAAGGACATGGGCCTTTCTTCTGTTGCATCTTTTTTCCCCCCATGCCTCTTTGCCTGGAAAGAGATTATTTGAGATTTGGGAAACATTTTGGGTAATTTTTATGTGTTAGATTTGTATTTATTTATTTATTGACAGGTTTTTTGTTTTTGTTACTTGCTCATTGCATTTAATTTATATTGTCTAATACAGAGGTTCCTACTACTACTTGGCATTTCTATAGCGCTACTAGGGTTACGCAGCGCTGTACAAGTTAAAACATGGGGAAGGACAGTCTCTGCTCAAGAGAGCTTACAATCTAAAAGTAACAAACTATGTAGTCAGTGTATCATGAATGGGGAAGGTGGTTAGGCGCCAAAAGCAAGGGAGAAGAGATGGGTTTTGAGTAAGGACTTAAAGATGGGCAGGGAGGGCGCATGGCGTATGGGCTCGGGGAGTCTGTTCCAGGCATAGGGTGATGCGAGGCAGAAGGTTCCTTTTTTTGTGTGCAGGACCCCTTTTTAACATTCAGGTGTTGTAGGAACCACCTAACCTGTCCCCATCAAACTTGCTCTCCCTCTCTAGTCTCACTCTCCCATCTTGCCCCATTTCTCCCTTCCCTAGCTACTCTACAGCACACACACCACACACATACACTCTCTCTCTCTTCCCCCTCCCCCCAATCAGTACCTCATCCTCACCACTAGTTTTTCTCACAGGTCCTTCCTCATTTTCTCCCTCCTCCAATTTGCCAGCCCATCAGTCTTTCTTCATTCTGTTTTTAGTACCCCCTGGCAAGTTTTCTCTCCAGTCTTTCTCTCTTCTACCACATTCCTTTCCATTTCAGTCTTATCCCTTTGCACTTTGAAAATTCCCCTTGCAGATCTGTGGGTACACAGTGGAAACAATCATCAGCTGATTCTTCTTGCTTGACGCCTTCCCTAAGTACTGCCCCCTTCTGTTCAGGGCTTTCTGCAGTTTCTACTTTATATACCACCCCCCCCCCATAACTGTCTTGGTTGCAGTGCCTCCTGTTTTGTGTCCCCATGACGTCTTTCTTACTGCGTGCCCTTTTTCTCACTTCTATCCCTCTTATCCTTACCTCAGGCTCCTTCCTTATTGCTCTTCTTCCTGCTCCCCCCCCCCCCCCCCCCCCCCCCATCACAGTCATACTAATCATAGCGTTTCTTCCTGACTTTCAAGTCATCAGAGCAGCCAGATGCACGTGCCTGGCTTCTAATCTGCAACCACCTAGGAGTTTTCTAATAATCTTTCCAAACCTGGTCACATCTTTTAAACCTAGTTTCCATTATAGCAAGACTCGGCAATTGCTGCTGTATTTGTCTACCTCTCTTGGTAATTTTGTTAACAAGGTTTTGAATATTGTGAATCCAGCTCTCCAAGATGTGTACCACCTCCCTTTCATTTGTTTTCTTATTTTTCTGTTAGGTACCTAAGTAGCTCTCTCACTCTTCTGATTTTTTTTTTTGCTTACTGTTTCCTGTGTTTTCGTGACATTTATTTTGGCATTTGTCCCTTCAGTGTTTGCCTGAATTGCTCTCTTTAGAGGGAAGAGCAGGAGAACTGTGCAGTGCAGAATTCCCCAGCCCCGCAGAGTGTGCAGCATTCTGCACTTGCTGTACAGAAATCTGAGAGGGTGCTGGTACAAGGTCTCTTTTCAGTCTCTCCCCCTCCCCCCACAGCAATGGCATAGCCTCCTCAGTTTGGACCCAGGCCTCCTCAAAAATTTCAACAACTGTTGCAGGGGCTGCCTGCTGCCACCTGCTATCCATTCTCCCTTTCTCAACCTTGTCCAGTACCACACACTCCCTTTCTTCATTCCTTCTCCCCCTCCCACCCCCCATGGACCTCCAGAGTCCTGGCTGTGACCAGTACATGCAGTGAAACAGACTTCTGCAACCGGTCTTCCCAGGGCCTTTTTCTCTGTCACAGGAGGCAGGATACAGAGGAAAGGCCCCAGAAGTCTTTCACTGCTTGTGCTGGTAACCAGCCAGGACTGGGGGGGGGGGGGGGGGACGACACAATGTCAGACAGAACCATTGGACCCCTGCACAGGGAGAAGGGGGAGCGAGCAGCAGATTTCTGTATGATTTTTTTTTATTTTTTTTAATGCAGTGGCAGTGGTGAGGTGGGAGAGCAAAGAGGAAATTCATAGCACCTCCCCCCAAACACACACACAAAAAATGGACTGTTGATAACGCCCCTGCCCCACAGAGATTGCACAGCAAGAGGAGAAAGAAATGAACCTTTGCACATCGGGTAACTTCCTCCTCCTCCCCTGCCAGCCCTAGACCTGATTGTTTATGTGAACTGCAGAGAGGCCCCTGTGGTTCACATAAACAGTTGGGTCTAAGGCCAGTAGAGGAGGAGGAAATACCCTGATGTGCAGTGGGTCACTGTTTCTTCCTCTTCCTCCTCTCCCTTATCTTACCACGTGATCCCTGCAGAGGAGGTGGAAAGAGCAGCTGATGCTAGTTGAGTATTCCATGGGAATGAGAAGAGGTCAGAACAAGGTAAATGTAGCATGGGGAAGGTAGGGGGTAGAGACAGAGCAAGGTGAGTGTGCCATGGGAATGGTTGGGGATGGGAGCAGAGCAAGATGACCAGGGTGCCATGGAGATTGGGGGGGAAGAGGTTGAGAGAGGTGGCAGAACAAACTGAGAGTGTGCTACTGGTGTTGGGGGAGATCAGGCTTGAGGGTGTGCCATGGGATGATTGGTGGAGAGATACAATCAAGTTTTTTTTTATTCATGTTTCTTTATTACTTGATAATACGGTAACCTGGTCAAAATAGCCCTGACAAAAAAGGCTCTCGATATAATAGCCCCTGACATAACAGCCTCTGTCAAGTCGGCCTGCCCACAATATAGCCCTTGACAAATTAGCCCATGACAAAAGGACCCGATCAGGCTGCCCAGAATATGGCACTGCATTTTTTTCTAGGGGGCTATTTTGTCAAGGGTTATTTTGTGGGAGGGGCCATTTTGTCAAGGGCTATTTTGTTACCATGCTGTTTTGTCAGGGCTTTTTTGTTGGGGCTATTTTGTCAGGGTGCCGATAATACTGCCCATTGAATCTATCTGAGTGGTTTACACACATAAATATACATATCAATAGGAATATTGAAAGGAATTCCATTTGAATAGGAAAGTAGAGAAGAAGATTAATTCCATATGGCTAGAAAGACTTGTGCAGCATAAAACTTTTAATCTTGATTGCTGGTGAGGGGAGGAGAGAGAATGAGCGGTAGTGGGTGTGCATTTGTAGAGAGGGAGAAAGAGAGGTGGTTGTATTACATGCAGGAGAAGACTTGGGGGGCAGACAGAATTAGTGTCTTGCTGGAAGTTAGAGGGAGAGAGAACTGCAGTTGGAGTGAGAGAGGGGACGGGGCAATCTGGAGCCAGAGGAGGGAAAAGGAAGAGATTTCAGGTCTTGTGTTGGGGAAATTCTGTGCAAAAACATTACAGATGAACAAGGCAGAATTTTTAAATATTGTTGTGCACTAAATTTACCCCAGTAATACCCTTTCCATTATTTTTTAATGGTGCCTTGAGTAGGTTTAGAAGGATTGCCTAAGGACTGGCCTACCATCCTTGAAAGGGGTTGCTGCATGAGTAATCCCCATATTGCTGTTTTTCAGCTGAATGTAAAGCCACCACATTTTTTTCATCATTACTTTTCACTTTCCATGTGAAACTGTTTGATTTCTTTCATATTTTTGTTTGCCTTAGTTGCTCACTTCTGCCTATTGTAAATTTGTGGTTTTTTTTTTTTTTTTTTAATTGCTGGATATTTTGTCTCTTGGATATCTTTTACTTCCTGTAACTGAATTAGTCGGCATTTCATTTTTCTTTTTTCACGCTGAGCCTTTCCGAAAACAAAAACAAATGGTTAAATCAGCTGGCTTAATTTCTTACTATGTCATACTTTCTTAATCTGGTGGCTAGGACATTTGTGCATTGTGATGTCATGTTACTGTATAACTTTATGATTGTGGATTTTATGACTTAATTTTTGTAGCTTGATAGCCTTTTTGTGTTTGTGTTTTATTTGTGTTTCTTTTGTATTTTGATATTTTATAAACCACTTAATGGCTTTGGAGAAAGGTGGTATATTAAATTGGAGAATAAATAAATGAGAGATTTACAAATATTGGTCCCTGTTTACTAAGCCGTGCTATAGGCGCACTAGCGTTTTTAGTGCAGACTAAGGCTAGAGACACCCATAGGAATATATGGGTGTCTCTTACATTTAGTGTGCACTAATTTTAGCATACGCAAAAAACGCTAGCACACCTTAGTAAGCAGGGCCCATAGTATATACTCCAAAACCAAATTAATCTTACTTATTGTGGAGCAGTAACTGCCTAATGATTAGAGCAGTGGGTTAAGAACCATGAAATTGGACTTCTGATCTTTCTCCCACTGACACTCCTGTGATTTGAGGCAAATGACTTTACGCTTTACTGTCTTAGGGGCAACTTAGATTGTAAACTCAGCATGTGTACCTGATTGTAACACAGCTTGATCTTGGATTTAGAAAAGATAAGCAATCTTTTAAGATTTAAAGATATTCTGAAGGCCCATTTCTTCTATAAAGCTTTTCCTTCGTTGTCCCGACAATCATAATTTTATTGTCCCAATGATTTTAATTTAATATTTCTGCATTGTGCAAGCGGCAGGTCTGCCCCTATCACACACTTTTATTTGTCCTTCTTTATTTAATTGTCCTTCATTTCACTTCTCTTCCCAACCTTATGTTTTGCCCTATCCTATTTTTTCTGTTACTTTAAATTTTAATTAACTCTTCTCCTCTTGGAGTTTTATAAATCCGGTTTTTTGAACTCAGTTTTATAAATCCCCCATGTACCTTTGATCCTTGCTTTACATTTCCACCAATTTTCCTACCCTTGATCTAATTTTGGAATGTAAACCGCTTAGATATTTTATTGTTTGTGGTATATTAAATAAAGTTGATCTGTAATCTAATGTGCTTGTGTTCCTTAAAGAAAGGAGTTAAAAGAGCTTTAAGCTCTAAAGAGACCACAACATCCTTACTTCTTGTTGACAAATGAGTGTTGGCATAAGATGCTCCTGACTGAATGCAGGCATTATCCATGATTTATAAGTCTGATTCTTCTTGTGTCCCTTAGAATCAGAAGCTTATGATTACAGCTCCCAAGCGCAGGGCTGTGTGTCTGATGATGGTGGTGGCGTTTCTTATGCTGAACTTCAGCCCACTGAGGTGAGTAGCCATAATGTCTTTCTCTAACAGAAAAGGTAATTTTATAACCAATTGAATTCATCCTTAAGAAATGCTAGTTTTAAAAAGGAAAATTATTTCATCACAAGTATCGCTCACATTTTACATGTGCTTATTTAATATACACAAATGTAGTGACTTAATTTATGTATATACTAGCTGTTAAGCCCGTAAAAACGGGCGAGTATTGCAGCCCTCCTCTCTCCCCTGGCCTCTCCCACCGATCCGCCCCCCCCCCCCCCCCCCCCATATCCAGCGACCTTCCTCTTTCCCTTAGCCTCCCCCCTCCCCCCATGTCCAGCAACCCTCCTCTGTGCCCTGCTCTCACCCCAAGTCCAGCAACCATGGCCTCTCCCCCCCATGTCCAGCTACCCTCATCGCCGCTGTTCCCTCCCCCCTCTGTGCCGGGCCCCCTGCACTGACATCACAGCGCCTCTCACCTCCATGTGAAAGAACTAAAGGCAGCAGCAGATCACTCTGCTGCTGCCTGCAGCGCTTCCACATGGAGGTGAGAGGCGCTGTCAGGTCAGTACAGGGGGCCCGATACGGAGGGGGGCGGGAGCGGCGGCGGGGATGGGGGGAGGGTGGAGGTTGTTTCGCGCGATGTTCCTTTCCAGGCGGCAGCAGCAGCGGCGGCGTCCGACAATTCAACTTCGTTTCCTTCCCTCTGATGTCATGACGTCTTGACGTGAGGGCGGGACAGAGAGAGAAGTCTGTACTGCGCATTTGCAAGTGAGTACGGTCACTTGCCATTTATATGTTGTGAGTAGTTTCTAAAGCAAGGGTGGGAAACCTTGGTCCTCGAGGGCCACAACCCAGTGGAGATTTCAAGATTTCCACAATGAATATGAATGAGATCTATTTGCATATACTGCTTCTAGTGTATGCAAATAGATATTCTTTTTCATTGTGGAAATCTTGAAACCCCTTACTGTGTTGTAGCTCTCGAGGACCAGTGTTGCCCACCGTGGTTCTAAAGCATGTGCATAAACACTATCCCATCTCCACTGTTTTACGCACAAATGCCTTTTAAAATTAGACTCCTGTTCAGCACTAAGAGGATATGTTCTCATTTGAAAAAACATTCCTGGGAGGCTGTGCCAGACTAAGCTTTGGTTTTCAGTTTGATTTAACTCATTATAGAAAGGATTTAATTGATGGGAAGAAAAGTAACTTTGTAAGTTGCCTGACTGAGTTGGTGATCCTGCCACTGCAGCAGTTATGCTAATAAAAAGGAGCACATGTGCCTGCAACATAACATTTTCACATATGAAGTCTCAAACTTGTGTTGCTATTATAATCATTGCTTCTTAGCCATGGGACAGGAGGCAATGTTCTGTTGTGGATTAGGAACTGATTAATTCATAGAAAACAGAGGGTAGGGTTAAATGGCCAATTTTCTTACTGGAGGAGGGTAAATAATGGAGTGCCGCAGGGATCTGTACTGGGACCACTGCTATTTAACATATTTATAAATGATAAAGATATTGGAACACATACGGATTGTGAAAAATTGCAGGAAGACCTTAGGAAATTGGAAGACTGGGCATCCAAATGACAGATGAAATTTAATATGGACAGATGCAAAATGATGCACGTTGAGAAAAATAATCCAAATCATGATTACTTGATGCTAGGATCCACCTTAGCATCCAAGAAAAAGATTCTAGGTGTCATTGTAGACAATACGTTGAAATCTTCTAGTTACTGTGTGGTGTCTGCGATGGCAGCCAAAAAAGCAAACAGAACGCTAAGAATTATTAGGAAAGGGATGGAAAATAAGACAAGAATATTATAATGCCTCTATCGCTCCATGGTGCAACCTCACCTTTAGTATTGGTGTGCAATTCTGGCCACCGTATCTCGAAAAAGATACAACAGAATTAGAAAAGGTTCAAAGGAGAGCAACCAAAATGATAAAGGGGGTGGAACTCCTCTCATATGAGAATAGGCTAAAGAAGTTAGGGCTTTTCAGCTTGAAAAAAAGACAGCTGAGGGGAAATACATGATAGAAGTGTACAAAACCTGAGTGGTGTAGAATAGGTAAAAGTGAATCAATTTTGTACTCTTTCAGAGTGCAAAGGCTAGGGGACACTTAATGAAGTTACATGGTAATATTTTTTAAATGAATAGGAGGAAATATTTTTTAACTTAGTGAATAGTTAAGCTCTGGAACTAGTTGCCAGAAGATGTAGTATCCGTGACTAGTGTATCTGGGTTTAAAAAAGGTTTGGACAAGTTCATGGATGAAAGTCCATAGTCTGCTATTGAGATAGACATGGGGAAAACCACTGCTTGTCAGTACCATGAATCTTACTACTGTTTGGGATTTTGTCAGGTACTTATGACCTGAATTGGCCACTGTTGGAAGCAGGATACTGGGCAGATGGACTATTGGTCTGTCCCAGTATGGCTATTCTTTAGTTCTTTTTCAGCCTTTTCTTGCGGATTCAAAATTAGATATTTAAATGTTGTGATGTTATCTTTATATGCAAGTGACATTTTTGAAAGAAGTGACTGAGGAACCTAAGAGTCTGTGATTGTAACAGCGACACAGGAATTAGTTTGAATATCTAATGCATAGGGCAACAGCCTGAGAGCCAGGGACGTGAGGGTTCAAATTGTGCTTCTTCCATTCATTTTCCTTGTGACCTAGGGCAAGTCATTTTGCTGTCCGCTGCCTTGGATTCTTATCGCAGGTTATTAAATCTATTAATTGTAAGCCCTCTGAGGCAGGGAATGACCTACTGAATGTAACTCACCTTGAGCATGTTTGGAAAGGAGAGTGAATTATTCTAAATCCATTCCTCAGCTTTTCCAACAAGCCTGTGGTATTTGATTCAGGTACAACTTGGTTGTTCTGGATGCCACTCCTGGGCAACTGTAATTGTTTAGTCCTTAGTATTTGTATCTTTGATATGTAATAGGAAAGATGATCATTCATCCTGTGTTTTAGCCTATATACCACTTTGTCCTGCATGTCAGTTAGAGAGGTAGTACATTCTACTACTACTACTACTACTACTACTTAACATTTCTAGAGCGCTACATTCTGAATGAATGAAATAAAACAAAGGTGAGCTTGGCCACTGACTGCTCCAGAAGACTTTTTTTCTTTGTTGACCCTTCTTACTAGAGTCAGTTATAAAAGAAGAGCTGATGCGAGTGTTCAGAGCTTCCCTCCAATCATTTGTTCTGTATAGATTGGATTTTGGTCCAATAACACACTTTTGCAGTGTTATCCTGAAATCCTGCCCTTAATTTTATCTAACTTATCGACTTGTATTGAAGACTTTAACTCTCATCCTTTTTTTTTTTTTTTTTTACAGTTGCATAGAGTTATACGGATTAGCTTTAAATGTTTGTCTTGTCTGCATATGTTACTCAGATTTCTTCTTCAGGATCTATCTGCTCTATTGGCTTTTTCTTACATGAACTCCTGAGAAGCCTCATTCTTTGTAGCTTTGCTCAATGAAAAGTACCTCTTCTCTGTTGTTCACATATATAATCCCTGAACTTCAGGGGTTTTTTCCCCAGCCTCATTTGTTTTTGTTTTGTTTTTTTTGTGCATCTTTCCTGTCTGTCATAAGTAGTTGGTAATGTGCACTGAGCAAGAACCTCTTATGAATTTCTATGTACAACACTACATTCATCTGGTGAGCTCGGTACAAATAATGACTGACTGTGTGAAAATTTCTGTTTCATCACAGGTATGAGTGCCCGTAAAGACATTGCTTTGTCCTAGAATTTGTCTGATCATGGTCTATTATCCGCAGTAATTGTTCTTGTAAGGGATGTCGCTTTATTCACATGTTTTTCTTTGATATTTTTTTTCCAGCAATCTTTTTCTTTTCTGTGAAATGTTTGAGAGATGTAATCTCAGCTATTGAACTTTGGTTGCCCATTTTCTGAGGTTTTTTTTCTCCGCTTTAGATCATACTCTGGAGCTATATAGGTTGCTTTTGATTAAATAGTGTATGTTTAAGCTGGCAAATTTTGGGGAGAATATTTGTTTACATATATTATCTCCATTAGGGATGACTTCAATCTTATCAAGATTGATTCTAAAACTAGAAAATTCTCTGAGCACTTTGATTACATATCATAAAATCTATTTTGTGACTTCCCCCGTTTCCTTATCTTAAGAGCTGTTCTTCAAGTGTATTGTGTGCCAGAATCAAAAATAGATACAAGGAACTTAGACTTCTATTGCTTTATCCTTGTTATGTCTTAATTCCAGAAACCATATTTCTGGCATGTGTTAAGGGAAACAGATGTTGACATGCAAATCCTCATCTTCCTTATTCATCCCATTCAGCGATGGCCAAACAGAAATCCTTTGCACACCTCCCCCATCCACTCCCCACCCAAGGTTTGGTTTTCATTTTGAGCTAGAATATTTGTGTTTGATATCACGTTTGGCACTACCCAATATTTGTGTTTGATATCACTTTTGGCACTACCCAGTGATACAGTACAACAGAACAGATCAGAATATCAGATGAAAGATCAGCCTGACTTACAAAATGAAAAGCAGCTGAATGGCTTGGCCAGAAGTAGATTTTACAGTTTATAGAAGTGATGCATCAGCCAAGAAAGTGAAAGGCATTTGAAGCATCAAATGTTTTATAACAGGCGAAATAAGTTCACAGAAGGAAGTGCAAGCGTGATGGCTTTGTTTCCGTTAATAATCTACCAAGTTGCTCTTTAGAACAAATCACATAGCTTAAAGGAGAACTGGTAATAAGGATAGCTTGGTGTGTTTATAAGCAGAGAACGTGTCTTGAGGCTTGGAAAATTATCTGGGCTAGACCTGGAAGATGGAGGAGGAAAAAAAGGGGGGGAGGGGAAGAGTCTGTGATGAAATAGCTACTATAGTTAAGTTTTGAAAGGATGCCCAACTTTGAAAGGGCCTCTCATTCATCATTACAAATCCCGATTTACATAAAAATGTAGCAAAATAATTTTTGACACTTGCACCACTTTTCCTACATCTTGCTTTAACTTACAACATTGTTGGCTGTTTTGTATTATGGAAAATGAACATAAAACCACAATAAGTGCTTATTCTAATCCCACTTTTTTACAGTTTAGTTTAAAAAAATAAATGAAACCAAAATAAACACGTATAGAATTTTATGGCAGTCTTAGAGTGTGTTTAACTTCATGGCCTGCATATATCTGTGTGCGCACCAGTTGCTCCTTGATGAATGGTTGGTTGGCTGTGTATTTGTTGGGGAGGGGGGGGCTGTGGGGATAGGTAGGGGTATTTTATAGGAAGTCTCATACTCTCTCCCTTTCTGTACTCCTCCATTCACACTAATCCAAGTGTTCATCCTCATCATCGCTTTTCCTCCCTTCCTCTGCACTATTGCAGACAGTGGTTGCAGATGGACCACACCCACAGAAAATCTGTTCTTTTCTATTTCTTTGAGTAGAGGGCGGCTGAAACCGAATCAAGAGCTGAAATTTGCCACATGGTTTCTGTCATTATCAATATAGTTCTTTTAGATCACGGTTTTCCTTAAAATAGGGTTCAAACACTGTGTACAAAAATATAATAATAAAACGCATAAAAGACCTTAGTTGTCCAGCACTACTTTCAGATCGCCCAAACAGGTAAGATTTTAACATTTTTTGATATCTTAAATAATTTCATTCTACCCTAAGACGGAATGGAATTCCATAAATATACAGCAGAAAAAAAGAGTATTAGCTATCCTAGAGAAGCACATTTTCCTAAAAACAGGAGGACACAACATTTAGTTGATCACGTAAGTGAGGTGAGTGACCAAACAATGATTTTAAAACTGTATCAGTTAAAGACTGTGAAGTTAAACCGTAAATGATTTGAAACAATAAACAGGCTGCCTTAAATGGAATACATTCATTAATAGGTAACCAATGTAAATTAGCCATATAACCTGAAATGTTAGCTCCCTTAAAATTAGTCTTACTGCAGTATTCTGACTAAGCCTTAAGTTTCCTAAGATATCTTGAATTCAACCCTAGCTAAAGCACACTGCAGTAATCCAGATACTGGAGAATCATCATCTGAACTAAGAGCACAAAACTTCTGGATAGAATAATAATTTTACTAAACGTAATTGTCTCATCTTAACATAGTCTTCTTCCAGAGCAGGCTGATCTAGGAGCCATACGTCACAGAGGAATCAAGGATGATCCCCAGCACCCAGATACCGCCTCAACAGACAGCACCTTGTTAGTTAGTGAAGAAGGCACTTTAATATCTGGGTTCCTAAACCAAATAACGTTTGTTTTAGTTGGATTTATCTTTAATTTATTAACAAACGCCCATTCTTGAAATCTGTCTATTTCAGAGGAGATAATATTAGATAAATCTGAAATTTTAGACAGATCCGGTAAAAGTGAAAAAAATAGCAACAGCATATGATAGCAGCAGTTCACCAGTGTTCAGCTGAATCCTTCCCATTGAGGCCATAAAAAAGTTAGCACCAGGAACAAGGGTTAACCCCGGGGAACATGGCAAACTGGAAACATGTATTTGGAAAGAATTTTATTTTTACACACACTAACTACAATTATGCAGGAATTCAAAACCCCAATTTAACGCTGAATCAGTAATTCCAATTTCACCCAGTCTTGATGATAAAAGATTGTGATTAACCATATCAAATGCTGTGAAAATATCAAATTGAAGTAATATCGTCTGACCATCATCAATCTACACCTCCCTTTACATATGAAGTAAGTACAAGCAAAAGGGTCTCGGTGATGTGAGATGATGTAAACCCAAACTGATTGGTGTAACTGAGAAAATGTATCCAAAAAATCTCTAAACAACTGATTGACACATGATTCCATCAATTTTGTAAAGATAGATATGCTCGCCATGGGGCGATAGCTGGAAGAAACAGACAAATCTAGGTTAGAACCTTTGGGTATCAGTGTAAGAACAATTTGGCCCTTATCAAGTGGCAATGAGACTAAGAGCAGCAACTTATTCACTTCAGATGTCAACCAGTGAACAAGGACTTGAGGAATTTTCAATAACAACGAGAGAGGAATTGTCAATAACAATGAGACTGGGCAAATGTCAAGTGTACATTGAGAGTGAGAACATTTTCATTAACAAAGAGGAGATAATGGAGTTCATTTTCAAAAGAGAAAAAAACCCATCAAAATGACAAATCTGTGTTTCGATGTTTTTCTCACAAAAAATTCAAATTGGTATGTTTGAAACCAATTTTTTTTCCTATGGTCCGTTATAAGTGCATGCAAATCACAAAGGGGTGTGTTAAGGGCGGGATCTGGGCATTCCTAACACGTTTTTAATGCAATAATGGAACAAAGCAAAAACATCCAGGGCTATAAGTTGGATGTTTTGGTCTAGACCTGTTTTATTAACTAATAAGCTACAAAAAAAGTGCTCTAAATGACCAGATGACCACTGGAGGGAATCGGGGATGACCTCCCCTTACTCCTCCAGTGGTCACTAACCCCCTCCCACCCCACAAAAATGTGATTAAAAATGTTACTTACCAGCCTTTATGCCAGCCTCAGATGTGAAGAGTCAGAGCACCAGAGTGAAGGAAGAAACCCCCCTTCTCCACACACAATATTTCAGTTTTATCTAGATTTTATCAGGATTGAAATATTGGTTAGAAAATTTAATTTCATTTGTTTCTCAGAAGGGCCGTGCTTTGGACTTGGTTCTTATCTATAGAGGATAGATTAGGAATTTATTTGAATTTATTAGGAGTGGAGGAGTGGCCTAGTGGTTAGGGTGGTGGACTTTGGTCCTGAGGAACTGAGTTCGATTCCCACTTCAGGCACAGGCAGCTCCTTGTGACTCTGGGCAACTCACTTAAACCTTCATTGCCCCAGGTACAAATAAGTACCTGTATACAATATGTAAGCCGCATTGAGCCTGCCATGAGTGGGAAAGCGCGGGGTACAAATGTAACAAAAAAAAAATTTAGTGTTTTGGCCTGTATTGTGGTCAGATCATTACAAAAAACAATAGAAAGACCACATAGTAAAAAGAACAGCTTGGAATTTAGATGTAGCAAAAGCTGATGAGCTTGTTGAGGATTTTATCAGCAAATATTGAATATGGATTTCTCCAAGGACAAGCAGGACAGCAGATTACCACAGAGGGGTGATATCACTGACAGAACCCTTGAGCAGACACTGCCCAGCATTCTAAACTTTCTAGATGTTTTTGACGGACCCAGTTGTGCATGCACGTGTGCTTTCCTGCCTGCTTGACTTGCATTGGACCTGTAGTTTTCTCTTAACTGCGGAGCAGAGAAGACTTTCGTCTTTTTCCTGTGTCGTGTGTTTTATCTGAAGAGATTTTTGTGCCTGGCCTTCCTGTCTTTCGCATGAGTAGTGCAGGACCTTTCATGTTTTTATTTTTTTAAATTTCCTCCCTTTATTCTTTTTTTTTTAAGGGGGTTTATTTACTGGCACTTTCAGTTTCTCTGTTGGGCCTGAGCTCCCGGTCAAGGCTTCACTTTATTTTATTTTTTTTTAACTTGAGTTGCATAGCTCATTGACAAGGCTGCTTCTTGTGTTAGCTGCCGACTCTGTGGCGGGCATCAAAGTTGACAGGTCACCTGTAGAACCATGGAACTCTCTTCCGAGTGTAGTGTGCTTACAGTCTGGTTAAAAACAAAAATCCCAAAACAACCATACAGCACAACTGCTAGTTGGCGTTTTCTCTTTGGTACCCCTTACAAGTTTTTTTTCTGGGCTATTTTCAGCACATCGGAGTTTGGTTGCTGCTATGCTACTCCTAGTACATTGCAGTCCCTCTTGTTTGCCTGTGCTATGGGCATAGTCACGCTGGATATCTGTTATGGGAGGTTCATATCTCCGGACTACTCTTGAGGCTTGCTGCACTGTTTGGCTCTGAGTAAAAAATAAAACGTGCTTATCAGCTGTTCCTAAGCTGGAGTATCTTTATAGTGCAGTGCAACTCTGTGCCTTCATCATGTATTTCAAAAGACAGACTCATTCTGAGGCTGGGAGTTCAACTTATCAACTTTGTGTATTCTATTGCTGAGTTACTTTTCATAACATTTCTTTGTATAGTGTTCTCTTAGTGCTTGCTACTGTGCATGCTACTTTAGCCGGACATCCGCTGGTTGGGCTATAGTTTGGCTATTGCACCTAGCTGATTGGGGCATATTCTTGAGGCAGGATTCTCCTAAAGGGCACACCTACGGTGTTACTGAGCGCCTCAGCTCCCCTATCTCTAAGTTGGGTAGTGCTGCTTTATAGGAACTCTCCTGTACCCTTAACTTCCAGCCGCAGCTGTTCTTGCAAAGTTTGACTTTGCAGCAACACATGCAGGGCATGGCTTCAGCGGCAGCACAGACTCCATGGCGTTGCTTCAGCAGCATCACACTGCATGGCACAGTTTAGCAATGGTGCCAATGGCTTGACATGGTTTTAGCAGCGTCCTCCCGGATACCACGTTGGCAATAGCACACTATTGTGTGTAATGCCTCCAGTGCCACCACCTACCTGCATAAGTAAATTTGGATATAGCAGCCAACTTTGTCATGGTTATATGGATAGCACTTGCTTGGCACCAACTGGGCAAGGATACAACGTCAACATAAGCCTATTACATGGCACAGTCCCGGAGCAACAGCAGTCGTTGAGTTGCACAATTTCAGCAGCATCTGTGATTAGGATGGCACAGCATAGACAGCAGTGGTCTGAGGCAGGCCACTGATTCCTGTCATTGTCCTGGTAAGGTTTCATTGGCAGTTATCTGCATAGCACTCTGTTATCAATCGCATCCACCTATGTCACTGATTTTTTTCGGTACCAGTCAGCTGTGGGCTACAGCTCCAGTGGCACTTAGAGCCTAGCTTTGGCAGCAGCCAGATGTTGGTGCTATTGCAGTCCTGGTCAGTTCTTTAAGTTCAGCAATTTTGGTCAGCATCTCACAGTGCTTGCACGCAAGTAGCAAGTCTTTTTCCCCAGGGTGCCTACTCTACTGGTATGGAGGGAGGTGATGCTAAAAATGAAGTTACATAGTAACATAGTAAATGACGGCAGAAAAAGACCTGCATGGTCCATCCAGTCTGCCCAAGACAAACTCATATGTGTATACCTTACCTTGAATTTGTACCTGTCCTTTTCAGGGCACAGACCGTATAAGTCTGCCCAGCAGTATTTCCCGCCTCCCATCACCGGCTCTGGCACAGACCGTATAAGTCTGCCCTCCCCTATCCTAGCCTCCCAACCACCAACCCCTCTTCCCCCCCACCTGCTCCGCCACCCAATTTCAGCTAAGCTTCTGAGGATCCATTCCTTATGCACAGGATTCCTTTATGCATATCCCATGCATGTTTGAACTCCGTTACTGTTTTCATCTCCACCACCTCCCGCGGGAGGGCATTCCAAGCGTCCACCACCCTCTCCGTGAAAAAATACTTCCTGACATCTTTCCTGAGTCTGCCCCCCTTCAATCTCATTTCATGTCCTCTCCGGAAAAGATTCGTTTGCGGATTAATACCTTTCAAATATTTGAACGTCTGTATCATATCACCCCTGTTCCTCCTTTCCTCCAGGGTATACATGTTCAGGTCAGCAAGTCTCTCTTCATACGTCTTGGAACGCAAATCCCATACCATCCTCGTAGCTTTTCTTTGCACCGCTTCCATTTTTTTAACATCCTTCGCAAGATACGGCCTCCAAAACTGAACACAATACTCCAGGTGGGGCCTCACCAACGTCTTATACAGGGGCATTAAAACCTCCTTTCTTCTGCTGGTCACTCCTCTCTCTATACAGCCTAGCAATCTTCTAGCTACGGCCACCGCCTTGTAGCACTGTTTTGTCGCCTTCAGGTCCTCAGATACTATCACCTCAAGATCCCTCTCCCCGTCCGTGCCTATCAGACTCTCCCCGCCTAACACATACGTCTCCCTTGGATTTCTACTCCCTAAGTGCATCACTTTGCATTTCTTCGCATTGAATTTTAATTGCCATACGTTAGACCATTCTTCTAGCTTCTTCAGATCTTTTTTCACGTTTTCCACTCCCTCCGGGGTGTCCACTCTGTTGAAAATCTTGGTGTCATCCGCAAAAAGGCAAACTTTACCTTGTAACCCTTCGGCAATGTCACTCACAAATATATTGAACAGAATTGGCCCCAGCACCGATCCCTGAGGCACTCCACTTCTCACCTTTCCCTCCTCCGAGCGAACTCCATTCACCACCACCCTCTGGCATCTGCCCGTCAACCAGTTCCTAATCCAGTTTACCACTTCGGGTCCTATCTTCAGCCCGTCTAGTTTATTTAAGAGCCGCCTGTGGGGAACCGTGTCAAAAGCCTTGCTGAAATCTAAGTAGATTACGTCCATAGCACGTCCTTGATTTAATTCTCCTGTCACCCAGTCAATGAATTCAATGAGATTCGTTTGGCACGATTTCCCTTTGGTGAAACCATGTTGTCTTGGATCTTGCAACTTATTGGCTTCCAGGAAATTCACTATCCTTTCCTTCAGCATTGCTTCCATTACTTTTCCAATAACCGAAGTGAGGCTTACCGGCCTGTAGTTTCCAGCTTCTTCCCTATCACCACTTTTGTGAAGAGGGACCACCTCCGCCGTTCTCCAATCTCTCGGAACCTCTCCCGTCTCCAAGGATTTATTAAACAAGTCTTTAAGAGGACCCGCCAGAACCTCTCTGAGCTCCCTCAGTATTCTGGGTTGGATCCTGTCCGGTCCCATGGCTTTGTCCACCTTTAGCTTTCCAAGTTGTTGATACACACTCTCTTCAATGAATGGTGCTCTATCCACCTCATTCTCAGGTGTACTTTTGCCAGTCCCTCTCGGTGCTTCCCCAGGATTTTCTTCAGTGAAAACAGAACAAAAGTATCTATTTAGCAAATTGGCTTTTTCTTCATCATTTTCTACATAGCGTTTCGTTGTATCTTTTAGTCTCACAATTCCCTTTATAGTCTTTCTCCTTTCACTAATATACCTGAAGAAGTTTTTGTCTCCCCTCCTTACATTTCTAGCCATTTGTTCTTCCGCTTGCGCCTTCGCCAGACGTGCTTCTTTCAGTTTCATCCGGTATTCCTCCCCGTGTTCCTCCTCTTGAGATTTTCTATATTTCTGGAACGCTAGCTCTTTAATCTTTATTTTCTCAGCCACTTGCTTTGAGAACCATATCGGTTTCCTTTTTCTCTTGCTTTTATTTACTCTCCTTACATAAAGGTCTGTGGCCCTGTTTATTACTTCTTTTAGCCTGCACCACTGTCCTTCCACTTCTTGTATGTCCTCCCAGCCCATCAGCTCCTTCCTCAGGTATTCTCCCATTTTGTTAAAGTCAGCTCGCTTGAAATCCAAGACTTTGAGTTTAGAGTGGCCGCCATCCACATGAGCCGTTATATCAAAACAAACCGTTTGATGGTCATTGCTTCCCAGGTGTGCAGCCACTCGGACATTTGACACACTATCCCCATTCGTGAGCACCAGATCCAACGTGGCTCCCTCCCTCGTGGGTTCCGTCACCATTTGTCTGAGCAGAGCACTTTGGAAAGCATCCACAATCTCTCTACTTCTTTCCGATTTTGCAGACGGAACCTTCCAATCTACATCCGGCAGATTAAAATCTCCCAACAGCACCTCTTTTCTTCCCCAACTTTTGAATATCAGCGATCAGATCTTTATCTAGTTCCTCCAATTGTGTCGGGGGTCTATAGACAACACCCACGTGGACCAAGGTTCTATCCTCTCTTTTTTAAGGTGATCCATATCGCTTCTTCCTTTCCCCAGTTCCTTGTCATTTCAGTCGCTGCGATATCATTTCTCACATACAGAGCTACTCCTCCACCTTTACGTCCCTCTCTATCCTTCCTAAAAAGATTATAGCCTGGTATGTTTACATCCCATTCATGGGAACCATTGAGCCATGTCTCTGTGACTGCAACTATGTCCAAGTCAGCCTCCAAAATCAGGTCTTGAAGGTCATGAATTTTATTGCTTAGACTGCGAGCATTTGTGGTCATTGCTTTCCATCTACATTTCCTAGTATGTGTTTTGGTTTTAGTGATTTGTGAGGGTGTTTTCTCTTTGGGTACCTTCTCATCTTTTTGTTCCCCCTTCCTTGCTTTTTCTTTTTTTTCCGCTTCAGTTTTATTTTCAGGAACATCACAGTGCTGTAGTGGAGCAAAAGAATTTTGTAGTGGCAACACTTGTGCGGGCGGATGTTTCTGTGTCACATGACGAAGTCTGCCTGAGCCTACTGTGAACCATCCGTTCTTATGTGGTTTTATTCTTTGAGGCAGTGGTGAGAAGTTATGATTCTGCACAGTCCTATAAGTTGTTTTAATTACATCGAATTCTTGCATTACTTTACAGAGCTCTTGTTTTAAAGTAGATAGCTGAAGACAGATAGGACAAGCTTTAAGTCTCCAGATGATTGGCCTTGAAACTAAAGCACCACAATTATTGCAGAGAATAAAAGTCATCCTGATTGGTTGAAATGGGTATGAACAGGTGTACTATGTTGGAGTAACAGCCTACAAGACTGCCTGTGTACGATTGAGTAAAGTTAATGAGGTTTGGTTTGTCTATAAATGTGTGGAAAACCCTGGGGTAGGTAGGTTGTGGGAGGGTGGGTGGGATTATAAGTCCCAAAAGTGTCAGCTAAGTGCTGTTATCAAGGGAATACTCTAGCTGAATGGACCCAAATGGTACAGTCTGAGCAAAGAATTTTCAATTGATTCTTTTGGCTAGTATCTTCCTCTTTTATCAAAAGTGGTTTAAATAGTTTGCTGTATTTAGTTAGAGCAGTTATTGGAAGAGGAAAAGGTTCTGCATCCTTTCTAATCTGGATTCTCTACTGGATATGGTACAGACAGTGTTACTAGAGCTTTTGGATGCTATTTGAAAACAAGCAGATGTAGTGGTTGATTCTCTATTCATTTTGTTAGATGTGTCGGTAGTTTCTGGTATGATTGATCACAGCCCTATATTTGGGTTGGTTGAAGATTGGCATTGATGGGCAAGTATGAGATTGGTTCTCCCTTGCACATCACCATTTGAGAGAGACCCAGTGGACCCTAGCTTTCCAGTGGTCTCAGGCAGCTGGGAATCTAGTGGATGTAATCCAGATTCCATCGGAGTTGACTTATGCTCTTCTCTGGTGGACAGTTTGAACAGATTTGATTGTGGGACTACCATTCCAAATTCTATCTCCTCAGAAGGTGCTAACAACGGATGCATCCAACCTTGGATGGGGAGCTCTTGTGGATGGGCTTCACACCCAAGGAACTTCGTCTGCTCTAGAATCAGATCTCCATATTAACCTCCTCATGTTGAGGGCCATTTGGAACCTTCTAAATGCTTTCAGCCATCAGAAAATGCACAATTTCTTTTACTTATGCCCAAGCTGGGCTGACTCTAGAGGGTCATGTAAAGACTCATAATGTCAGTGCCATGGCTACATTGGTAGCACACTTGAGGTTAGCCTCCATAGCGGAGATTGCAAAGCTGCAACGTGGTCATCTGTGTACACATTCACATCTCATTACTGCCTTGAGTAGGATACCTAACGTGATAGCTGGTTCTGACTGGCAGTCCTGAAGAATTCGTTGTCGAGAATACAACTCCATGCCCATAGGCCCAGTTTTCTTTGGTTCCAGGCAGCACCTTCACAACTAGTATGTAAATAGTTTCAGGTTAATTGACTTTGAGGCCTCAACATTTTGAGTCCCTATTATCCTAGCATTGTTGTTTTCATTGAGCCTGGTAGCTAGGGATTCCCAGCTGTGAGAATACAACTGGCCCACTTGTCTTCAGAGAAAACAGTTACTCACCTGTTTCAGGTGTTCAAGGACAGCAGGTCTATATTCTCACATACCCTCCCACCTCCCCTTGGAGTTATATTCTTTAGCTGTTTTATATGACTGAGGGGCCAGTGCTCATACAGGCAGAAAGGGACCAGTGCATGTCTGGTGGGACGCTGCTAGAAAGTTCTATATTAATCTCGCTAGCCAGTGTCCGCACTGGGCTGTGTCGGGTGACATCACCCAACTGTGAGAATACTTGGCCTGCTGTCCTTGGAGAACACCTGCTACAGGTGAGTAACTTTTCTATATTGTTGCTCCAGTATTTGGATGTACTTTGGTAGCTTGCATCAGAGAGATTTGGAATGTTATTGATTTTGGACTTCTACTCTCAATCCCTTGATGGGGGAGGACTTTGACATTTTGAAATAAGTTCTCGTCTACTCTCAGGTAATATCTGCTGAGTCTTGCAGCTGATTGAGTGACAAACATCCCAAATAGCGCAGTCCATTTACCCATATTGATTTAAACATAAACAGAGAATTATAGAAAATGATGGCAGGTAAAGGCCATATGGTCTTTCTAGTCTGCCCATCCATGCCATCTACTTTCCCTTCCTCTCCGAAGTAGATCCCACATGCTTGTCTCAAACTTTCTTGAATTCAGGGATAGTTTCCTCCACCACATCCACTGGGAGGCTATTCCATGCTGCATCTACCACCCTTTCCGTAAAGAAGTATTTCCTTAGATTACTTCTGAGTCTATTCCTTTATAACTTCATCTTACACCCTCTCATACCAGAGTTCCCAAGAAATTTGCCTCCTGTGCATTTATGCTATGGAGAGATGGAGTGGAGGAGTGGCCTAGTGGTTAGGGTTGGTGGACTTTGGTCCTGAGGAACTGAGTTCAATTCCCACTTCAGGCACAGGCAGCTTCTTGTGACTCTGGGCAAGTCACTTAACCCTCCATTGCCCCAGGTACAAATAAGTACCTGTATACAATATGTAAGCCGCACTGAGCCTGCCATGAGTGGGAAAGCGTGGGGTACAAATGTAACCAAAAAAATAAATTAATTAAATGTCTCTATCAGATCTCCTCTCTCTCAAAGTATACACATTGAGGTATGTCTCCATATGCTTTATGACTGATACCATTGACTATTTTAGTATCCGCCCTCTAGGCTGACTCCATCCTGTTCGTAATTTTTTGAAGGTGTGGGCTCCAGAATTGTACATAATACTCTAAATGAGGCCTCACCAGAGGCACTATCACCTCTTTTTTTTTTTTCCTGCTTACTTCTCCCTATGTACCCAAGCATCCTTCTTGCTTTGTTGCCTTTTCTACCTGTTTGGCTACCTTAAGATTATCAAATATGAGAAGCTTAAGTCCTGCTCTTCTTTCATGCACAGAAATACTTCTCCCCCTAACTGGTACTACTCGCTCTGGATTGTGTAGCCCAAGTGTATGCCCCTGCATTTTTTAGCATTAAATCTTAGTTGCCAGTTTCTGGACTATTCTTCAAGCTTTGCTAGGTCCCCTCCTCATTCTGTCCACATCATCAGGGGTTTCTGCCCAATTGCAGAGTTTGGTATCATCTTCAAAGAGACATACCTTACCATGCCACCCCTTCAGCGTCACCCAGTCACTGTAGAGCTCAGACCAGAGGCACTCCAGAAGAGCCTGCTGAGCCTTCAGGTCCATTTAGTTCCAGGCTATGTTTGTGCTTTAATTCACGCCACTCCTCAGTGTTTTTTCATCATTTCTTCAATACCAGCTTTGCTGGTATCAAACAGTATTGAAACATCTTGGGACATTGCACATCTACTCCATGACAGTCCGTGGGCTCTTTGTATTGATGTAGCTGGGATATGTTGTTCCTTCTGGCAGTACTTTTCTTTCCTACTTTGATGTAATTTGTCTGGTGTCAATATAGGGTTTGTGTTCAATGTGGGAATGTAAATTAAAATGTTCCTTAACTTAAAATGGGGGGAGGGTGATGTGATGGGTAGTACTGGCACATTGAATGGAAAATCCTGGTCAAATCCTGCTGGAGTTGTTGCTAGCTATAAAGAATGTGATGGATCAGTCCTGGAGAGTCTGACTTGGTTCTTGTTTATTACGCTGTCTTTTATAGTACATGTGTGTTGAAACCAGCTTTCCTTTTTTCTTCTTTTACTCTTTATTTAAATGCACCGTATGTTACACATACAGTAAGCATATAATTTGCACAGTCTCCTCCCAAAGGCTGTTATCATGCATCTCTCATTTAAGCAAATGCTATTAATATCCTCCATCCTTTCAGTTTCATTGTAATTTTCACTTTTGTTCTGTAGCACATTTCAGCTATCATATTTCTCTTTATTTGAAAGGTGTGCATGAAGGAGGTGTGAAGCTAATTGTTAATTTTGGGGGGAAACATTTGTGATTCCCATTCTTCCTATTCACCCAGTAGACATTAAAGAAAACTTAAGACTGCCCTGCTATTGCTTTTATGGCTTTCAGCTTTGACCCAAAAGCTTTCTGCATCATTTTATTTCCACCACATGTGGACATGTGAAGCTTGGGCTCCACACACTATCCAGCACAGAGGATTTTGAGTTACTGAATTATGCAAAATAGAGGGGATAACCCTGCCAGTTTTCTGTATCTAGTTCCAAGGAAACAGCATTATTCTATTTATTTATAAAACTCTAGGCTTGTCCCCAAATCATCATTTTTGCAGTTCAATTATTTGTAAATTTGGATGGTTTGTTTTAGGTTGTGGATGCTCCTGTGCAATTGGCCTCCCTCTCTCTTACTGATTGTCTTTTTGAATCTACAGGTAAACATGGGGGGTGTTTTGTTGGTATATGGAATTCCTCAACTATATGTGAAATGATTTGACATTAGTCCCTTTTGAAATTTTGTCCCAAAAGGAATGTCCTTTATAGGCCAGCTCTTGAGAATTGGGTGACAAGGTAGCCAGACATCCAGTTTCTTAAATGCCCTGTACCAAACTTTCATTGCACATGCTGTTATCTTATTTTTCCTGCTAATTCTACTGACTACTGTTGCTCCAGTAGGGTATGCAGCAGTTCTCCTAGCTTCTGGCCCTAAGCTTGTATTTTCTTTAGGATCACTTTTTAACTATTTCCATATACCTCCCAGTATGGCTAATAAATATTACAGGTACAAACTGGGAAGTAGGGGCACATTGGCAAAGAGATTTCAAGGTGAAAGTCAGGACCAGTACTAGATAAAGCAGATGGTACCCAGAGCCCTGGGCAATAAAGGATAGAGGACCCTCTCTCTAATGAGGTAGCCAGTCTAGGTGATGAGGTGCCTTTAGAGCGACATGTGTAAATAAAATAAAATGTGATTCTTCAGACTCCTCTCTGTCTTTTTCCCCAAAACTGATAGAACTGAAAAATTAACTTGCAGAACTTTTATCTTTAAAATCAAATTTCAAAAGGCATTTGACAAAGTACCTCATGAAAGGCTCCAGAGGAAATTAGAGAGTAATGGGAGAGGAGGTAGTGTTCTATTGTGGATTAAAAACTGGGAAACTGGGTATGCAAATGGCAGATGACATTTAGTGTGAGCAAGCTCAAAGTGATGCATGTGAGAAAGAGGAATCCAAACTATAGCTATGTAATGCAAGGTTCCACATTAGGAGTCACTGACCAGGACAGGGATCTAGGTGTCATCGTTGATACGTTGAAACCCTCTGATCAGTGTGCGGCAGTGGCGGCTAAGAAAGCAAATAGAATGTTAGCTATAATTAGGAAAGGAATGGAAAACAAAAATGAGGACATTATAATTAATGCCTTTGTATCACTCCATGGTGCGACTGCACCTCAAATATTGTGTGCAGTTCTGGTCATTGCATCTCAAAGATATAGTGGAATTAGAAAAGGTACAGAAAAGGGCGACGAAAATGATAAATGGGGTGGAATTACTTCCCTGTGAGGAAAGGCTAAAGCAGCTAGGGCTCTTCAGCTTAGAGGCGAGATGGCTGAGGGGAGATATGATAAAGGTCTATAAAATAATGAGTGGAGCGGAATGGGTAGATGTGAATTGCTTGTTTACTTTTTCCAAAAATACTAGTACTGGGGGGCACGTAATGAAGCGACAAAGTAGTAAATTTAAAATGGATTGGGGAAAATATTTCTTTATTTAATGTGTAATTAAACTCTGGAATTCATTGCCGGAGAATTTAGTAAAAGCAGTTAGCTTAGCGGGGTTTATAAAGGTTTAGATAGCTTCCTAAAAGAAAAGTCCATATGCCTTTATTAAAATGGAATTGGGGAAATTTCACTTCTTATTTCTAGGATAAGCAGCATGAAATGTATTGTACTGTTTTGGGATCTTGCCAGGTACTTTTAACCTGGATTGGCCACTGTTGGAAAAAGGATGTTGGGCTTGATGGACCTTCAGTCTATCCCAGTACGGCAATACTTATGTACTTTCCCCAATACCCTATCCCATTTATTCTCAACCACCCTCATCTTGTCCCCTTTCTCTCCAAGCTGGGTCTCTTCCTAGTTTCTTTATATCCTCAATATTTTCCAGACTCTTCCCATTAG
Organism: Microcaecilia unicolor; assembly: GCF_901765095.1. Classification (NCBI taxonomy): domain Eukaryota; kingdom Metazoa; phylum Chordata; class Amphibia; order Gymnophiona; family Siphonopidae; genus Microcaecilia; species Microcaecilia unicolor. The sequence continues at coordinate 115,977,239 of NC_044036.1, forward strand.
GCACTGGCTCTGAGGCAGCTGTTTTCTTCCAGCATCTTGTGGCTACAGTGATTTCAATCCATGTGGTGTCCGAACTTCTTCACTGTTCACACAGTCTCACAAGAGTAATGTGAGAATTTGTACACCACACAATTGAAACTCACTGAGAGCTGCACAGTCCTGAGGGAAAACAGATTAGTTCTTCTGGAGAACTTGTCAGCAGCAAGCTTCTGGATAAGGTGGTCAAAAGTATGTATTGAAAGTAGGAAGCCACACCTAAAGCGGGGTCCTGCTACTTGCACCCCCACCTCCTCCCTGCATTGATAAACACTAGAATAGGCCATATGCTGCCATTACCTTCATGCAGTATGGAGAACTTTGAAGACTTCTTTCTCTGTGATAGACCCTTTCTGCCTTCTGTAGGGACTTTGTCAAGGAATTGAGTTATACTAAGTTTCTGCTTGGGGCCCTCTGTAGAGAGATTCAAATTGTGCCTCTTGTGATCTATGTAATCTTCGAAGAGGCGTTCTTTAACTCATTTCTACCATGCCCATTTTTTGTTTTGAGTGGTTCACAAAAAAACCCCCAAAACCACACAAAAAAAATACAACCCAACAAAAACATAATAATAGTAATGAGCATAAAAACATTCCGTGTTAACTAACTCACAGCATCAAAGACTCAAAGAATGATCAGGAAAATGTCTTAGTGAACAATAGTGTTTTAATTTGTTTTTGAAAAGATAAAAGATCAGATTGAAATTTTAAATAGTTATGGTTAGAGTTCCATAAACTAGGACCGAACACAGAAAAGGCCAAAGATGTAGCAATGATTTCTGGTTGGCTATCGCTTTAGAAACCAGCAAAATGGACTGTGGAAGTGATCTTAAAGAAGAGTTGAATGGAGATCAATCCAAATAATTTCTCAAACAGAGGCCAGCCAATGAAGAACTTTATTATGCGCACTATAAGCTACTGACTAGATTTTTTAAGGAACTGGATAATCACAAGACTGTATCTCCATTTGATGAGAGACTTTTATATGAGATACTGTGGGCAAGGGTGCTGCATTTCACCCCTTTACACAGGGCATTCCTGCTGCTATTTTGCTTGGCACCACATGTTATTCTTATCTAAGAAGTCTTGTGCCCATTCATGTGTGAAAATTGAGTACTGTTGTGTTCAAAAGTTCTGTGCCCTGCTATGAACTAAATCAAAACTGTCATTTTATTTTTAAAATTCTGTTTTACTCAACCTATCTGCATCATTATTTAGAGCCCTTCTCTTGCTGCAGAACTTTCTCCTAATTCGGTGTCATCAAACCAAGCATGTTGTCTCTAGCCTACTCTCTCTTCACTGGCTTCTGATATTCTTGGGCATGAAGTTCTGTAGTACTTTAAAACCACTCTTAGGACATATATTCCTAGCTTTTGCTTAAATCAATACTGTCTTACGGAACATGTTTTTCCATCTATAGCTCCTAGATATTAGACTGAGTGATTACTCTTGGGCTGCCTGCATATGATATACTCGAAGTTCTTCTGCTTAAGTTGTTGTTCAAGTTCCACAATTCTATGCTGGGATTTTTGGACTGACCACAAAAATGTCTTGAAATCTGAAAAGCTTGTGTTGCTTATCAAATAACAATTTCCTGGAGATGCAGAATAATGATATAACTATGAAGAACCCATCTAGGTTGTGACCCATTTGGGGTCCCGACCCACAGTTGGGAAGCTCTGGGCTATGGCATTGAGGATTGGTAGCATGGAATGTTGCTATTTGGATTTCTGCCAGTACGTCTGACCTGGATTGGCCACTGTTAGAAACAGAATACTGGACTAGATGGACCATTGGTCTGACCAAGGGTGGCTATTTTATGTTCTTACTAGTAAAAAAGCCCCGTTTCTGATGCAAATGAAACGGGGGCTAGCAATGTTTTCTTCTGTGTGCATGTGGGAGTGTGTGTGTCCCTGCCCTCTGGCCTCTCTCCCCTCCCCCCTCTGAGTCCTTCACTGTTACAGAGCCAGCGATTTGATTTCGTGCTCTGCTGTTTTCCTTCACTGACTGTGTTACAGAGAGGGCGGGGCAGACACTCATAGGGAAACCGGATATCTCGCCCCCTTCACACTTCCGGCTGGAGGCTTCATAGAACGTTGGTGTTGCTTTTTATATAGAGAGATGTTCCTTGAGCATATTGCTTCCCATGATTTAAAAAAGAAATTGCTATGCTCGTTTGGATTTGAAGAATGCCTATACCCACATACAGATAATCTAGGCCACAGGAAGTATCTGATCCTGAGTAGGGAACACCATTGCCAATATAGTGTATTGCCGTTTGACCTTGCATCAACACCCAGGGTATTCACAAAGTGCTTATCAGTGGTCGCATCCCCTACACAGACTGGAAGTGCATGTGTTTCCCTACTTAGATAATTGGCTAGTGAAGAGAACATTAGAAAAAGGAGCAGAAGAATCAATGTGCATGACCACTTGGGTTCTGGAGCTACTAGGGTTTGTCATAATCCCAAATCGCAGCTTGGTCTGTTCCAAAATTAGAGCTTATATGAGCCCTGCTGGACATGATTCAGGCTTGTGTATTTCTCTGGCTACTGTGGATAGAATCTCCAACTTCAGTAGTTTCAGAAAAGTACCAGAATCAGCAGATGTCATCTCAGCAGATGTTGAGAATGCTGGGCCACGTGGCCCGCAGTGTCCATGTAATTTTTCATGAAACACCTCAGTTTGAGGCAAGCTCAATGGGCCCTTTCTTCCCAATGGTTGCAAGCAAGGGGGAACCTGCAGGATGTAGATGCCTCTCAAGGAGTCTCTCTCCTCATGGTTAGTTCATGCCAATCTGGCTAGGGATATACCCTTCCAAATTCCTCAAATTTAGGAGACATTGTTAACAGATACATCCAACCAGATAAATCTCCTAGAGCTAAGAGCAATCTGGACTGTGCTAAGAGCGTTCAGAGATCATTTGGCAAACCATATTATAGTTTAATCAGCTAGGTTGCAGTTGTTTATTTATTTATTTACTATACCGTTTCTTATTGCATTCGCAAAACAGAACAGTTTACATCTTATAAAATAAAATTTATATTAAAAACATACAGGAAATCCATTAATTTGATAGAAAAGCATATCAAAACAAAAAACATCCATATTAAAAGGTATGTAGACTATAGACAGCCATCCATGCCAAAAATATAATTATACATATTACTATTTAATACATATTCATTCTTTCTGTTTTTCCCTTTCATCCCAGATTATTGTCGAACGTATTCTGAAACAAATTCAGGAATTTACGGACATGAATATAGGACTCTTCTATTCTAATAGTTTTTGGAAGGCAGTTACAAAGTGAATGGGCTAGAAGAAAGAAAGCTCAGGTTCTGGTAGACTCCTATCTGGCCTTTTTGGGTGACGGAATTACTAATCTATTATCTGTAAGTGATCGAAGTGTTCCTATGGGAGAGTATGTTATAATGAGATTGGCTAAATATGATGGAGTCAGTAAATGTAAGGCTTTATGTGTCAGAGTGAGAATCTTAATTTTTTTCTGGCTTCAGCTGGGAACCAGTGAAGATGGTATAAGAGAGGTGTAATCCTATCATATTTTGAAGCCCTACAAATAATACGGGCTACTGTATTTTGTATCATTTGTAACCATTTTATATTGATCTTAGTAAGGCCTGCATAGATGATGTTGCAATAATCCAGATGTGTCATAATATATGCATATGTTAGAATCTTTGTACTACATCAACAAGCACAGGGAAGCATGGAGCTATTTCTCCTATGTTAGGAAGCAGCCAGGATTTGGAAATGGGCCATATCCCAAGGGATGGTGCTCAGGACCACTTTCCTGGAAGGAAAAGACAAATGCCTGGCAGACAGGCTGAGTTGGGTCATGCAGCCTCATGAATGATCACTGGATATGGCCATAGCTTAGAAGGTCTTTCAAGAGTGGTGTAGATCAATAGATATTTTTGCCAAGCACCTTAGCAAGAAGGTTCCTTAGTTCTGCTTCAGTCAAGGGTCTCATTGAAAACTGGTCTCATGGAAAGCTAGACTCAAATGCTTTTCTCCTTCATTAGGGAAGCATCTTCTGTACATGTATTCTCTACCACCAGTTATAGAGAAGAACTGTCCTGAAACTCAAGGATTGGGGAGCCATAATGCTGATAGTGCCTTATTGGCTGAGACAGATATGGTTCCCATTTCTTCTGGAGCTTGCCTTGTCTTTGGAGACTGGTGTGCTTCCCAACTCTCATTACGCAGGACAGAGGATCCCTTCTCCATCTCAGCCTCCAGTCCCTAGCCCTCACGGTTTGGATGTTGAGAGGGCAGTAGTGGACTTGCTCAACCTGGCGGGAAAAGTGTCTCAGGTCCTGCTGGTTTTCAGAAGAGATTCCAGTAGGAGGAGTTTTAATTTCAAGTGAAAAGGTTTGCTATCTGGTATGAGGGCAGTGCCCTAGATCCTTTTTTCCTGTCCTACCCCCAAATTTGTTTGAGTACCTTCTACATCTATCGGAGTTGGATTTAGAGTCCAACGCTATTAGGGTTCAGTTGAATGTATTTATCACCATCATCACGTAGAAGATAAACCCATCTTTGCTTAGCTCCTCGATTTCATGAGGGACTTCCTTTTGTTGAAGCCTCCTATTAAGCCCTCAGCAGTGTCATGCTAACTTACTAATGAAAACTCCTTTTGAGACATTGGACATCTGCCACCTGAATTTACCTGACCTGGAAGGTCTTATTTTTGGTGGTAATCACTTCAGCCTGCAGGGTCAGTGAGTTCCATGCCCTAGTAGTTGTTTCACTGTACACAGTTGTTTTTGGTTTTGCTTTTTAACAGAATGGTCTGGTGCACCTATCCTAAGTTCCATCTTAACCAGTCAGTTATTTTTACCATGATTTTGTTTTCCAGAACCTCACGCGTACCAGATGATAGCACACTGCATACTTTGAACTTTTATTTTCAGTGGACTAAAACCTAGAAAAAGTCCACCCAACTTTTTAATTCTTTGGACCCAAACAGGATGGGGCTGCCATTGGCAAAAAGCAGACTATATTTCCTTTATTTATGCCCAGGCTGGATTGACACTAACTCTGGAGGGTCATTTCATGACTCATAACATCAGAGCCATGATGACGCTGATAACTCACTTGAGATCAGCCTCCATAGAGGAAATTTACAGAGTTGCAACATGAACTTTATTCCACACATTCACATCTCACGTCTGTTTGGAATAGGACTTCCAGTACAGCAACAGGACAGTGGAAATGGCCAGAAAACCAGTGTGCAGCCAGAAATTTCTTCAAAAAAGTTCCTTATTCATAAATGACTCACTCAAAATACATGCACATATAAATGCTTCTAAAGGACTTGACACTGGCCGTGTTTCGGCGATATTGCCTGCATCAGGAATCTTATAAGACAAATCTAAACACAGAATAATAAATATAAAAACCATGAGGATGACTATATAAAAAAAGGAGATTCACAAATATATGAATAAACCTAAGTAAAAAGAATGATGTACAAGTATGTGAATATATAAACAAGCATAAATTGTCTGTGCAGACTCAATTTAAATAAAAAACTTAAAAGCTACGAGTACGTAAAAGATTATGAATTCATAAACAAATTATAACTATCGGACGCCTCAATCTCGCCTGAGGCAATTGAGGCCTACACCTCTTAGCACACCCGCTTCCTCAACTAACTGAAGAAAAAAAAACTGCTTTGGAAATGCCTGTTCAGGTGGACAAAGTTTGTAAGGTTATAAAGGATCTTCCAACTGGGAAATCACTGGGCCTAGATGGGCTGCCTAATGATTTTTATAAACCCTTAGCGAGAGAGTTAGCACCCATATTGATGGAGATTCTCAATGGTACCTGCTCAGGGGACAATCTTCTTCCGTCTATGATGGATGCTTGGATTGCAGTAATACTGAAACTGGGTAAAGACAAGACTGAATGCTCATCGCCCTATCTCCATACGTAATTCCGATGTTAAAATATTAGCAAAGGTTCTTTCCAACAAGGTCTTGCCAGATTTAATTCACCCAGACCAAGTAAGCTTCATCCCTCATAGACAGGCTGTGGATAATGTTAGACGGATAATTAATCTTCTTAGTTATGGAGCCTCTCGCCATGGCTGTACTTTCCGACCCCGATGTGTCAGGTATTACGGTGGGGGGTCGGGAATACAAGGTTGATCTGTTTGCGGATGATGTTCTCCTTTCCTTGACTAAACCACTGATCTCTTTACCTAATTTGGTGAAACTATTAGAGGAGTATTCTTCAGTGTCTGGTTTTAAGCTTAACAAGAGTAAGTCTGAAGCCATGGCGATGGGGATTCCCTTGCAGGTCCTGAATTCCCTTCAGAGTTTCTTTTCTTTTTGGTGGGTAACTCGGGGACTCAAGTATTTAGGGGTGGTGTTAACACTCTTGCTCTCAGATTTGTTTTCTGCTATCCTTCACTTCTTAAGACTCTATATGGAGACCTAGAGCGTTGGGATTCTTTGGAACTGTCGTGGTTTGGTAGAATTTCTACTTTAAAGATGAACATATTGCCCCGTTTGATGTATTTGTTTCAGGTTTTGCCTCTTCGTTTAGCTCGGGGTTCCCTCTCTGGTATTCAAGATCGTTTAGCTCGGGGTTCCCTCTCTGGTATTCAAGATCGTTTGATTCGATTCATTTGGTGCAGTTTTTTCTATTTCCTAAGAAACCTCCTGGTCTTACCAAGACTCAGGCATTGTTGGTGAGACACACGATGACTGCAGCTAGGGTGTCCTTGGCTGCCCAGTGGAAATATTCTTCTGTCCCTTCTGTGGTTCGCTGGTTGAATAAACTATGGTATATATGTGAAATGGAGAGATTGTGGGCTGTTTGACGCGATACTCTTCCTAAGTGGAAAGCTACTTGGGAACCTTTTTTGAGTAACTGCGCTGTTTAAGTGTTTTCGGGAAATGGGTTGGTATAGGGTTTTTTTGGGGGGTGGGGGGTTCGGAAGGGGGGGTGGTTATTAAGTAAAACTGTTTTCAAAAATTTGGAAGTTCGTGCCTGTTACAGAAACTATTATCTCTGTGTTTGTGTTTACCAGTTGTTACTCAGCTTCATGTTCAGGGGTGCAGCAGCTTTGTTTTGCTATATAATCGATGCCTCTTGATCTGTAAGCTTACTTTAAGATGTAGCTTTGTCTGCAAATTTCAGTAAAGGTTTCTATAAATTAAAAACAAAACATATAAGCAATTTAGTAGAGGGTCTTTTACTAGTGTGCTAGCATTTTTAGCTCACCCTAAAAATCAGCTGGTACTAAATGCTGAGACATCCATTTGAGCATATTGGCATTTAGCAACAGCTGCTAGCGCACCTGAAGACTCCCTTAATTAAAAAGCTGAACTAAAAAAAACAGGGAAATGAATAAAAAAAATAAAAAAAAAGACTTAACCCCTGCATAAAATGCATGCACATAAATGCTTCTAAAAGTACCTGACATGGGCTGTATTTCAGCAGTATTGCCTGCATCAGGAGTCCTAAAAGTTAAATCTAAACAAAAAATAATAAATATAAAACTCATGGGGATGAATAAATATAAAAAAAGACATCCCACGCACAAAATATATGCAAATGATTCTAAAGGACCCCGACACAGACCGTGAATTGGCAATATTGCCTGCATCAGGGTTATGTATTGTCTTTATTTATTTATTTATTTATTCATTTCCCCCAAGCTTTCTTAAATTCAGATACAGTTTTCATCTCTACCAGAACGCCGTTCCACAGATTCCTCCTCACCCTTTCCTTGAAGAAGTATTTCCTCAGGTTACTTCTGAGTCTGTTTCCTTTCACCTTTATCCTATGCCTCCCCATTCCTTTCAATTGACTCACCTCCTGTTCATTTATTTATGCCATGTAGGTATTTAAACATCTATATCATATCTCCCCTCTCCCATCTTTCTTCCAAAGTATACATATATACATCTTTGTCTGTTCCCATATACCTTATGACAAGACTACTGACTGTTGTAGTAGCTGCCCTCTGGACTGACTCCATCCTGTTTATATCTTTTTGAAAGTGTGGATTCCAGAATTGTACACAGTATTTTAAATGAGGTCTCACCAGAGTCTTATACAGAAGCATCATCACCTCCTTTTTCCTACTGGCCATTCCTCTCCATGTGCACCCAAGCATCCTTCTAGGTTTTGTTGTGGTCTTTTCTACCTGTTTGGCCACTAGGGTTGCTAACTAGATTCAAATTCTGACAGGGTTGATCCAGTCTTGGGCTTACCCTATTGCATGCAGAGACTGGTGGTTCTGATTTCCCCATTGGATACCCTAAGAAAAGAAAGGCCACAAGTCCCTGCATGCATTGAGGTAAGCCCAGGACTGAATCAGTCCTGTGAGGCGAATCTAGTTGGCAACCCTATTGGCTACCTTAAGATAATCACATACGATCACACCCAAGTCCTGCGCCTCTCTCGTGCACAGAAGTTCTTTACCCCCTAAACTATAGCATTCCTTCCGGTTTTTCAGCCCAAATGTATAACCCTACATTTCAAGCATTAAATTTATATATATTTATACATATTTTTATGTATGTAGTTTCAGAAGCAAAAACAAAAAGGAGGTAAAAACCCTCACGAAACCGTTTTTATGCACAGTGACATTTTTTTAATTTTAATTTTTATATCAATAAATATACATTCGTTGGTATCCTCATCTACTCTCCTCACTTTTTGTTTGTACATCCTGTAGTTTCAGAAGCCCATAGGGCCCTGCCTGTTGTGATTCTTAGTAATGTTCCCTATTTTTGTTCAAGGCAGCCTGGGTTGCTAGGGATTCCCAAGAATATATAATTCTGCTTGTCCTCGGAGAAAACAGTTCCTCTTCTGTAGCAGGTATTCTCCGAGGACAAGCAGGCTGCTTGTTCTCACGACTGGGTGACGTCCGCGTCAGCCCCCACCAACCGGAAGAAGCTTCGCGGGCGGTCCGCATGCAGGGCACGCCCACCGCGCATGCGCGGCCGTCTTCCCGCCCGTGCGCGACCGTTCCCGCCAGTCCTTTTCTTTCCGCGCCTGGAGAGAGTCGTGCTACTGCCGCTCTCTCTTCGTCAGCCCCGGAAAGCCGTCGCGTTTACGCGAATTCTGTTTATTTTTCGTTTAGTTTTGATTGCCGCGCGCTCCGAATTTCTTTTAAAAAAAAAAAAAAAAAAAAAGAGAGAGCACGCGCTCTATTTTTCCCTCGTTTTCGAGCAGGGGCGTCGCGCTGCGGCCTTGTGGCCGCGCGGTCGATTACTTTTTCGAGGTGTGATTACCGCCACCATCGACGACTTTAACTTCGCCGACGCGATTTTTCCGTCGATGTCCTCGAAGGTCCCGAGTGGATTTAAGAAGTGTGGTCGGTGCGGCCGGCCGATCTCGCAGACCGACACCCACGCTTGGTGCCTCCAGTGCCTCGGGCCGGAGCACAATATCAAGTCGTGTTCTCTGTGTCTTGGTCTCCGGAAACGGACTCAGGTTGCGAGGCAAGTTCTGTAGGACCGTCTTTTTGGAACTTGCGCCGGCCCCTCGACGTCGACCTCGACGGCATCGGTATCGAAGGCCGGTTCTTCGGTACCGGTATCGATGCCCGAGAAATCGGCACCGATGGCATCGACCCCAGGAGCACAGGTCCCGTCGGCCCGCCGGTCCTCCAGCGAGGGTAGGAGTGAGAGGCCGCGTGGGCAATCGGCCCCGGTCACTCCCTCGGCCCATGGCCCTCGGGACCAAACCCTGTCTGACCCGGTTCCTCGGGACCGAGGGGGATCGACCTCCTCCATGCCACCTGGCACCGATGACGGGCACCGCAAGAAATCTAAAAAGCACCGTCATCGGTCGCCTTCCATGCATCCGGCTCTCGGTACCGGAGAGGAGTCGACGCCGAAACGTCCGCGTCGAGAGGAAATGTCCCCCTCGGTAGTGGAGGTACCGACACGTCAGGGTCCCAGCACTTCGGTGCAGTCTCCTGGACCCGACCAGCTTCCGGCACCGACGCCTCTACCGGCCCCCCCGTCTTTCCCGGCAGCGGGCCTGGACGAGTGCCTCCGAGCCATCCTTCCGGGGATCCTGGAAGGGCTGATGCGCCAGGCTGTGCCGGCGCCGGGGGTGCTTGCGCCCTCGGCGCCGTTGACTGTGGTGCCGGCGAGCTCTAGCCCGGTGCCGAGGTCGTCGACACCGCCGCCGCTTGCGGCGCCGGTCTCAACCGCCACGCAGGTGGAGTCCCCGTCGACGTCGATGGAGGGAGCTTCGTCCCCGCCGGCGCGGGAGTCCACCGCTCGACGACACCGAGGCCTCGGTGCCTCGACGTCGAGCCGGGCCCGGTTAAGGACTCAGCTACATGAGCTCATGTCCGATACCGAGGAAGAGGCCTCGTGGGGGGAAGAGGAGGACCCCAGATATTTCTCCTCAGAGGAGTCTGCGGGTCTTCCCTCAGACCCCACGCCTTCACCAGAGAGGAAGCTCTCGCCCCCTGAGAGCCTCTCCCTTGCCTCCTTTGTAAGGGACATGTCTATTTGCATTCCCTTCCCCGTGGTCTCTGTGGATGAGCCGAGGGCTGAGATGCTCGAGGTCCTCGACTATCCATCACCACCTAGAGAGTCCTCCACGGTACCGTTGCACAATGTCCTCAAGGAGACACTGCTTCGGAACTGGATGAGACCACTATCTAATCCCATCATTCCCAAGAAAGCAGAGTCCCAGTACAGAATCCACTCGGACCCAGAGTTAATGCGGCCCCAATTGCCCCATGACTCGGCGGTCGTGGATTCTGCTCTCAAGAGGGCACGGAGTTCGAGGGATACCGCCTCGGCGCCCCCGGGGCGGGAGTCTCGCACTCTGGACTCGTTTGGGAGGAAGGCCTACCAATCCTCCATGCTCGTGACCCGCATCCAGTCATACCAGCTCTATACGAGCATCCACATGCGGAACAATGTGAAGCAGCTGGCGCACCTGGTCGATAAGCTCCCGCCGGAGCAGTCCAGGCCTTATCAGGAGGTGGTCAGGCAGCTGAAGGCGTGCAGAAAGTTCCTGTCCAGGGGTATCTATGACACCTGTGACGTGGCATCTCGTGCTGCGGCCCAAGGTATAGTGATGCGCAGGCTCTCATGGCTGCGTGCCTCTGACCTGGACAACCGCACCCAGCAGAGACTGGCCGACGTCCCTTGCCGGGGGGATAATATTTTTGGTGAGAAGGTCGAGCAGCTGGTGGACCAACTGCATCAGCGGGAAACCGCCCTCGACAAGCTCTCCCACCGGGCGCCTTCAGCATCCACCTCAGCAGGTGGATGTTTTTCCCGGGCCCGGCAGGCTGTGCCCTATTCTTTTGCAAAGCGTAGGTACACCCAGCCGGCCCGAAGGCCTCGCCAGGCACAGGGACAGCCCCAGCGCGCTCGTTCTCGTCAACAGCGTGCGCCTAAGCAGCCCCCTGCGCCTCCACAGCAAAAGCCGGGGACGGGCTTTTGACTGGATCCACGGGAACATAGCCGCCCTCAAAGTGTCCGTACCGGACGATCTGCCGGTCGGAGGGAGGTTAAAATTTTTTCACCAAAGGTGGCCTCTCATAACCTCCGACCAGTGGGTTCTCCAAATAGTACGGTGCGGATACGCCCTGAATTTGGCCTCCCTGCCACCAAATTGTCCTCCGGGAGCTCAATCCTTCAGCTCCCATCACAAGCAGGTACTTGCAGAGGAACTCTCCGCCCTTCTCAGCGCCAATGCGGTCGAGCCCGTACCACCCGGTCAAGAAGGGCAGGGATTCTATTCCAGGTACTTCCTTGTGGAAAAGAAAACAGGGGGGATGTGTCCCATCCTAGACCTGAGAGGCCTGAACAAATTCCTGGTCAAAGAAAAGTTCAGGATGCTTTCCTTGGGCACCCTTCTGCCAATGATTCAGAAAAACGATTGGCTATGTTCCCTGGATTTAAAGGACGCATACACTCACATCCCGATACTGCCAGCTCACAGACAGTATCTCAGATTCCGCCTGGGCGCACGGCACTTTCAGTATTGTGTGCTGCCCTTTGGGCTCGCCTCTGCCCCACGAGTGTTTACAAAGTGCCTCGTGGTGGTAGCGGCCTACCTACGCAAGCTGGGAGTGCACGTGTTCCCATATCTCGACGATTGGCTGGTCAAGAGCACCTCGGAGGCAGGAGCCCTCCGGTCTATGCAGTGCACTATTCAACTTCTGGAGCTGCTGGGGTTTGTGATAAATTACCCAAAGTCCCATCTCCAGCCAACACACTCTGGAATTCATAGGAGCTCTGCTGAATACCCAGACGGCTCAGGCCTTCCTTCCCGAAGCGAGGGCCAACAACCGCCTAGCCCTGGCTTCGCAGACCAGAGCGTCTCAGCAGGTCACAGCTCGGCAGATGTTGAGACTTCTGGGTCATATGGCCTCCACAGTTCATGTGACTCCCATGGCTCGTCTTCACATGAGATCTGCTCAATGGACCCTAGCTTCCCAGTGGTTTCAGGCCACCGGGAATCTAGAAGATGTCATCCGCGTCTCCACCAGTTGCCGCACTTCACTGCTCTGGTGGACCATCAGGACCAATTTGACCCTGGGACGTCCATTCCAAATTCCGCAGCCCACGAAAGTGCTGACGACGGATGCATCTCGCCTGGGGTGGGGAGCTCGTGTCGATGGGCTTCACACCCAGGGTCGGTGGTCCCTCCAGGAAAGGGATCTGCAGATCAACCTCCTGGAGCTCCGAGCGATCTGGAACGCACTGAAGGCTTTCAGAGATCAGCTGTCCTACCAAATTATTCAAATTCGGACAGACAATCAGGTTGCAATGTATTACACCAACAAGCAGGGGGGCACCGGATCTCGCCCCTTGTGTCAGGAAGCCGTCGGCATGTGGCGTGGGGCTCGCCAGTTCGGCATGCTCCTCCAAGCCACATACCTGGCAGGTGTAAACAACAGTCTGGCCGACAGACTGAGCAGAGTCATGCAACCGCACGAGTGGTCGCTTCATTCCAGAGTGGTACGCAAGATCTTCCGAGAGTGGGGCACCCCCTCGGTGGACCTTTTCGCCTCTCAGACCAACCACAAGCTGCCTCTGTTCTGTTCCAGACTACAGGCACACGGCAGACTAGCGTCGGATGCCTTTCTCCTCCATTGGGGGACCGGCCTCCTGTATGCTTATCCTCCCATACCTTTGGTGGGGAAGACCTTACTGAAGCTCAAACAAGACCACGGCACCATGATTCTGATAGCGCCCTTTTGGCCCCGTCAGATCTGGTTCCCTCTTCTTCTGGAGTTGTCCTCAGAAGAACCGTGGAGATTGGAGTGTTTTCCGACTCTCATCTCGCAGAACGACGGAGCGTTGCTGCACCCCAACCTTCAGTCCCTGGCTCTCACGGCCTGGATGTTGAGGGCGTAGACTTCACTGCGTTGGGTCTGTCTGAGGGTGTCTCCCGTGTCTTGCTTGCCTCTAGGAAGGATTCCACTAAAAAGAGTTACTTTTTCAAGTGGAGGAGGTTTGTCGTTTGTTGTGAGAGCAAGGCCCTAGAACCTCGTTCTTGCCCTGCACAGAACCTGCTTGAATAACTTCTGCACTTATCAGAGTCTGGCCTCAAGACCAACTCAGTAAGGAATCACCTTAGTGCGATTAGTGCTTACCATTATCGTGTGGAAGGTAAAGCCATCTCTGGAGAGCCTTTAGTCGTTCGATTCATGAGAGGCTTGCTTTTGTCAAAGCCCCCTATCAAGCCTCCTACAGTGTCATGGGATCTCAACGTCGTCCTCACCCAGCTGATGAAACCTCCTTTTGAGCCACTGAATACCTGCCATCTGAAGTACTTGACCTGGAAGGTCATTTTCTTGGTGGCAGTTACTTCAGCTCGTAGGGTCAGTGAGCTTCAAGCCCTAGTAGCTCATGCTCCATATACCAAATTTCATCACAACAGAGTAGTGCTCCGCACCCACCCAAAGTTCCTGCCGAAGGTGGTGTCGGAGTTCCATCTTAACCAGTCAATTGTCTTGCCAACATTCTTCCCCAGGCCGCATACCCGCCCTGCTGAACGTCAGTTGCACACATTGGACTGCAAGAGAGCATTGGCCTTCTACTTGGAGCGGACACAGCCCCACAGACAGTCCGCCCAATTGTTTATTTCTTTCGACCCTAACAGGCTAGGGGTCGCTGTCGGGAAACGCACCATCTCCAATTGGCTAGCAGATTGCATTTCCTTCACTTACGCCCAGGCTGGGCTGGCTCTTGAGGGTCATGTCAAGGCTCATAGTGTTAGAGCCATGGCAGTGTCAGTGGCCCACTTGAAGTCAGCCACTATTGAAGAGATTTGCAAGGCTGCGACGTGGTCATCTGTCCACACATTCACATCACATTACTGCCTCCAGCAGGATACCCGACGCGACAGTCGGTTCGGGCAGTCTGAGCTGCAGAATCTGTTTGGGGTGTAAATCCAACTCCACCCTCCAGGACCCGCATTTATTCTGGTCAGGCTGCACTCAGTTAGTTGTTCTTCGTAGGTCAATTTCTGTTGTATCCTCGCCGTTGCGAGGTTCAATTGACCGGGATTCTTGTTTTGAGTGAGCCTGAGAGCTAGGGATACCCCAGTCGTGAGAACAAGCAGCCTGCTTGTCCTCGGAGAAAGTGAATGATACATACCTGTAGCAGGTGTTCTCCGAGGACAGCAGGCTGATTGTTCTCACCTACCCTCCCTCCTCCCCTTTGGAGTTGTGTTTTCATCATTTTTGCTTGTCATTCAACTGGCGGGAACGGTCGCGCACGGGCGGGAAGACGGCCGCGCATGCGCGGTGGGCGTGCCCTGCGTGCGGACCGCCCGCGAAGCTTCTTCCGGTTGGTGGGGGCTGACGCGGACGTCACCCAGTCGTGAGAACAATCAGCCTGCTGTCCTCGGAGAACACCTGCTACAGGTATGTATCATTCACTTTTTCCAAGGACAACAGAATGTGTATTCTTTTAATTGACAGCTGTACAAGTGTTTACTTGGCTTATAAAGTATATAATGCATACATTTTTAAAAAATTACAAAAATGTGAATTTATTATTAGAGCAGTGACAAAGCCAAGAACAATTTTAAGCTAGAGTTTTGAGAGAGATGGCATGGGCCACAAATTGTGAAAAATGGCAAAAAGCTTAGAAAAGTATTCAAATTCTGGTTTGCCTGGCAATGTCAATAGACCCTTAACCCTGCTTATGTGGTGTGTGTGTGTCTTAAGCCATGCACAGTTTTATTGTTTTTTTGTTTTGTTTTTGTTTCTTTTACAACACAGTTTGTAGAAAGGCATAGAACAAATCAAGGGCCCTGTTTACTAAGCCACGTTATAGGTGCGTTAGTGTTTTTAACGTGCGTTAATCGTGTATGCGCCTACAATATCTCTATAGGTGCCTACACGGTTAGCACGCACACTAATTGTAGGCGCATTAAAAATGCTAACACGCCTTAGTAAACAGGGCCCTAAAATTGGAGGAGAGGGGACATATTGTGCCTTTATGGCTATGCAGTTCACAACTTTTATGGGCCAATAGTGTGAGGAAGATCACCCATTGCCTCAAGTACAAATTTTAAAATTGGAAGCAGTCTTGAATATAACAGACTTTGAACTACAGTACTACTGAAATGATGCGAGTTAAATTCGATCCAGTCCTGGGGCCTTGGGTGATCAGAAATGGCTTCCATTCTGTGTGATGAAGAGGTTGGGGGAGAGAGATTTCAGAGAAAAAGGAATTAAGAAATGCTGATTGATGCTTTTGTTTTTCTCATTTTAAAATATTTTATGTATTTTTATTTCTTGGTTTCAGTGTATTTGAGAAGGATCCCACCACATATACAGCCCCAGTGAGCTCTGCAGGCCATCATCGGCACCTTCTGGGTTTCTCAGCTGGAAGGGAGCAAAATCAAATAAAAGAAGTACCTGAACATATGAGGTAAACAAAAGCAAAAGAAGAAGCATTATATTGAACACAAGGATTAGAGATGCTTGAGCCTTGCTCTTGAACGATATTTAAAAAAACAAATTCTTGTTTCTAAATGTCTACATCCTTGAGTAGTACTATATGATTTGCTGCTGCTTTATCTGCTGTAGAGTGGAGATCTTTGTATTTTTATTACTTGTTCTGTTGGTTCTTGTGCGTTAATTCTGTCAGTATGAATGTGACTTACCAACTGACTCATTCCTATAAAGAACAACTTGTTGATTCAGGTTGTGTCCTAATAAGGCAAGCCTGAGAAGTTTCTGAAATATAACAAAGCACACAGAACTTTTAAAAAAACTTCTTCTTTTTTAAAATTCCCCTATACCTTGGGATAGTTGCACAATGATATTAGAATCCTGTTTGTTTGGCCAGGGCATTTCTTTTGTTGGATTAAATGGTGTTCTCAAGCCAGCAGGGGGCTCCCTTGCACCAGTGATGCATTCACCCCATGGAGATTGAGAGAATGGCCAATTAAACCTGCCATACTTTTTGTTTGCCTACTCCAGCAGATAGGAAATGTGCACAAGTCTCCTTATCCACTATCCCTTCTAATCCACCCTCTCCCCTTTTTCTATTTAACTAGAATAGGGAAAGAGTCTGTTGGCTAGAGGTACTGCAGTAGCTGTGTTTAGTGCTTTTGAGTGCTGCCGTGCTTTATAGAATACTTCAGCAATGAAAAGGTTGGTTTCATATATCATGGTTCCTCGGTTATAGATCCTGTAGGAATTAGTGACTATTCAGAAAACAGCTGTAACCTGCTTGGCCAATTAGAATGGTGTTTATACAGTGTTAGCTCTGGTGGTTTGCTTTAGAGACAACCTAAGGGTATCTGAAGCCTTAGGTGAATCTTCAACCATGCCCCCCCCCCACCCACCCCCATAGTTCAGCATCTCCCTTTCTCTCCCCTCCTCCCATAGTCCAGTATATCCCCTTTTCCTTTCTAATCTCTCCTACACATGTCCAGCAGATCCCCTTCAGCATCTCCTGTTCTCCCCTTCTTACCGCCATCCTGTGTCCAGCATCCCTCCCTTCTTACCTTTCTCCTGCTGCTGCTGCTGTTGCTGCCGCCATATGTGACAAGCTTACAAAGCAGCCTCTGTACCAGGATGGGGTCTTTTAAGCACAGGCCTACACTCAAGCACTGCTGCATTCTCCCCCCCAACTCCAACACAGGACTTACAATTGAATGAGAAGGAAGTGGTGGAGTGCTTAAAGGCTGCATACTGGCACTGAGGCTGCTTGTAAGTTCAGCACAGGAAGAGGTAGTGGCAGCAGAGGGAGGGGAAGGGAAGAGAAGAAAAATGGTAGATGGGATGAAGGGGAGGGACAAAAGTCTGCTCTCCTCCTGCTGTGCCACTGCTCCCCCCCTCCCCCCCCCCCCCCCCGGTATGCTTTTTTTTTTTTCTGGGTGAACACCTAGTGTGCCTAATGGCAGAGCTGGCCCTGGTTGACCTTTCTTTTCGAGGAAGGAATAGATACCTCCTTTTTTTACTCTCTTTTTGGTATAGCATTTGTTCCCCCCTGTTCCCCAATAACTTGAAGCTTGCCCAGGAGTTCTACTTGGACAAGTGAAATGATGCAGCTACTGCTTTTCGATTCTTTTAGCCAATCTAGTCATCTTGATAGCTCTGCTTACTTCCACTATAGAATCATGCATATCTCTCTGTTGCTGCTTTAATTGCCTTGGGGGATGCTTCAGTAAAGGAATGCAGTTCACTTGCTCAGCTGGCCACGCATATTGCCATCGCAGATGGAACGAGTCAGATTACATACATGAAATGACAGAGAGCTCTCAAAGTTTCCATACGGTCATCTTAACACGCAAAATTGTAATAGTCCATTTATAGGGGTTTTATTCCAATTTTTATATAGTCTTTTGCCAGCCATGCACAGTCAGTGGTTTAGTGCATTTAATTGTCTGCAGATGAAACTTTGCTGACTCTTGTTCTTTCACTGAGTATCAGATCAGATATCCCTTTCGAATGAAGCTTCCCCCCCCCCCCCCCCTTTTAGAACAAAGCTGGCAAGCACAGATTTTAGAAACGTGGCTTCTCATGTGTAAAAGCAGAAATAGTACACATACAGAGCTCATAGTAGTCCTCCACTCCCATCGCACTCCATGAGATATGATTAGGAGTGAATTGGATTTTTTGATATATACATGGTGCTCCTCAGTAATTCTTCATGCATGCTCTCTTCTCTATGCTGTTTTGTGCTAAGTCTTTTAACCTGTTTTACATACGTTCACATACACTCCTTTGCAAGCATCTGCTAAGTGTGTTCACCAGCTGTTGACCTGTGGTGGTAATATTTAGAATCTTGGTCTTATGTGAAGATAACATTAAACCTACTGAAGAAGCTGCAGTATGACAGGCACCCACACTTTGGCTAGCAAACTGACAGATGTGTATGTATTTCTGTGTATGCATGCTTTGTGCCTCTGTACTTTGATGCGGATTGAGGGATGGAGAAGTAATCTGAAATTTAGTTTTCCAGATGGATCTGTTCACAAGCTCCCTGGGCGGTGGTTGAACAGTTTGGCCTGATATTGATCAAGGTTTCATTTATAGTAATGCTGCCTTCTCTTCTTCTTTCTCTCTCTCAGATTTGAATCATCCATGTCAAATGAGAAGGCTTTAATGATTGTGAAGGAAGAACCATTGCTGTACATTCCCCCATCACCTCCATGCCAGCCACAAGTCAACAGAACTGAGGCTCTCCGGTCAGTACTATAAAGATCTAGAAAGACATCTATAAGCGTGCACATACTTACTGTGTAGCACAAGAGTAATAAGAAAAGACACCTTGTGTGTGTTAAGGGATATTTCCAGGTGTATAAAAATACTAGAACAAAGAAGAAGCATCCATCTAAAACGGAGCTTATTCGGTAGAACACCATTTATCTGAAAGATTTCGCTATCTGAAAGAAATCTTGAGCTTTACTCATTTTTTGTTCGAGATGCAGTGTTCACAAAGATCATGAGAACCTCGTAGTCACTGTTCTTTATTGAGCAACTAGTAAATAAGGCCCGTTTCTAACACACATGAAACGGGCGCTAGCAAGGTTTTCCTCGGAGTGTGTATGTTTGAGAGAGTGTGTGTGAGAGTGACTGTGTGTGTGAGAGAGAGAGAGAGAGAGTGAATGTGCGAGTGTGTGTCTGTGACAGAGAGTGATTCTGGGTGCCGAGTGTGTGAGTGTGTGTGTGAGAGTGACTGTGTGAAAGAGAGAGAGAGTGAATGTGCGAGTGTGTGACAAACAGAGAGTGAGACTGTTGGGTGCGAGTGTGTCTACTCTGTCCCCAGCCCCCCCTCCAGCCACCCAGCAATTCTCTCTCCCCTGCTCCCCCTCCAGCCACCCAGCGATTATCCTTTTTCCTTGCCCCCCCCCCCCCCTTGTATGCACCCAGCGATGCTCTTCTCTCCCCTGCTTGTGTGTGTGTGTGTGTGAGAGAGAAAGGAGGGGGGGAAGTTGATCTGAGAGGGTGTGGCAGGGTGTGTGGATGGGGGTCAGCGTTTGTTGTGGAATGGGTGGTTCGGCCATGGGGAGCAGTGGGAAGATGGGGGGAGTGTCTGAGTTTTTTGATATTGTGTGTCTTAATTTAAAGGGGGAGGGGGTGGGGGCTGGTGAATTGAGAGTGATTTGGTTTTACAGGGGGAGGTGTGTTTGGGGGGGGGGGGGGGTTGTGGGATGCCCCGTGCTGGCAAAGTGGGAGGAAGTAGCGGTTGGCTTTGTGGTTGGTTATTGTTGCAGGGGTGATTTTATATATATATGTATATATGAGAGAGAGATGTTGTTTTGCGGGGTTTTGGGGTGCAGGGGGGTGGTGGTTGTGTGTGTCTGAGACTGAAAGATCATGTGTGTCACAGAGGTAGTTTGTGTATGTGAGTGTGTCTGTGTGTGTGTCACGGAGAGAGTACGTGTGTGTGTGTAATTGAGGGGGGGGGGGGACAGGGTGTTTGTGGACGAATGTCTTTGGGTTTGTGACAGGCGGGTGCCGGAGGGGTGCGGGGTGGTGGTGAAGTGAGAGAGGGTGTTGCTGGGGGCTTGGAGTGGAGTCAGCGTTTCTTGATGCGTGAAGTGGGTTTTGCCCGTGTTGTTGGCTCATATTAGTGTGGGGTTTTTTTTTTTTGTTTTGGTATTTGAGGGGGTGGGGGGTTGGGGGATGTCCGGTTCTGGCAAAGTTTGAGGAAGTGGTGGGTGGCTTTGAGGGTTGTGGACCCAGCACAGGGGGAAGGAGGCTAGTGAATTCACCCGGACCACAGGGAAAGCCCTTCTGCTATCCTCAGGAGCTACAATCGCTATTGGGAGGGCTGCACTAACTGATAAGTCGGGCACAGGACGGTCCTTTATTTTCTGTCTGCCGAAGCGTCTGTGCCCCGAAGCACCTGCACCTTTAATCACACCGTCTCTCTGAGCACGCGCGTCTGGTGGGTGACGTCACGGGTGTCCGGGAGCAGGCGCCCCGGCCGGAGCTACAGTACTGCAGAAGAGCAAAGGGGGAAAAAAGCAGAAACTGCAGCAGCGCCGGCCCGGAGTCCGAATCCCAGTGCAGACATGTGAGTGTTCAGGAAGGGGCCAAAAATCTACTATCAGGAGGGAGTGTGCGGGAGAGGCATAAGGACAGTGTCTGTGAATGCAATATCCGTGCAGGACGGGGGTTACTGCGGCAGTGCCATCCCATGTAAGGGAGAATGGAGGAAACGGGTGGTGCCATCTCGAGTGGACCTGGGGGGACTGAGGGTGAGTTCCTATTCGTCCAGAGGCGAGGAGAGTCGTCAGCTCTCTGCCCACCGAAGTTGCTTGTGGGCCTCTGATTGGGCTGTGGCGGTCACTTGCGAGATCTGGAAAAGAAGGGCGGAGTGGGGAGGCGGTCGGTGGTGGGCTCTGACTCTGGTTCGGCCCTCGGTGGCGAAATCTTGGGGCTCGTTTTTACCGATTCCTGGGGATCTTTGTGCTTGGCGGTAAGGGGCTTGGGTGATGCGCCGAGGGGTGGAGGGGGCACTGACACTGATTCCTTGGCAGAGGGAGGAGTAGTTTCCCTACTCCTCCCCCTGCTTGGGTTGCGGTTTTATGTGGTGCGTCCGGGCTGGTGACGTCATCCGAGGCTTCAACCAAGGCACAGCCAATCTGAAGCGCGACACAGTCGGTGAGTGTGTGCTCTGCCTTTGACATCATCACGTTGTGACGTGAGGGCGGGGCATACACTCATGCAGGAAAAGTAATCTCAGCCACTTCACTTTTAGAACGTTGGGAAAGTGAGGCTTCATTAGAACGTTGGAGGTGCATTTTATATAGAGAGATATGCACTGTAAAACTCAGTGCAGGTTTGACAGTTTTCAGAATTATTTGCTGAACATCATGGTCCAGCATTCAGACGGGCACACACTCCATTGATCTGACATTATCAGATGGGAGGTAGGCTTAGGTAGCAATATCTTGGTGGGAATTAAACCTGAATCTCCAGCTCAACTAGCATATTAAAGGGTCATAGATTTGATATACTGCCTTTCTGTGGTACAGCCAAAGCGATTTACATTTACTGTGTGAAGGTGCTTTTTCTGTCCCTAGTGAAACGACCAAATTGTATTTACACCTTTCAATTAATCATACCTTAAGAAGAACATAAGCATTGCCATACTGGAACAGACAGAAGGTCTGTCAAGCCCAATATCCTGTTTCCAGCAGTGGCCAATCCAGGTCACAAGTACCTGGTAAGATCCCAAAACAACAAAGCAGATTTTATGCTGCTTATTCTAGAACTAGTAAAAAAAGGCCCGTTTCTGACACGAATGAAACGGGCGCTAGCAAGGTTTTCCTCGGAGTGTGTATGTTTGAGAAAATGTGTGTGAGAGTGACTGTGTGTGAGAGAGAGTGAATGTGCGAGTGTGTGTGTGTGACAGAGAGAGAGTGAGACTGGGTGTGTGTGTCTGTGAGAGAGTGTGTGTGTGTGAGAATGAGAGTGTGTGCTAGGGGTCCCCCCTCCCTCCCTCCCTCCCTCCGAGTTTCTGGGTCCCCTCCCTCCCTCCGAGTTTCATGGTCCTCCCACCCACCTAGTTCCAGGGTCCCCTCCCACCCTACCACAGTGCTTCTCCCGTCCACCAGCTAAGTCCTGGCCTGACCCACAGCCAGCAGGAGCTCCCTCATACTGTCTTACTCACATTGAGAGGCAACGGCGGGGCTGACGCAGCCATGGGCACTCAGCAGGATAAAGTTCGCCTCCCGGTCTTGTCTCCGCATATGTAGCTGTCAGATATTTCCACGTGGCTTTCACCGCCACACCGCCTTTCTTGTTTGCCAAGTTCTTCGCTCGCTCGGCTGCCAAAAACCAACGAACGACTACCGCGGGACACAGAGAGGGTAGGCGGTGTGCAGACGCGCTTACAACTATTTTCGTTGGTTGCCTTGCCTCTCACTGTTCCGCCCTCGATGTCATCACGTTTTGACGCGAGGGCGGGACAGAGAGAGATGGTGACTGATTAATGAACCTTACGAACCCTTCACTTCAGTGAAGCCACGGAGTCAGCTTCAGAATGTTGGAGGTGGAAATTATTATAGTAGATATGCAGTGGATTTTTCCAAGTCCTTCTTAGTAATGGCTTATGGACTTTTCTTTTAGGAAATTATCCAAACCTTTTTTTAAACCCTGCTAAGCTAACTGCTTTTACATTCTCTGGCAACAAATTCCAGAGTTTAATTACTCATTGAGTGAAGAAATATTTTCTCCAATTCGTTTTAAATTTACTGCTTAGTAACTTCGTTGTGTACCCCCCTAGTCCTAGTATTTCTGACAAGAGTAAATAAGTGATTCACATCTACCTGTTCCACTCCACTCAGTATTTTATAAGCCTCTATCATATCTCCCTTCAGGCATCTCTCCTCCAAACTGAGTCCTAGCCGCTTTAGCCTTTCCTCATAGGAAAGTTGTTCCATTCCTTTTCTCATTTTTGTCACCCTTCTCTGTACCTTTTCTAATTCCACCATATCTTTTTTGAGATGCAGTGACCACAACTGCACACAGTCTTCGAGGTTCGGACGCACCATGGAGTGATACAAAAGCATTACGACATTCTCAGTTTTGTTTTTCATTCCTTTCGTAATAATTCCTAACATTCTTTGCTTTCTTAGCTGTCGCTGCACATTGAGCAGAGGGTTTC
The DNA here is from genome assembly GCF_901765095.1 of Microcaecilia unicolor. NCBI lineage: Eukaryota > Metazoa > Chordata > Amphibia > Gymnophiona > Siphonopidae > Microcaecilia > Microcaecilia unicolor. The sequence goes on from NC_044036.1 coordinate 116,000,391, forward strand.
AATGTATCATCAGTGATGACACCTAGATCCTTTTCCTGGGCAGTGACTCCTAATGTGGAACCTTTCATCATGTAACTATGGTTTGGATTCCTCTTTCCCACATGCATCACTTTGCACTTGCTCACATTAAAAATCACCTGCCATTTGGATGCCCAGTCTCGTAAGGTCCTGTGATTTAACAACTTTGAATAACTTTGTGTCATCAGCAAATTTACGGCCCTGTTTACAAAGCTTTGCGTGCTAGTGTTTTTAACGTGCACCAAAAATTAGCTTGTGCTAGCCGTGTAGACGCCCATAGGAATTTTATGAGAATCTACACGGTTAGTGAGCGCTAAAAACGCTAGCGCGCTTTTTTTAAACAGGGCCCTTAATTACCTCAGTAGTTATTCCTATCTCTAGACCATTTATAAATATGTAAAAAAGTAGCAGTCCCAGCACAAAAACCCCTTGGGAACCCCACTATCTACCCTTCTGGCTATTTAACCCTACTCTCTGTTTTCTATCTTTTAACCAGTTTTTAATCCACAATAGGACATTGCCTCCTATCTCATGACTTTCTAATTTTCTCAGGAGTCTTTCATGAGGTACATTGTCAAATGCCTTTTGACAATCCAGATACATAATATCGACTGGCTCACCTTTCTCCATGTGTTTATTCACCCCTTCAAGCAAATGTATTAGATTGGTGAGGCAAATTTCCCATCACTAAATCCATATTGGCTTTTGTCTCATTAATCCATGCTTATGTATATGCTCTGTAATTTTGTTCTTTATAATAGTCTCTACCATTTTGCCCAGCACCAGTGTCAGGCTCACCGGTCTATAATTTCCCGGATCACCTTTGGAACCCTTTTTAAAAATTGGTGTTACATTGGCCACCCTCCAATCTTCCGGTACCATGCTTGATTTTAAAGATAAATTACATATTACTAACAATAGCTCTGTGAGTTCATTTTTCAATTCTATCAGTACTCTCAGATGTATACCATCCAATCCAGGTGATTTGCTGCTCTTCAATTTGTCAAATTGTTCCATTACATCTTTCATGTTTACAGAGATATGTTTCAGTTTCTATGACTCCATGAATGTCCCAAGTTTGTAAGTTTCTCCTGAACTTTACAGCTTCTAGTTGCTTGGTAACATTTGCTGCTATTGTCACCCAGTTGCCATGGTGCTCACTAATCAGTAAAGCAAAGCCAGCCCTCATCCTTTTTGTCACATTGAGGTTATGCATTGAATGATGTTGGAGTAGGAGAAGCAGAGGACACAGTGTAATTCTGAGGTATCGTATGATCCTTTGTTGCAAGAATTGCTGCTCAGTGACAGTTGACAGGTAGATGTAGTTGATTGTGTGTTAGCCATGCTTTTATTGGACAGATGTCCATGATGCTAAAGACACCAGCGCAGCTTTTGCCAACCAGCAGTTTCTGGAATGGTACCAAGAACTGAATGGACACCAACACAAATGTGTCTCTAAAGCAGGTTCAGGATGCATTGTGGGGCAGTGCACAGGGAAAGTTGCTTGTGCATTTATCTGCAAGGCAAGTATTTTTTTTCCTGTCTTTGCTGTACCTACTTTGTGATAGAGCGCTGTATATGTGAGAGAGATTTGCCCTGCTGCTGCTTGTGTCCTTCCTATTTTGTGGATAAATGGAAGTGTCTATTCCTGTTGTAGTCTACATTCCCTAGGGGAAAAAAATCAGAGCCTGAGTTTCTAAGATTTAGATCAAAAACTAAGAGTCTTGAGTAAATCTGTATTTTTTGATGTGCAGTAACTGACGAAGAGGCTCAGTATTCTTCTTTGAACTTTCTCAATGTGTGTTGAGTCCTCATTAGATATCTGGAAGTCATGAATGAGTTTTGGAAACTGGATAATGTGCTGTTTGGTAAATAGAGGTTTGGCCTCATGGCTTCAAAGCCCTCATTGCTAGATGGCTGAAGGAGACTATTCCATCAGCTTATTTGTTTGTGGGGAAGCAGGCTCCTCAGGCCTTGTGGGCTTATTCTACGAAGCGTACCACGACATCCTGGGTGGAGACTATCTTATTGTCTCTGGTGGATATTTGCAAGACAGCAACATGGTCGCTGCATACCTTTGCCAAGCACTACGGGGTGGATTTTGCAGTGTGCTCAGATGCCAGTTTTAGGGCTTCAGTTCTCAGGGCGTCGGCACCAGGATTCCACCTGCTATAGGAATTACTTTTGAACATCCCACAGGTGCTGGAATAATGGGAAGCTATGTAATGGAAGCAGGAATTAGGTCTTACCTGATAATTTTCTTTCCATTAGGCCTTTCCACTATTCCTGAGGCCCGCCCGAGGTTTCTGAGATGTTTAGTTGGTGCGAAGTAATGGGTCAAATAACTGTCACCTTGCATGGTGCTTCCTGCATATCTCTTGCTCTCTACAAGTTGTCCAGAAAGGTCCATACATATTTGCTCGTCTGGTTACTGTTAGGTTAGTGAGTTCTTTAAGGTTGTTGTGGTTATTCAGAGTTTCTCCTTACTGCTTGTCTACATAAATACTGAGGAGCTGGACTAGATACTAAGAGAGAGATGTCTCAGCTCAGTTTCCAGTTCTCTATCGCCACTTGCTGGTTCATGGACACAACCATCCCACAGATTCTAGAATAGTGGGACAGGATAAGGGAAAGAAAATTAAGGTAATTCTCCAGCTGGATCAGAAGCTGCCTCAGTAATTAATCGAAGAAATGTGCAGTCTGCTTGTCATCATCCACTGTAGGCAGAGACTGATAGCTAAGTTTGCCTTATAGGGCAAAGCACACAGGACTCCCTGCTCTGCCCCCCCCCCCCCCCCCCCCCACACACACACACACACTCCACCCCATTCTTTGCACAGCTCACAGGTTCTAGACTGGTCTGATGACTATGCTGAAAAACATTTTCTTGATCTGTTAAAGTACATTTTCTCTTCATTCCTTCTTTCCCTATTCTGAATGGCTGCTGTATAAGCTGTTAACTTCTCACGCAGTCTCCAGTGCATTGATCTCAGTTGTTGCTATGTCTCTGGGTGAAATGTGGGCTAATGCACAGAGTTCCTGTCACTGCTTTGTTGTCCATAACTACCTCTGACTGCTGCTTTAGGCTGTCAGTGGCCTAAACTACTCTGCCACAATCTACAGGTTTGTGCCGTTGGTGAAAGGAGGAGCAGGGAGCAGCTGAAGGGCTCTACTCCCCTACAGTTTGGCTGACTAACAAAGTGTTAGTTAAATTGAAACAGGAAATGACTAATTCCTTGTCATCAAGCAGATGAAGCCATTACGTATGGCTTGTGTCCATCAACCAGCAGGGGGAGATAGAGAGCACTCAACTTTTCACAGTGCCTCATGGCCAGCTAGCTCCACTGCCTCTTCAGTATTCTCTATCTCCCCAAGCAGGGTGGCTGCAGCTTCTTCGAGCTCCATCAAAAATCTGCCTGGGGGTGGCTCCTGGCTTGCCAGTTGTTAGCCGGGGTGTTAGAGGCTATAGCAGCTTCACTTTGAAGGCACATAGGTCAGCCCTTTCCCCGCCTTACCCATGCCCCCGTGGTTGTGGACATATTAACTTGCTTTTCCCTGTCCTTTCCCACTCAGTGGATGCAGGCACATTGGTTCGCTTTTCCCACTTATCTGAGCCTCCGGAGTGTTTTTATTTACCTATTTTGCCTCTGCTTTCCTCACAGCATTAAAAAAAAAAATTAAAGTCGCGTCGCGCTTTAGCGCAGCGATCTTGGAAAAGAGGTTTTTTCTTGAGATTCTTCTGCAGGACTGGAGCTGTGATACTCGGTCTAGTGAGGTAAGAGTGTTTTCTGACTCCTCCGGGGTGGGCCCGCGATCAGGACGTTTTTGGCACGAACTGCCATTTTTTAATTTTACCGCCGTTTTCGGCGATGGCTGCGGAGACTGTAAAGCGCTGTTCTAAATGTGGCAAGCGCAAATCAGCAGCGGGGCGCTGTAATTCGTGCTGTTCAGACGGTAGAGCCGGCCTGAGCTGGCAGCGGACGCCATTTTGTATTTTCGACATGGCACGGCCTCCGTTGCAACACAGAGCCCTGAATCCGGGGGGGAGGGGGGGTCCTCTGAGTGAGGCTGATAGCCCTGGGCAGGATTCGGGCGGTCAGGGAGCGGTTTTCTCCCCTGATTTTGTTTTAATGCTGCATAGGGATTGCTTTGTTACATCCAATACGTAATGGCTTCATCTGCTTGATGACAAGGAAGGGAAAATTAGGTTCTTACCATGATAATTTTCTTTCCTTTAGTCATAGCAGATGAAGCCATGAGCCCTCCCTGTATGATTGTCTGTATTGCAGTGATTCTGATTTTAGGTGCTGTTCTTGTTTCCTGAAGTTATATTCCTTCCTTGGGGAGTCGGAAAACAGTCGTCAGGATTCTTGTTACAGTTATAGGAGGATGAGTTCATTCCCTCCAGTTCATGTTTTAGGAGGATGAGTTTATTCCCTTCAGGAGGATGCAAGTATTCCCTCCGTTTATACAAAGTGGAGGACGAGTTTATTCCCTCCAGGAGGATGAGTTCATTCCCTCCTTTTTTGAGTTCATGCCCTTGTTAAGGGGCCATTGTTCGCTGTGAGGGAAGTTCATGTTATTCCCATTGCGGTTTGCCATACTGCTTTTGGAAGCTTCAAATACTGAAGAGGCAGTGGAGCTAGCTGGCCATGAGGCACTGTGAAAAGTTGAGTGCTCTCTATCTCCCCCTGCTGGTTGATGGACACAACCCATACGTAATGGCTTCATCTGCTATGACTAAAGGAAAGAAAATTATCTTGGTAAGAACCTAATTTTCCCTTCCTTAGCATATGCAGCAGATGAATGCAGGAACTGGTGGGTTGTGTCCATCTACCAGCAGTTGGAGATAGAGATTACAAAGCTGAAGGTAGTGATACCAGACGGTCAGCTCCTCCTTCACCTCAGTATATATCTAGCAGGTGGTAGACGGTTTCTCTGCATCTCCTGGATTCATCTCTTGGGCCTGCCATTGAGTCTTTTGGCCAGTTGAGCTTAGGGGGTGTTTGGACTGTGTGCCAACTTTAGGGGCATACCTAGTGGCCTGGGTCCCTGCCTCACCCCGTGGTCCCTTTCCTCTCAGAGTTTGGACTGTAGCCTTCCTCACTAACCCCCCCCCCCCCCCCCAAAAAAAAAAAAGCCTCTAGTCCACAACAGACCTCTGTTTCCTGCTCTTATCAGCTGAAAAAAAAACCAAAGAGCAATTTGGGACACAGGCTCTGCAGCTGCAACAGGGCAGCAGGTTGCTAAGAGGAGCCTTGGAGGTAGCATCTCTGGAGTTGCTGTGTATGTGTATGTAGCCTGCTGAGCCAGTTTGGTGGCAGGCTTGCCTGGGAGATCCCGCTGTCGGCGGGAAGTCTGGCTGCGCATCTCCGGTGAGTGCATTTATTTTCTGCCATTGGAGGACGCGCGGTATTGGCGGCAGAGGCCACCATAGTAGGCTCGTGTTCTGAGCAAGTGTTAGCGGCAGCAAGGACGTGTGTTGCCGGGTGCACAGAGAAGCACAGGCAGGCACCAAGGGATTCCTTTCTCTCAAAACGGGATTCCCTCTCTGAGGTGTCAGGTGCCTGCGCCATTTTCTTTTGGCGCTTCTTGATGCGTCTCCCGCTTTTTGGCTATTGGCTGCGTTGGCTATGGGGACCTCTTCAGGCTTTGTACCAACCTTTCCTGGTTCAGGGGAATGGTTTTGTGGCCAGATTTCTTTCTCCTTTTTCAGCAGCTTTCGGAAGGGAAGGTGTTCATTAGTTGTTCGGATGTGTCGAGGTATTGCGTTCCAAAGCTGGCTGCCTCTCCAGGTGCAGTAGTTTCAGCAAATAGTTTTTTTTTCTGGAAGATGGCTGGCTTTCAACCTGAAGGTCACAGGTTTAAGGCTGGTTTGTGCTTCATATTAGAAGTTGTGGCCCTCGCCTCTTTTTCATATAGGGCATATTTTACTTCACTCTCCCATATTGCTTGCCTTGACAAGCAATTCAAGTTGTATGTTGCAGTGTCTTTAAGGCTTTTATTGCACTTTTGCATTTTTTCTTTGTATTGGACAGCTAGCTATATTGCAGAGCTACTTCAATTTAGCATTCTTTCCTGCACTTCTCCTCCAGGAAGCATTTCTTCTCTTTCCTATTTGGCCCCCTCATCTACGGTTTCTCTGGTTGGCTGTTCTGGACCCACATGTTCACCTTGCGGCATGGCTACAGCTCCATGCACCTTTTCCTAGGTTTGGTAGTGTTGCGGCATTCTCCCCAAGGACACCATCAGAGTGCACCCCACTCTAGACGAGTACCGAGAGTTAATTTTCCCAGGTCTTGCTGATGGAATCCTTGGACTGGGTGGTCACCCTTCAAATGAGCCACCTTGTCTCATCCCAGACAGCTCTGATACAATTTTTTCTTGACTGAGAACTGGACTTCGACCGCGTATTCTCTGGTGTAGAAGATTTTTTGAGGCATGATTGCGTCCCACACTTGGTCTCCTTTGCAGGTGTCTGTTCCTCAGCGATTGATTGATTTTCTTTCTGCAGGACGGGTTGCAGAAGGGCCTAGCCTCTAATTCGCTTCGGGTGCAGATGGCGGTAGTCTGCTTCTGAGAGAGAATGGCGGGCTCTTCTCTGGCTTTGCACCCAGATGTGGTGCATTTCTTGCAGAGTTCTTTGCTCCTCTGCTGCTTCGACCTTGTTTGCCCTGAAACCTCATTCTTGTTCTCAGAGCCTAGCTTAGGGCTCCTTGTCTACAGAACATTGATTCGGACTCCTTTTGATCCTTTGCAGAAGGCTTTGCTTAGGAGCTTATTCGCAAGCGGTGTGCTTGGTTGCCAATTCTTCGGCATGCAGAGTGTCTGAGTTTTTAGCGCTGTTGTGCCGAGCTGCTTTTCTGCAATTTGCTGACTCTGGAGTGACCTTGCATACGATTTCTCCTCTTCTTACTGGCTACAGTTTGGCCATTCTTCTTTATCAGCCTCTATTTTCCCTCCTTTTGGGAGGGGGATTTTCGCGCGGAGTACATGGAGCTTGGTCTTCTGGATGTTCAGAGGGTTATCCTCTGGCATTCGCAGAGTTTGCACATTTTTCAGCATTCTAATCTTCTCTTTGTCCTTCTCACTGGTTCTTGCTGTGGGACGACAGCCTCTGATCTGGCAATTTCTCGTTGGATTGCAGATACTTTTCCTTCCTTGGATTTTTTTTTTTGGAAGGTTGCATCCCGCCGGTGGTGTTCAAGCTTGTTCCACGAGGTTGCTATTTACCCCTTGGGTGGAACGGATTTGCTTTCGCTATTCGGATGCTGCCTTTGCAGCGGCTGTTCTGTCTCGAAGAGCAGCAACTTCCCACCCTCATTAGGGATTGCTTTGGTACATCCCACCAGTTCCTGGATTCATCTGCTGCACATGCTAAGGAAGGTAAAATTATGCCTTACCTACTGATAATTTTCTTTCCTTTAGTAGCAGCAGATGAATCCAGGATCCCGCCCTCTGTTAGCCACGATTGTGTTGCCTGTTCTTGTCCTGGTCTTCAGTTTCAAAAAGCAAACAAATAAAAAAATCCCCAAAGGGAAAGAAAAAAAAAAAGAGAGAGAGAACAGAAACCACTGAAGAGGAGTCCATCGTGGTCATGGTTTCTCTTAAGTTGGACTGACGAGTTTCTTTTGTCTTTGGTTGGAGAGGAAGGCTTCCTGGTTTCTTGTCTTTTGTGATGAGACGTATACTGAGGTGAAGGAGGAGCTGACCGTCTGGTATCACTGCCTTCAGCTTTGTAATCTCTATCTGCACCTGCTTGTAGATGGACACAACCCACCAGTTCCTGGATTCATCTGCTGCTACTAAAGGAAAGAAAATTATCAGTAGGTAAGGCATAATTTTACCTTATGCTTTAATGCTGAGCTAATTAACAGGAATGTTTTGCTTTGGGACTTATAAAGCCATGGTAAAATTATGCCACTGAAATATCAACAAGGTGCCATTATACTTAAGGAGTTTCTTTGCTTATTTTAAATATTTTTAACAGTTGTTCCTTTTAAAAAAAGAAAAAAAAACAAGGAGTGTTGGTACTTTAAGCTGCAATACTGATTTTTATTTTGAGTATTTTCTGAAACCCCACTTCGAAGGCTTGTTCTCTAGGTCTATAGTTCATGAGAATTTTAATTCTCAAAGGCATGTGCTGTTCCTGTACAGCTGTTTTTGCAGCATGGTAACCTCTCGCTCCCTTGTCTTCCTGTCATCATTTGAACAAGGCTGCTGATGTGGACCTAACAGTGGAATACGACAAGGGCTTATAGCATGCTTTTCTGAGAATTTAGGTTTAGTGATGACAGGAACTGTCAAATGAAGATGTTTGTTCCATTGTTGGATCGAACTTGCCCCTTGACCATTTGGCTGAGAGGTTTTTAGAAGGTTTGTTGCACATCATACAAACCATTTATGGATGTCAAATTCAGCCTGAAAGACTATTTTTTAAAGTTACTCATAACAGTGTAACCTGGTTACTGAAACCACATAGCACTGGGCTTCAGTAATTTAAAGCTGGTTTTGCAACACGTCTCAAATCTGTTTGAGAGGCCTTCAAATTAAGAGTGGGTAAGAACCTGAGATGGGGGCACAAGAATTTACCCACTCCTCATGCCTCCAACATCTTCCTCAGCTGCAGGATTTTATTTTTGGGCACAATTTTTTGGCACAAAGCAGACCAGAGAGAAACAGCAATACAATACAGTAGAGCAAAACAGCGAAGTGGGCCACAGATGAGACAATCAGACCGAGACAAATTACCAAAGGAAGCAGATTTTATTACAGGACCAGACATTGCCTATGTTTCGGCAAAAGCCTTTGTCGAGGTCAAAACTACGTGTCATAGTAGCACAGTTCTTCTTGCATGAATTTTTCTACAGTAGTTAAGGAAAACTTTATCTCTAACACTGCAACTTCCAGTACTACCATTCACCCCTCCTGTAAACCTGGCTTCCAGCAACTCCTGTCGTCTTGGATCCAGGCTATGGAGTTCTTCCATGGCACCAAATGCCAATTGCCATATCTCCGTACTGGTACAGCAGGGATGAAAGGAGAGAGGGGCAGATGCTCGGACTGGGAAGAGGGTGGAGAAAAGGGAAAGATTCTGGAATCAGGAGGGTGGGGGGAGGAAAGGGGAGAGACACTGAACATGCCGATGAGTGGGGGGCTTGCAGCCCAAGCTTCTTATACAGGGCACCTATGCTGGAACAGTTAACAGATATTTTGCAAGCTTAGTCTTAAGCCAAACCATTTCCTTGCTCTGCCGAAATGCAAAACATTCTCACAAGTTCATTAAATAGCTGTTCTTCCAAATCAGTGTGCTGACGTTTGGAGGTATTACTGCTTTAACACTCCCTATCCCCATGGTAAAACCATGATCATGAGGTAATATTGTGCAGAGTGTTCCTCTCCTTGTGGGAATTAGCACAGTTACTGTGGTATTACCGCCTTCCCTATTATTGTGTCACATGAATAGGCAGTATCTAAGAGAGTCAAAGAAGATGAGAGGACAGAAGTAAAAGATTTGCTGCAGAATTGGGGATGAGATAGAGGTGTCTGCACAGTAGGATGGAGTGAGACATATGCATTCATCAAGGAAGGTCTTCACTCACCATGGACTCCTGCTATACACAACTGTCAAAACCATTGTTTGTAAGGGGAAGGGGAGGCTGGAGTCCATGGAATGTATTGTGGCCCTAGTGAGTAAGTTTTGGAAGTAAAGAATGTTTGGGAAATGTTGTATATGCTTGGAGTTTCTTTCCACTCTTGTCTGTCTTTTCATGCAGTATTTTGACTCCCTATGTACCCTTTCTGAAAATGTCCCTGTTCTTCTCTCCCAAACTTCCTTTTCTCCTCCCTGCTTCCATATAAGCAGTGGCGACCCTACCATTGGGCCAACTGAGGCAGGGGCCTCAGGTGGCAGTCTCCATAGGGCGGCATCTCCCCCTTTCCTCCTCATCCCTTTTCCCTGCATTTTGTATTTACCTTCTTTTTTTTTCTTTTCCAAAAGGTGGCAGCAATTCCCATAGGCTGCCCTGCCACTGGCACTGGCCTCTACTGTGGCCCATCTCTTGATGTAACTTCCTGTTTCCTCGGAGGTGGGACACAGTAGAGTGAAGAGGCCGGCAACAGGGCAGCCTATGGGAATCACTGCTACTGCTGCCTTTTGGAAAAGAAAAAAAGAAGGTAAAAGTGTGGAAGAGGGTTGAGGAGGGAAGGGGGGAGATGCCTGACCCTGCGGGGGCGGGGCAGCCTCAGGCGGAAGATTGCCTTGGGCTGCCTCTGTGTATAAGACAGTCATCTTTGTCTATCCCTGCTTATCTACCATAGTCTTTTTTTTTTTTTTTTTTTCTTGTATCTTATCCAAATGTTTGTTTCTTTGTCTGTCTGCTTTCTTCATTCTCAATCACTGGTTGGACCTTCTGGTCTCTTCCCGTCTCTCAATCAGCCTATTTAATCTGTCTTCTGCCACCTTGGCCTGCAGCTGAATACCAAATGAATTTGCTGAAGGAAAAAATTACCAAGAAAATGCAAAATGTTGAATTTTTGTGAAGAAATCCTCAGGACCTACCTCAAGATTGCATTCTAAGACATTGCCCTCCCCCTCCCTCAGTCCGTGTTATGGACCCCTCAACTCTTCCCCCTCCCCCACACCCTACTCTACTGCTTCCTCTTTCAGTCCTCCTGCCTGCAGATTTAGCCTTCTCATACTCGTTCACCTCTCTCTCCTTAAGCCTCCATTCCCACCCCATGTCTCTAACACACTTTCTTCCAAGAAGCATCTTTTCCTGTATTCAGTTTTCATCAGATTTGTAAGCCTCCACAAGCCTGAACCCTCCACCTTCAGTTTTTTTCTTCACTCCTCCCCTAGGCTTTATCTTCTCCAGCTACTGCTCAGCCTTTCTACCCTGGTATCCCATATTAAGAGCTAGCTCTTCAGCTGTTGCAACAGCTCTTCTTCCCACAAGTGCCAGCTTCTCCTTTCTCCCATGGGCTCGCAGAGCAAATGTTTCAAGTGCCATACCCACATGGACACTTCTATTCTGGCAGGCCTGTGGAGCCTGCTCTTTCAAGTGCTGCATTTATGCTCTTAAAGCAGACCATGCAGCTGTTTCCACTTCTCCCTTTCTGGCATTTGTGAAAAATAACAAAGAAGAGAGGGGAATCAATTGGCACCTGTAGCACTGCACCAAGAAATAAACTGAATAGATTAGATGGGCTTTACAGTCCTTATCTGGTGAAATATTCTGTGTTCCCATGACCTTCATTCTTTTCTATATCTTCAAGTTCTTCTGTGTTCACTTCTTTCCTAACTTACTTGGTTACTGACTGCAGGGACAGTATGATAAATGTGTTTTTATGTTGTTGTTCTTAAGGCAGTGATTGGAGAATGATTGATTTATGATTTGGAGTTCTTTTCTATTTGTAAATCACTCTGACTTCTTTTTTAAGAAGGATGGTATATCAAAAGTTTTAAACTAAAACGTGCTTTGCAACCACTTCTTTTTGTTTTATATCTCCATCCTTCCTGTTATCTACCTTCACCTTGCCTCACTTTCTTCTTTCACCTCTATCCTTCTCATGCTGTTTATTTCACACTCTGCTTTCCTCCTCCTCCTGCACTGCACCTGTTACATTCTTTTCATCACAGTTCCCTCTCTTGCTCATGTTATGGTCTCCTTACTTTTGTAGCCTATGCCCTTTCCCTACCTTGGCCTGAGTTGGTTTCCCTGTGTACATTGTTTATCATTTATTAGTTTACTATACCGTCACTTATTGCATCCCCTGTCCTTTGAATCATGGCTTGCTGTATAGCAAAGTTGGTGGTGGTGGACAGATGCTGTTCTTGTGTAGTTTTTACTTCATCTTTCTCCTTGTCTACAGGTAGATGACATTTATATCATGCCTCAATCTTATTCTTCCATTTTCCATTTCTCTTCCCTCAGCCTTCTCTGTTCGATCCTTTTTCTCTTCCCATAATATTTAGTGTTTGAGACTCTGGCTGTTCCTGTACAGAAAGGAGAAAGCTGCTGTAGGAACTGATGCAAAAGCCACTTACAATCGCTACAGGCATTTGGGACCATAAGTGAGGCATAGAAGGGCCTCTTTCTACAACCCACTACAGCAGTGGTTCCTAAACCTTGTCCTGGAATGAATATTCATAAGAGAGATTTGCATGCAGTGGAGGCAATGCATGCAAATCTCTATCATTAATATTCATGTGGATATCCTGGAGACCTGACTGGCTGGGGTGCCTCCAGGACTAGGTTTGGGAATCACTGAACTAAAGGCTGGAGCCAACTGCTGCTCTCTGTCGGCACCAAGCTTGATCCTTCCCATAAAGAGTTTCATGGAATATTTTGTACATATTGAAAAGTCTAAAAAGTGGCAAAGGTACACTTTTGCGATATATCAATAACAAAACAGAGTTAAACAACATTTTTAAAAAATATTTAAACATTTTTGAAAGAAGTTAAACTGCTTTAAATAATCATCAAATCACTGCAGATACCACCAGCAGCCAACACTCCTTGAATCCCCAAATGGTTTAACAAATCAATAATTGAAATACAAAATGTAAAAACTGCAGCATTTTGTTTACTTCGAAAAAATATTTGTCTTTTCTCTGAAAAACTGCTTGAATAAGTCACCTGTCATGTTGTGATTTAGTTGAACAAATTAGATTTTGGTTGATTATTTTCATTATCAGTTGACAATGGAGTTCACTCTGAGTATGAGGGTGTTAACAGTCACATGTTGCACGGACCAATCCATGCTGCAGTTCTTTTTAACATTTTTTAAAGCAGTATTACAGAGTGCTGTCAGGTAAGGTGTGCGCCTATTTGCAGGTGCTATTAGAATCTGCAGTAGGATAGATACCCTGAACGGTGTGAATAACATGTAGAGGGATCCAACGAAACTTGATTTGTATCTGAGTCTCTTAAGATAGTTAAGATAGCCAAACAGATTTAAAAAAAAAAAAAAGGCTAATGACAAAATCCATCCGGATGCTTGGCAGCATAAGGAGAGGAATGGCCAGATAGAAAATGTAAGAGGTATAAGTTTCTGGGGAGACCTCATTTAGATTACTCATGATGCATTTCATTCATTGATCTTAGCTCTTTTTGTGACCAGACTCGACTACTGTAATTGTTTATCAAGGAATTCCAAACTTCCTGCTTAACCGTCTTCAAACTCGTCAAAATATGGCCATTCATCTCTTCTGTCATCTTTCAAGATCAGATTGTGTAACAGCGTACTTGAGGGATCATCATTGGCTCCCAGTTAGATTCCGTATTCAGTTTAAAATTTTGCTACCGGTATTTTGGGCTTTCCATCAAGGAATGCCACAGTATTTGTCCAGTCTAACAATCCCCGACTCCCCTGTGCATGTCTTGAGGTCTCTAAATGATCATCGCCTGGTGTTGCCAAGCCCCTGGATAGCTCAAATGGAGAGCACTTGCCATTGTGCTTTTTTTTTTTTGTCACTCCTCTGCTGTGGAATTGTATGCCTCTATTTTTGCTTAGTGAAACCTTCTTGAAAAAGTTTAAATCGCTATTGAAAACCTGAGTACTGAACTGACTGACTTGGAAGTCAGTTATCCTGAAATTATGTGTGCTGAATGTTCATTGTTCTTTTTATGAATAGTATGTGTTCTTTCCTATCAAGTATTATGGTTCTCTTTTCATTTTTTCTGATTTCTGTTTTAGAATTGTGAACTGCTTTGCCTTGCTTGTCAGTTAAAGCGGTATAGGAAGTTTGGAATAAATAAATACATACAATTCAGGAGCTGGCAACTTCAAAAAGATGCAAGCAGGTTTTCAGCATGCAGCATATGGGATAGACTTAAAGATCTCAGTATGCATAAAAGTGGGAGAGGGGAGATGTGTTGGAGACATTTATGTATCACTAGTAAAAGAGGCCCGTTTCTGAGCAAATGAAACGGGCGCTAGCAAGGTTTTCGTCGCCAACACCCCCCCTCCCTCCCTGGCCAACCCCTTCGTTGTTCTGCCATTGCTCCGCCTTCAATGTCATGATGTTTGATGTGAGGGCGGGGCCCGGAGCGATTTCCCACCCCCCCACCCCACCCTGCCTCCCTCCTTGCCAACCCCTTTGTTGTTCTGCTTCACCACCACGAACCTTCGAACCTTTTTGAAGGAAGTCAGAGCTTGGCTTCACTGACGTCTGTGTCCTCAACATTGAGGGTGAGTTTTATTATAGTAGATGAATGCAGAGGAAGTTCAAGAGTGAAAGGGCATAAACTGAAGGTTAAAAGTGATAGTATTTTAGGGAAGTATTCTTTACGGAAAGGGTGATGTAAGTGTGGAATGGTGGAATGGCATCCTTGTGAAGGTGATTGAGATGGGGGACTGTATCTGAAGAACAGTAGATCTCTGAGGGAGAGGAAGAGATACAACTTAATAGTTGGTATGGACGGGCAGACTAAATAGGCCATATGGTCTTTTATCTGGCATCATTTTGCATTTCTATGTAAAAACTCCATATACCCATTTTCATTGTGAACTTTCTATTCAAACTGTCATTAAATTGAGGAAGTGTACTAGACTTGTAAGTTCAACTATTATTTAATTGACGACTCAAAACATCCTAGATATTGAAGATTTTAAACCTCAAGCTACAAGTTTGATAGCTCAATTTGTTCATTGTGAGTATACTGTAGTAGTCATAAACTTATGAATGTGCTTTGTTATAAACATATGAATGTGGTTACTGAATCCTTGCATGAGGATTTCAGAGAAGGAAAAGATGGTATGTGTTTTTCCCTTTAACGTTGGCACATCTAGTTTTTAAAAACCATTGGGGTCCTTTTACCAAGTTGCGACAAAAAGGGCCCTCCACTAGCGGCGGGGAATGTTTTTTCCGCAGCCGGTAAAAGCAAAAAGAAAAAAATGGCCGCGTGGTGACAGAACTCTTACTGTGTGGTCATGCAGCCGGGAGCCCTTACCGCCATCCTTTGAAGTGGCGATAAGGGCTCCTGCGCTAACCCAGCAGTAACTGGACAGCGTGCTGCGATGCCCGATTACTACCAGGTTATAGCCGCGCAAGTCATTTCCGGGGTTTTTTTTTTTTTTTACATTTGTACCCCGCGCTTTCCCACTCATGGCAGGCTCAATGCAGCTTACATGGGGCAATGGGAGGGTTAAGTGACTTGCCCAGAGTCACAAGGAGCTGCCTGTGCCTGAAGTGGGAATTGAACTCAGTTCCTCAGCTCCCCAGGACCAAAGTCCACCACCCTAACCACTAGGCCACTCCTCCACTCCACTGGAAATGGTGTGCGCTTGGGGCAGGACTACTGCCGGCGGCCGCATTGGGCTTACGCTACTCTGTAAAAGGACCCCGTTATTTTGAAGCACTGGCATGGCATTTTCTTTAAGTTCATCCATAACCTTTATTTGCATGCAAGAGGGCTCAGAATTTACATGATGTTCTTCTACATTCAGCATTTTCAATAAGGGCCTCAACATCTTGAGATATGTTGATACGTCATCCTTGTGGTTATTGTTCTGTGTGTCCTCAATCTTTTATTTATTTATGAATTTGTGACTCGTCTCATCACCATGGTTCAAGGCAAAGAACAGTAAACATTCACATTTAGTACATGCAAAACAATTTCAATGGTGCAAACACGAAACAGACACATTTAAAAGCCCTTTGGAAAGAACAGTGAAGACACAGAAAAAGCAGGGAACTTCAGCCTCCAGCCTTAACACATACTGCACCCATCTCGGATATGCTTGTCTAAATAGGTATGTTTGTAGATATGTTTCTTAGGTGTCATCTCACATTGTGTACTGGTCAAGGGAGAGGGCATTCCACAGATAAGAGGCTTAAAATAATACTTGGTCCTCTTGTCATCTGCTATGTAACCCTACTTAAAGGTGGAATTGTGTAGGTATTCTGTAAACAAGATTGTATTGGGTGTACTGGAGAATAAGGAAGCAATAAAGAAGGCAGGTAGTTTGGAGCAATATTAAGTACTTTAAAAGGATCTTATAATTGTATTCATTGGTACTGAGTTTTTATCCAATGGCAAACTTCAATAGCACCTGTGATACTTTGAGTATTTGGTTAGATTTCTGTAGCTTATTGTAAATTGTCAAGACCATTCAAGCAGTTGAAGACATAATTAAACGAACATCATAGTTGTCTTTGCACCCAGAAGATGAATGCACTTCTAACACACTGTTTTCAGTATTGTCATTATTTTGAAGATTGTGTGTTTTCTGTAATAGATTTGCCTTTCATGGCAGGAAGGAGAGTTAAACCAGCTATTAATGCTACATGAGTAATGCAGAATTTATTTTTTTGGACACAGTTCACCCACAGGGTTTGCATAATGGAATTTGATTAATTTTTAAACACCTTCTTTATTAGGTGTAGATGGATTCTGGTTGGTAATTTGTTTTGAAGTGTGTTTGTGTGGTTTTTTTGTTTTATGTTTTTTGACCTATAAAAATAGAGATGTTTAAGCATAAGCACTGCCATACTGGGAAAAGACCAAGGGTCCATCAAACCCAGCATCCTGTCTCCGACAGCGGCCAATCCAGGCTTCAAGAACCCAGCAACCCCCACCCCCCCAAAAAAATTTAATAATGTTCAGTGGACTTTTCCCTCAGGAATCTGTCCAAACCCCCTTTAAATTCCGTAAGGCCAGCTGCTGTCACTACATTCTCCGGCAACGAGTTCCAGAGTCTAACTACACGCTGAGTAAAGAAAAACTTTCTCCTATCTACCATATTCTAGCTTCATCTTGTGTCCCCTGGTTTTGTTGTTGTTTGAAAGTGTAAACAAATGCTTCACATCTGACCGCTCTAATCCACTCATTATCTTGTAGACTTCTATCATATCACCCCTCAGCCGCCTTTTCTCCAAGCTGAAGAGCCCTAACCTTCTCAGCCTTTCCTCATAGGGAAGTCATTCCATTCCCTTTATCATTTTCGTCGTCGTCCTCTGCACCTTCTCTAATTCCTTTATATCTTTTTTGAGATGCGGCGACCAGAATTGCTTGTGATTGGCTACCTGAGAATCAGTTTTTTTGTTTGTTTTATGTTGGGCTTTATATACCACCTTGACTGTAATCTGAACAAGCGAGACTTACAATCAAATTAAAATAGAACTTAAGAAAAGAATTGAATCAAACAGGAAAGTATAAATAAAATTGAGAGAGAGAGAATAAAGAGCAATCAATGTAGAAATAGGAGAAAGTGTAGACTACTGAGCCAGTGAGGATCCAGCATTACCCAAATGTTCCCAAATGCACAATGAAATAGGCAAGTCTTCAAAGGTGTGGTTACTGTCAGCCATGCTCTTCATTTTAAATGTGCTTGGTTCCAGCATATGCTTTTGATTACATGGAGAAGCCTTGAGCTTGGTGGTAGCAGTAAGCACTGCCGCCGCCTTCTTCTTTTATTTTTTTTAATCCTGTATCAAGTGTTTTTGATAGGAGCTTGGCTATATGATATACTCAGAAATGGAACAATTTTGTTTTGCACAGCAATTTTTGCAAGCTGATACAAAACTTTACCTTGATACATGTATGTAGCCAAGCTGCCAAAACACTAGTGCAGCATTATTTTAAGTGCTTGGTATAATAATTATTTGAACTCGCAAGTTTTGGATATTTTGAATTCTCGTTTTAAAGATGATTTTTTCATTTACAAGGTCACAATGAAAATGGGATATTTTGAGTTTGATGACGTCAGTTTTCAGTTAACTATTCAATTGAATTACAATTGACGTGATTTATTGAAGCAGTTTTTCAAATGAAAATAAAATATGATTAGAAATAAGTGAGAACTGGTAAGCTGAATCATATTGTACACTCTGATAAATTTGATACCTCATTTTCCCAAAAAAACTTTCTCTGAATTTTATCAATTTTTTTCCCAATTTAGCCAAAAATGTATTTCTATTTAATCATTTTTCATATTTAATTTATTTGATAATTTGGGAATTAAATAATTATTTTTTGATGGTATACTTTGTTGTGTAGCAATTTACTTAAGACATTTGTATTTTCAAAAATTGTACAGTAGAAGTCCAAAAATAAGGATGCTGGAAATCCTGACCACCTGAGAATCTGCATCTCCAAAAAATTGTGGTTTCTGTTCTGCCCGAGAATCCAGACTGCACATTCTTCTCTCTCTTCCCCCCCCCCACCCCCCACAACCACACACACACATGGTCCAGCGTCATTGCCGGCCCTGCCTGCTTGCTGTCAATCCTCTCACCTGCTCTGATGTCTTCAGTGCTGCAACAGCAGTGGGTAAAGCTGGTGCTGCGGCATTGAAGACTTCAGAACAGGTGAGAGTGAGACAGAGGCACGGGCAGGGCCGGATGTGGGGAGAAGACGCTAGACTGTGTGAGGAGGGAGAAGGTGAGAGAAGAAAATGGAATGCGTAGTCATGGGGGGGGGGGGTGGAGCTTGGGAGCATTAGACCCTTCTTTGGAAACTGGAGCCACTGGAAAGGGAAAAGAGACACATGCATGGGGAGGAGAGACGCTGGAATGGGAAGATAGATGCTGCTTGGGTAGGAGAGACAACAAAATCAACAAAATTTGCTCTTTAACTTAAATTTGAATTTTAAAAGTACTTCCTGAGAATCCAGAATATCCAAAAATCTGGACTGACCTAATCCACGAGCAATCTGGATTTTTGGATTTGGCCTTGGCTTTAGCTCTTTTGTCACACCGCCTTACTGCAGGACAAATGCCCTCCCTCTGGAAACAAATAATGCCCTCCCATCCTCAAAAAAATAGCTCTGTGATCTGTCTTTTCCTTCTAATTATTGTCCAGTTTCTAACGTCTATTTCCTCTCTCAGCTTTCTGGAAAGATGTGCTACTCTTAGCTGCTGAACTTTGCTGAAAAGACTGGCGCATTACACCCTTTTCAATCAGGCCTCCGTTAGAGTATTGAGATGGTTCTTCAGTTCTCCTCTTTCTGATTGTGCTTTCTCTGTTTCCCTGGGATCTAAGGTTTCTTATGTTTATCCTCTTTGGTGTGGGGCTCCCCTAGTTTCTGTTCTTTCTCTTGTTGTTCAATCTGTTCATTAGCCCTCTTGCTGCCCTAGTACAGTCATTTAACATCAAATGTCATATTTATACTGATCCAAAAGAAACTTTGGGTAATAGCATGCACCCTCCCCAACGCTGTATAATATTATAAACTTTCAATACACTTTTTCACACACATATGGGGAGTATCATAATGTTAATGTGGGCCCTTTCAGCATGTTATGGAACCTCTTATGGGCCATCTAATTTCAAGCCCTCAACCTCCAGATCTCAGTGTGTTTGTTTTAATCATGCTGTGAACTCCAATCATGTCCTGGTTAACTTCCCACAATCTAAAACTTAACCCTGACAAGACTACCACATGTTGGATTTCCAGGACCCAATATCAATCCCTATGCTTTTCAACCTTCCTATTACTCCTGTTCCTTCCTTTTGTTATTTGGGAGTTTGGATGGACTCCAGTCTAACTTTCACTTGACAAATTTCCAGTGTGGTCAAATCAGTCTTCACTGTTATTCGGATGTTATGTTCCCTCCGTGATTTCTTTGATTTTGATTCTCTTCACACGCTTATACATGCTTTACTTCTATCCAGGCTCGATTATTGTAATACCATTTATGTTGGACTTCCTTTGTCTGAAATCAAACGTTAAACTGTTCAGAACTGTGCAGCCTGCTTCCTTTGTAAGTCCAGAAAATCCGACCATGTCACCCCTTTGTCATCTCATTTGCACTGGCTCCTAGTCTGTTTTCATCTTCCTTTAAAGACTCTGGTCCTAGTGCACACAGCGCTTCATTTAGGTGTCCCAGGTTATCAGGTTATCTTTCCTTCCTGACCTTACCTTACACCATCATGGGCCCTTCAGTCTCTCAACGCCAACCGTCTGACCCTTCCTGGTCCTTGTCAGGCCCATCTGGCATCCACCCTAGAGAATGACATGGGGACAAGTTTGTCCCCATCTCCGCAGGTTCTGTCTCTATCTCTGCCCTACCACACAGGCCCTGTGTCAGTCCCTACCCCATCCACATAGGCCCTTTCTCAGTCCCTACCCCATCCACTCAGGCTCTGTCTTCATCTCCATCCTGTCCACGCAGATTCTGTCCCCGCCCCATCCCTGTGGGCTCTGTCCTCTTCTGCAGAAGCCTCAAACACATGATTTTCTATTTAAATCTTTTTTATTAAAGTATAAAAAGGGACAATATGCTTTGCAACTGTTTATAAATCATAAATAGAAAACAATAATAACGAGCAGCTATAATAACCACCTCACCCCCCACCACTGCCCTCTACCCTTCTAACCCCACAAATAGCTGATTTCTACTACCCTAAGGAATCCTAATCCTCCGTGTTAAAATGTCCAGGGGTGCAAAATACAACCCGTTCTGTATACCCTAGTGGGGGAGAAATATGTTCTATGAAGCACTGCTATGATTTTTTTAATCTGTGGGTGAATAAGTCATCAACAATCTCAGGATTCAGTCTAGCTCTCCTGTCTTCCACAGTCCTTCCAGCAATAGAAAATGTCTTCTAAGATGTGCTGGACAGGATCCCTCACGCAAATTTTGCTAGTTGTGGCCAGCATGTTTGCTTGTTTTTTTTTCCCAAAAAATCAAAATATCATCTGCATCACTCAAACATAAACAGTCCAGTTCATTAACAGGCTTCAAAGTAGAAAATGACACAGGGACAAAGATTAGGCCTGTCTCCACGGGCCCTGGCCCCGTCCCCGCGATTACCGCGGGTCTCCACCCCCATATCATTCTCTAGTCCACCTGACACTCTCTTTTACTTCACTTCCCCAGAATTCCTGCACATATCTGTTCTGAGCCTTCTTTTCCCAGATTCAGATCCCTCCTAAAAACTCACTTCAGTGCTTTAGTGTTCCAATCAGATTCTGATGCGTCTCAACTGGTGGGTTATATATTTGATTTATATATATATAATATATACCTTTTTTAGAGTTGGGTTTATTCTGTGTGAATGCTTGCCTTATCTTTTCTGGGGTTTTTTTTGTAGAGTTCCTTTTCATTTTTATTTGTGTTTTTTAGATTGTAAACTGCTTAGCTCCTCAAGTTTTGAATACATGGTATAGCAAGTTTTTAATAAACATAAACATTAAAAGAATACTTAAGAAAATTGATAACACTAGAATATTTTTAAAAGACTTTTTGGTTATTTATATCTCTATATATAAAAGGCACCACCAACGTTCTAAATGAAGCCTCCAGCCGGAAGTGTGAAGGGGGAGAGATATCCAGTTTCCCCATGAGTGTCTGCCCCACCCTCGCTCTCTCTGTAACACAAACATTGAAAACACAGCAAAGCATGAAATCAAATCGCTCTCTCTGTAACAGTGAAGGACTCGGGGGGGAGGGGAGAGAGGGCAGAAGCCCTCACTATCTCTGTAACACAAACACAGCAGAGCAGGAAACTTAACACTGAAGGACTCGACTCCGAGGGGGAGGGGGGAGGGGACAGATAGCACAGGGGAAGGGAGAGAGGGCAGGGACACACACACTCCCACCTGCACACAGAAGAAAACTTTGCTAGCCCCCGTTTCATTTGCATCAGAAACAGGGCTTTTTTACTAGTTTATTCATAAAACATGGGACAAAGAAATCTATATGAACTTGCCACCGATTCCTTCATAGTTCAGGTTACTGTGGTGCATTATTTGTGATATTTAGTACTTAATAGTTTGCAATGCCGGGAGCATAGGAGCTTAAAATAATGCTATAGTAATACTTATTCTCCGAGGACAAGCAGGCTGATTGTTCTCACATGTGGGTCAACATCCGCGTCGGCCCAGGAAACAGCAAATTTTTCACCAGCAAAATTAAAAAGTTTTGCAAGAGCCTTCTGGTGCGCGAACCGCGCGGACGACTTCCTGCCTGTCACGTGAGTGTGCCTCCTCAGTTTTCTTTTCTCCACGTTGAGGTGCGGTAGAGTTTTTCTGTGCTCCTCTCAGGCCCAGGAAAGAGTCTTTGTGAGTTTTTTTGGCTTTTCACTTTATTTTACTTTTATTTCAATTCTACAGTTTAAAAAAAAAAGTTCCTGTAGTTTCTTTTGCTTTTGTCCCCTTTTAAAGTTTCCTTTGTTTTCGACGCGGTCGGGTTATTCCTTTCTTTTCTGTGCCCTTTTTTTTTTCTTAACAGGCACAATAGCGTCTTGATTTCGCTGAAGCCATTTTTCCTTCCATTT
Organism: Microcaecilia unicolor; assembly: GCF_901765095.1. Classification (NCBI taxonomy): domain Eukaryota; kingdom Metazoa; phylum Chordata; class Amphibia; order Gymnophiona; family Siphonopidae; genus Microcaecilia; species Microcaecilia unicolor. Next base: position 116,022,638 of record NC_044036.1, read on the forward strand.
CATCGAAGAAATCCAGCGGCTTCAAACGTTGTACTCTGTGCAACCGGACCATCTCAGGTACCGATACCTATGCCTGGTGTATCCAGTGCCTTGGGCCCGACCATAGCCCAGCCGCTTGTAGTCTGTGTCTTCATATAAAGAAACGGACCTAAGCGTCTCAAGAAGCCCAACGAGAAAAGCTTTTTGAGGCTCGGTCCCGTCCTTTGACATCAGTACCGAGGTTAGCGCTGAGAGGATCGCTCCCCCTTTATACAAGAGGTGCCGATACCTGCTCCCGAGCCTGTACAGAGTCTGACACCGCCTGTTCCACCGACCCCGCAGCCTTCTCCGATGGTGGCTCTCGACGAGCGCATCTGGGCCTTGTTTCCAGAACTTCTGGAGGGACAGCTTAGTCAGCTTCAGTGTCGGGGGTGTTTGCGCCTTCTGTACCATCTGCTGCAGCGGTGTCTGGCCCTTCTCCTGCGGTGAGGTCTCGGCATCGATGTTGGCTGCCACCCAGGTCGACTCCCCTTCGACATTGGTGGAGGGAGCTTCACCGCAGTCAGATCGGGCTTCGGCCTCTCAACATCACCATAGAGGATATCGTTCTTCGGCGACGAAAATTCAGTGTCTAAGTACCTTGACACAGGCTTTATCTGACACTGAGCAGGAACGTTCGTCGGAGTCAGAGGAAGATCCCAGGTACTTTTCTTCGATGAGTCCTTTGGGATTCCCTCTGATCCTTCCCCTCCGCCAGAAGGGAAACTATCTTCACCGGAGAGTCTGTCTTTTTCCTCTGTTGTCCGGGAAATGGCTACGGCTATTTCCTTCTCTGTGGAGGTTGAGGATGAGCCCAGGGCTGAGATGCTCGAGGTCCTGGATTATTCTCCACCTAAAGAGGCTGTAACAGTTCCTTTGCATAAGGTACTGAAGGGAGTCCTTATGCGAAGCTGGTCGACCCCTCTGCCCCTGTGATCCTGAAGAAAGTTGAATCCCAGTGTCGGATCCACGGTGAACCTGGATTGATGAGGTCCCAGTTACCACACAATTCCATGGTGGTGGACTCCGCCCTCAAGAGAGCCAGGAGTACTAGAGACTATGCCTCGGCGCCCCCAGGCAGAGAAGCTAGAACTCTTAATTCTTTTGGGAGGCCCATTCTGCTCCCTAGCAAAAACAAGGGACGGACTTTTGAGTGGCTCCAGTTAAGCATAGCCTCAATAAAAGTGTCCGTACCAGACGACTTGCCGGTTGGAGGGAGGTTGATATTTTTTCACCAAAGGTGGCCTCTTATAACCTCCGACCGATGGGTTCCTCAAATAGTCCAGTTAGGATACACCCTCAATCTGGAATCTAAACTTCCAAATTGCCCACCAGGCGCTCATTCATATAGTTCCCAGCACAAATAGGTACTTACAGAGGAACTCTCTGCCCTTCTAAAGGCTCAAGCGGTCAAACCCATTCCACCAGAGGAAAAAGGGCTGGGATTCTATTCCAGGTACTTCTTTGTGCAGAAAAAGACGGGGGATGCGTCCCATCCTAGACCTAAGAGGCCTGAACAAATTTCTGGTTCGAGAAAAGATCAGTATGATTTCCCTGGGCACCCTTCTTCCCATGATTCAGGAGAACGATTGGCTATGCTCTCTGGACTTAAAGGATGCTTACACAGATATGTCTACTTCCAGCTCACAGGAAGTATCTTCGATTTTGGCTGGGAACTCAGCACTTTCAGTACCGTGTACTGCCTTTTGGTCTGACGTCTGCGCCCAGAGTGTTTACAAAGTGTCTGGCGGTAGTAGCAGCGTCGCTACGCAGACTGGGAGTGCATGTGTTCCCTTATCTCGATGATTGGCTGGTGAAGAGCACCTCGGAGGCAGGCGCTCTACAGTCCATGCGAACGACTGTTCAGGTTCTAGAGCTACTGGGTTTCATGATCAATTACTCTAAGTTCCATCTCACCCCAGTACAGAAGTTGGAATTCATTGGGGCTCACAGAAAGACAGCTCGAGCTTATCTTCCCGACGCAAGGACAGACAACCTCCTGTCCCTGGTGTCCATGGTTCAAGCGTCTCAACAGATTACGGCTCGGCAGATGTTGAGACTTCTGGGGCACCTGGCCTGCACAGTTCATGTAACTCCCATGGCATGTCTACATATGAGATCAGCTCAATGGACCCCAGCTTCCCAGTGGTATCAAGCTGCAGGGGACTTTCCGAATTCTCTTCAGTGGTGGATGATTCGACCCAATTTGACCTTGGGACGTCCAATCCAAATTCCTCAGCCACAAAAAGTGCTGATGATGGATGCATCCCTCCTGGGGTGGGGAGCTCATGTAGATGGGCTTCACACTCAAGGAGCTTGGTCCTTTCAGGAAAAAGATCTTCAGATCAACCTACTAGAACTGCGAGTGATCTGGAACGCTGTAAAGGCTTTCAGAGAGTGACTGTCCAACCAAATCATTTTTCAAACAGACAGGTTGCTATGTATTACACCAACAAGCAGGGGGACACCGGATCTCACCCTCTGTGTCAGGAAGCCATCCAGATGTGACTTTGGGTGCACCATCATGGCGTGTTTCTGCAAGCCACTAATCTGGCAGGCATAAACAGTCTGACAGACTGAGCAGGATAATGCAACCTCGCGAGTGGTCACTGAACATGGGAGTAGCCCGCAAGATCTTCGGTGGAACGTTTTGCCACTCAGATCAATCACAAGGTCCCTCAGTTCTGTTCCAGGCTTCAGGCCCACGACAGACTAGCATCAGATGCCTTTCTCCTGCATTGGGGGACAGGCCTTCTGTATGCGTATCCTCCCATACCTCTAGTAGGGAAGACTTTGCTGAAACTCAAGCAAGACTGTGGAACCATGATTCTGATTGCGCCCTCTTGGCCCCGTCAGGTTTGGTTCCCTCTTCTTCTGGAGTTGTCCTCTGAAAAACCGTGGAGATTGGACTGTTTTATGACCCTCATCACCCAGAACGAGGCGTCGTTTCTACATCCCAACCTCCAGTCTCTGGCTCTCACGGCATGGATGTTGAGAGCTTAGAAATTGCCTCTTTAGGTCTTTCATAGGGTGTCTCCCGAGTCTTGCTTGCTTCCAGGAAAGATTCCAGAAAAAAGAGTTATTCTTTTAAATGGAGGAGGTTTGCCATCTGGTGTGACAGCAAAGCCCTAGATCCTTTTTCTTGTCCTACAGGGACCCTGCTTCAATACCTTCTACACTTATCAGAGTCTGGTCTTAAGACTAACTGAGTAAGAGTTCATCTTAGTGCAATCAGTGCTTATCATCGCTGTGTAGAGGGTAAGCCTATCTCTGGACAGCCTTTAGTTGTTCGATTCATGAGAGGTTTGCTTCTGTCAAACCTCCACCAGTGTCATGGGATCTCAACGTCGTTTTCACCCAGCTGATGAAAGCTCCTTTTGAGCCACTGAATTCTTGCCATCTGAAGTACTTGACCTGGAAGGTCATTTTCTGGGTGGCTGTTACTTCAGCTCGTAGGGTCAATGAGCTTCAGGCCTTGATAGTGCATGCACCTTATACTAAGTTTCATCACAACAGAGTAGTCCTCCACACTCACCCTAAGTTCCTGCCAAAGATGGTGTCGGAGTTCCATCTGAACCAGTCAATTGTCTTGCCAACATTTTTTCCCGTCCTCATACCCGCCCTGGCAAAAGCAGTTTGCATACCTTGGACTGCAAGAGGGCATTGGCCTTTTACGTGGAGCAGACAAAGCCCTTCAGACAGTCCGCCCAGTTGTTTGTTTCTTTCGACCCCAACAGGAGGGGAGTCGCCGTCGGAAAACGCACAATATCCAATTGGCTAGCAGATTGCATTTCCTTCACTTACGCCCAAGCTGGGCTGACCCTGGAGGGCCAAGTCACGGCTCATAATGTAAGAGCCATGGCTGCGTCAGTGGCTCACTTAAAGTCAGCCTCCATTGAAGAGATTTGCGAGGCTGCAACGTGGTCATCAGTCCACACATCCACATCTCACTACTGCCTTCAGCAGGATACCCGATGCCACAGTCGGTTTGGGCAGTTGGTACTGCAGAATCTGTTTTGGGTTTAGAATACAACTCCACTCCCCTAGACCCAATTTTGTTCTGTTCCAGGCTGCATTCCATTAGTTGTTTATGGTTTCAGGTCAATCTGTTATGTCCTCGCCATTGCGAGGCCCAATTGGCCAATGTTCATTGTTTTGAGTGAGCCTGGGTGCTAGGGATACCCCACATGTGAGAACAAGCAGCCTGCTTGTCCTCGGAGAAAGCGAAGATACTTACCTGTAGCAGGTATTCTACTACTACTACTACTATTTAACATTTGTAAAGTGCTACCAGGGTTGCGCAGCGCTGTACAATTAACAAAGAAGGACAGTCCCTGCTCAAAGGAGCTTACAATCTAAAGGACAAAAAGTGCAGTCAATCAAGATTGAGGCAGTAGATTTCCTGGATAGAGGTACAATGGTTAGGTGCCAAAAGCGACATTGAAGAGGTGGGCTTTGAGCAAGGATTTGAAGATGGGTAGGGAGGGGGCTTGGCGTATGGGCTCAGGGAGTTTATTCCAAGCATAGGGTGAGGCGAGGCAGAAAGGGCGGAGTCTGGAGTTGGTGGTGGTGGAGAAGGGTACTGACAGGAGGGATTTGTTCTGTGAGCGGAGGTTACGGGTAGGAGTGTAAGGGGAGATGAGGGTAGAGAGATAGTGAGGGGCTGCAGATAAGAGTGCATTTGTAGGTTAGTAGGAGAAGCTTGAACTGTATGCAGTACCTGATCGGAAGCCAGTGAAGTGACTTAAGGAGAGGGGTGATATGAGCATATCGGTCTAGGCGGAAGATAAGATGCGCGGCAGAGTTCTTAACGGATTGAAGGGGGGATAGATGGTTAAGTGGGAGGCCAGTGAGAGGAGTAGGTTGCAGTAGTCAAGGCGAGAGGTAATGAGAGAGTGGATGACAGTTCAGATGGTGTGCTCAGAGAGGAAAGGGCGAATTTTGCTGATGTTATAGAGAAAGAAGCGACAGGTGTTGGCTGTCTGCTGGATATGGGCAGAGAAGGAGAGGGAGGAGTCGAAGATAACTCCGAGGTTACGGGCAGATGAGACGGGGAGGATGAGGGTGTTATCGACTGAAATAGAGAGTGGAGGGAGAGAAGTGGATTTGGGTGGAAAGACAATGAGCTCAGTCTTGGCCATGTTCAGTTTCAGGTGGCGGTTGGACATCCAGGCAGCAATGTGGGATAAGCAGGCCGATATTTTGGCCTGGGTTTCCGCAGTGATGTCTGGTGTGGAGAGATAAAGCTGGGTGTCGTCAGCATAAAGATGATATTGGAAACCATGAGATGAGATCAGCGATTCCAGGGAAGAGGTGTAGATTGAAAAAAGAAGGGGTCCAAGGACAGATCCCTGAGGAACTCCAACAGAGAGTGGGATGGGGGTGGAGGAAGATCCATGAGAATGTACTCTGAAGGTACAGTGCTTGTTCTCTTGTGCTTGACTGCTTAAATATTTTAAATTTAAATGCTTTACTTTTTGTCTATTAGATTGTAAGCTCTTTGAGCAGGGACTGTCTTTCTTCTGTGTTTGTACAGCGCTGCGTACACTTTGTAGCGCTCTAGAAATGTTAAATAGTAGTAGTAGTACAGTGGGAGAGATAAGAGGAGAACCAGGAGAGGACAGAGCCCTGGAACCCAAATGAGGATAGTGTAGCAAGAAGTAAATTATGATTGACAGTGTCAAAAACGGTGAATAGGTCGAGGAGGATGAGGATGGAGTAGTGACCTTTGGATTTGGCAGGGAACAGGTCATTACAGACTTTAGTGAGTGCCGTTTCTGTCGAGTGTAGAGGCCGAAAACCGTATTGAAGCGGATCGAGGATGGCATGAGAGGAGAGAAAATCAAGGCAGCGGCTGTGAACTGCGCGTTCATGTATCTTGGAGAGGAAGGGTAGGAGGGAGATGGAGCGGTAGTTGGAAGAGCAGGTAGGGTCTAGTGATGGGTTTTTTTAGGAGTGGTGTGACTACAGCATGCTTGAAGGAGTCAGGGACAGTTGCAGTGGAGAGAGAGAGGTTGAGGATATGACAGATGGTGGGGGGGGGGGGGGGGGGGGGGGGTTGACAGTAGGAGAGATGATGTTTAGTAAGTTAGTGGGGATGGGATCAGAGGAACAGGTGGTGCATTTCGAGGAGGAAAGAAGGTGGGCGGTTTCCTCCGTGGTGATATCAGTAAATATCTCTGAGGACAGCAGGCTGATTGTTCTCACAAACCCGCCCACCTCCCCTTTGGAGTTATTGGTTGTTTGTTTATATGCTTTTTTATTAAACTGAGGAGGCATGCTCACGCGACTGGCGGGAAGTTGTCCGCGCATGTGCAGTTTGCGCACCAGAAGGCTCTGGCAAAACTTTTTAATTTTGCTGGTGAAAACTTTGCCGTTTCCTGGGCTGAAGCAGACGTCGACCCACATGTGAGAACAATCAGCCTGCTGTCCTCGGAGAATACCTGCTACAGGTAAGTATCTTCGCTTTTACAGAGAGTTGGATATAGTGACCATTTTAACAGAGTGCGATTTTAATGCAGAAGTCAGACTGCCTTTATTTGTAAGCCATTCAATAGGCTGAATGAGGTTAGGTTTCAGGGCGAAAGAGATAAATAAGTATACAGCTTCTTTTTTGGGTAACTGCTCCTCGGTTCTGATCTGTGTGTCATCTTTATTACAGACTGACCCATGAGTTGCGAGGTTGGGTTCATAGGCATGAGGTGGAAAGGACAAAGTCCAGGCGAATGTCCAACAGTCAGCAGAAAACCAGGCTGATACAGGTATGATTATAGTATTCATCCATCTTGTTTTCCCATTATTATGTCTCACTTTAATTATCCTATAGAGAGATGACAAAAAATATGTATATATATTTGTATCTGTCTGTCTCTTATCTCTGAAGAGCAAGGAGAGAGGGGCATTGTGATGAAGTGGCAAAGGAGACAGCATTTGAAGGGAAGCATGGAGGTTGTGGCTTGAGGTATGGCAAGAACTTGACCCAGCAAGAGCTGGGAAGGAGAAGTCATATAGGGTGAGAGGGAAGTAGAACAACATTCTACTGAGGGAGACTAGAAAGGTAGATGAGATAATGGAAGGAAAAGAGGGATTGATGAAAGATGTATGGTGAGTGGGAAAATGTAGATCAAGAGGTGGGAAAGTGCAAAGGAGGGTATGCTGAAATAGGTGTGAGGAGGGAAAAATAGAAATTCTAGGCATTACAAACAGTGGAGGGGTGGGGGAGGCTTAGAGAAACAGGTTCTAGTTAGAGACGGGAGGATAGGAAGTGGGGAAAAAATAAAAATATGTCTGAAAACATAATAGAAATTGAAAAAGAAATTACTCTGAACATAACAGCACATCATAAAAATCAAATAGGTCTTGGTGGTGGCAGCACCTGGTCCCCCAGCAGTGGAATCTCTTCATTGGCCCAAGCAACAACAGGCATCAGTTTGTAGGCAACCTGCTGCCTATGCTTTTTCAATCTTTGTATGTTCCTATAATGTAATAAACTCACTTGCACATAGCACCAAGGTTTGGTTCCTGTCCTGGGCCTAAAAGGCTAAAGGAATAGTTTTATCATTCTAAACAAGTAAAGGTGCAACCAGAAAATACAAGGCAAACCAAAGAATATCTAGAAATAGACTTCCAAGAAAATGAACTTAGGGCCCAATGCCCAAAAGTTACTGGGCTTTGCAGGCTTTTTAACGTCCATGGCTGTGGACAATGAGAATCCTATGCAAATGTATTTAAATGAGCATATCAATATTTAAATGTGCATTCCATGGGATATACAGCAGTTAACGAGCAATTCACAAAAAGCAGCCCTTAAATGAGGAAATTTTTACATTTGGTCAGAAGTTGTCGGTAGTGCTGCCAGGGTTACTTTTTCTGTACAGGAGGCACTGGAAAGCGGTGCGGAGAGGCGGATGATGCTGAGGGTGGCTGACACCCCAGTGTATCCAAGGATGCAACAGGCAGGGTACCCCTATTTTGTGCAGGGCAGGCCCCAAGGCAGGAAGGTGGGAGATATTGCTCCTGCCCTCCTGCCTCCATCTTTTATCAGGTACGAGGGGGGGTCGGGAGGAGGGAAGGGGTCGCTGTACCACCAGGGCCATTGTTGTTTTGGGGGGCTTGGGAAGGGGGGCATCTGGGGGGGGGGGGCTCGTGGTCACTAGACCACCATGGCCTTTCTTGCCTTGGGGCGGGAAGGGGATCGGGGTCCACTGGGACCACCAGCAATTTTTGGGGGGGGGGGGGCACCGGGAGCTGTCGAATGCATTTGACTTCTCAGCGACACAGGGCTAGCCCAAGCATGGGCAGAGCAGCCACACTTAGCAACTGACTGCTCTGCGCATGCCCTGGAAGCCTTCCCTACTGAGCAGCATGGTAAAAGTCCGTGCAGCTCATTTGCATACAATTTCTTTAGTGCATCACCCTCTGTTTCCACCTTGGTAATTGCCGGGGTGAAAATAGTGGGCGGTCCATTCCAGGGTCTTTAGTTCATCGGCCCCATACTATATATTACAGCCCATGTTATTACTGTGTTGTTCCCCAACAGGATTTTGAAGGATAATGCTAGGCAGTGGTGTAAGCATGGAGTTATGAAATATTGCTGCTTACAACTTTGTGGTAAATCACTTAAACTCTTTATATTCAGTCTTATATTGAAAGCTCTTTGTACCACATGGAAGTATTGGGTTTTGTGGTGATGGAGATTCCAAGTGAAAATGTATTCATTGTCACTTCTGACCCCCTCATTACTGTGTTATATAGTACTAGAAATATCTGTGTAGTACTAGAAATATCTGTGAACACAGCATAAACTGGTTAATCTTCAATAGAAATGAGGGTTGATTCTGTTTCCTACTTTATAATGTGGTCTTTCTCTCCTTTTTGTAGAGGTTTCAAAGAAAGAATGAAGATTCTCGGCTTATGACTGTACAATATGCAGACACCAGCACAAAGTAAGCCACTTTTAGCTTGCTTTCATGTCTGTTTGTATTGAATGTAAGCATACTTCATGTATTGTGACTACACTCACCTCAGCTTTTCAACTTTTGGTATAACTTCTTTGATAGTAAGCTGTAGCAGTAAGTCAAGCTTGTGAATCTGCATGACTTTTTGCAGCAAACAACCAAATCATATGACTCCATGGAACCACTATACATTTATTTTAAACTATTTCCTAGTGAAAGTAACCTTTACAGAGAACATTTTTTTCAAAGGGTCTTCCTGTTAGGACGTATGAAAAACATTGATATTGTTCAGTTAAACTGTGCTGACTCGATTTAAAGAGAAAAGTTGAAAAGAGCCCTACTGGCAAACTGATTGTAGTGTGCCTTGTCAAAGAATCATTAGTGGACATTGCCCTAGAAGCACAGATGCTCTCAGTCCTGAAGAGGTACTCAGCTGAGGGGAAGAAAACATCACTGATAAGAATTTTATCAATAAACCCATAAATTCTCTTCTGTCCTATAAGTACATAAGTAATGCCATACTGGGAAAAGACCAAGGGGCCATCGAGCCCAGCATCCTGTCCACGACAGCAGCCAATCCAGGCCAAGGGCACCTGGAAAGCTTCCCAAACGTACAAACATTCTATACATGATATTCCTGGAATTTTGGATTTTTCCAAGTCCGTTTAGTAGCGGTTTATGGACTTGTCCTTTAGGAAACCGTCCAACCCCTTTTTAAACTCTGCTAAGCTAACTGCCTTCACCACTTTCTCCGGCAACAAATTCCAGAGTTTAATTACACGTTGGGTGAAGAAAAATTTTCTCCGATTTGTTTTAAATTTACTACACTGTAGTTTCATCGCATGCCCCCTAGTCCTAGTATTTTTGGAAAGCGTGAACAGACACTTCACATCCACCTGTTCCACTCCACTCATTATTTTATATACCTCTATCATGTCTCCCCTCAGCCGTCTCCAAGCTGCATAGCCCTAGCCTCCTTAGTCTTTCTTCATAGGGAAGTCGTCCCATCTCCGCTATCATTTTAGTCGCCCTTCGCTGCACCTTTTCCAATTCTACTATATCTTTCTTGAGATGCGGCGACCAGAATTGAACACAATACTCAAGGTGCGGTCGCACCATGGAGCGATACAACGGCATTATAACATCCTCACACCTGTTTTCCACACCTTTCCTAATAATACCCAACATTCTATTCGCTTTCCTAGCCGCAGCAGCACACTGAGCAGAAGGTTTCAGTGTGTTATCGACGACGACACCCAGATCCCTTTCTTGGTCCGTAACTCCTAATGTGGAACCTTGCATGACGTAGCTATAATTCGGGTTCTTTTTTCCCACATGCATCACCTTGCACTTGCTCACATTAAATATCATCTGCCATTTAGCCGCCCAGTCTCCCAGTCTCGTAAGGTCCTCTTGTAATTTTTCACAATCCTGTCGCGATTTAACGACTTTGAATAACTGTGTCATCAGCAAATTTAATTACCTCGCTAGTTACTCCCATCTCTAAATCATTTATAAATATATTAAAAAGCAGCGGTCCTAGCACGGACCCCTGAGGAACCCCACTAACTACCCTTCTCCATTGTGAATACTGCCCATTTAACCCCACTCTGTTTCCTATCCTTCAACCAGTTTTTAATCCACAATAGGACATTTCCTCCTATCCCATGACCCTCCAATTTCCTCTGTAGCCTTTCATGAGGTACCTTGTCAAACGCCTTTTGAAAATCCAGATACACAATATCAACCGACTCCCCTTTGTCCACTCCCCTTTGTCAGTGGTCAGTAGTAGTCAGCACTAAAAAATATATTAGTGAAAGGAAGTGAAACTAGGAAATCAAGTACGCTAGCGTTTAACTATAGAAAAGGTGATTACGACAAAATGAGAAAAATGGTGAAAAAAAGACTGAAAGGAGCAGCTCGCAGAGTAAAAAACTTGCATCAGGCGTGGATGCTGTTTAAAAACACCATCCTGGAGGTTCAGGACAAATATATTCCACGTATTAGAAAAAAGGGAAAAAAGACTAAACGTCAGCCGGCGTGGCTAAACAGTAAGATAAAGGAAATCATTAGAGCCAAAAAACAATCCTTCAGAAAGTGGAGAAGAGAACCAACTGAAAGTAACAGGATAGATCATAAGGAATGCCAAGCCAAATGCAAAGCGGAGATAAGGAGGGCAAAAAAGGACTTTGAGAAGAAATTAGCGTTGGAAGCAAAAATACATAGTAAAAATTTTTTTAGATACATTAAAAGCAGGAAACCGGCCAAAGAGTCGGTTGGGCCGCTGGACGAAAATGGTGTTAAAGGGGCGATCAAGGAGGACAAAGCCGTAGCGGAGAAATTAAATGAATTCTTTGCTTCGGTCTTCACCGAGGAGGATTTGGGGGGGACACCGGTGCCGGAAAGAATATTTGAAGCGGGGGAGTCGGAGAAACTAAACAATTCTCTGTAACCTTGGAGGATGTAATGGGTCAGTTCAGCAAGCTGAAGAGTAGTAAATCACCGGGACCTGATGGTATTCATCCCAGAGTATTAATAGAACTAAAAAATGAACTTGCGGAGCTACTGTTAGAAATATGCAATCTGTCCCTAAAATCGAGTGTAGTACCGGAAGACTGGAGGGTAGCCAATGTTACTCCGATTTTTAAGAAGGGTTCCAGAGGAGATCCGGGAAATTATAGACCGGTGAGTCTGACGTCGGTGCCGGGCAAGATGGTGGAGGCTATTATTAAGAATAAAATTGCAGAGCATATACAAAAACATGGACTGATGAGACAAAGTCAGCACGGATTTAGTGAAGGGAAGTCTTGCCTCACCAATCTAATGCATTTTTTTGAGGGGGTAAGCAAACATGTGGACAATGGGGAGCCGGTTGATATTGTATATCTGGATTTTCAGAAGGCGTTTGACAAAGTGCCGCACGAAAGACTCCTGAAGAAATTGCAGAGTTATGGAATCGGAGGTAGGGTATTATTATGGATTAAGAACTGGTTGAAAGATAGGAAGCAGAGAGTAGGATTGCGTGGCCAGTATTCTCAGTGGAGGAGGGTAGTTAGTGGGGTCCCGCAGGGGTCTGTGCTGGGTCCGTTGCTTTTTAATGTATTTATAAATGACCTAGAGATGGGAATAACTAGTGAGGTAATTAAATTCGCCGATGACACAAAATTATTCAGGGTCGTCAAGTCGCAGGAGGAATGTGAACGATTACAGGAGGACCTTGCGAGACTGGGAGAATGGGCGTGCAAGTGGCAGATGAAGTTCAATGTTGACAAGTGCAAAGTGATGCATGTGGGTAAGAGGAACCCGAATTATAGCTACGTCTTGCAAGGTTCCGCGTTAGGAGTTACGGATCAAGAAAGGGATCTGGGTGTCGTCGTCGATGATACGCTGAAACCTTCTGCTCAGTGTGCTGCTGCGGCTAGGAAAGCGAATAGAATGTTGGGTGTTATTAGGAAGGGTATGGAGTCCAGGTGTGCGGATGTTATAATGCCGTTGTATCGCTCCATGGTGCGACCGCACCTGGAGTATTGTGTTCAGTACTGGTCTCCGTATCTCAAAAAAGATATAGTAGAATTGGAAAAGGTACAGCGAAGGGCGACGAAAATGATAGTGGGGATGGGACGACTTTCCTATGAAGAGAGGCTGAGAAGGCTAGGGCTTTTCAGCTTGGAGAAGAGACGGCTGAGGGGAGATATGATAGAAGTGTATAAAATAATGAGTGGAATGGATCGGGTGGATGTGAAGCGACTGTTCACGCTATCCAAAAATACTAGGACTAGAGGGCATGAGTTGAAGCTACAGTGTGGTAAATTTAAAACGAATCGGAGAAAATTTTTCTTCACCCAACGTGTAATTAGACTCTGGAATTCGTTGCCGGAGAACGTGGTACGGGCGGTTAGCTTGACTGAGTTTAAAAAGGGGTTAGATAGATTCCTAAAGGACAAGTCCATAGACCGCTATTAAATGGACTTGGAAAAATTCTGCATTTTTAGGTATAACTTGTCTGGAATGTTTTTACGTTTGGGGAGCGTGCCAGGTGCCCTTGACCTGGATTGGCCACTGTCGGTGACAGGATGCTGGGCTAGATGGACCTTTGGTCTTTCCCAGTATGGCACTACTTATGTACTTATGTACTTAATCAGTCATTTAGAGATTTTGCGAACCATCTATTTCAGAAAGAAAAGAAACACAATAGCGTTTCATCTCAGTCTGTGGATTACACCACCTATATAGACAGACTGTTAACTCAGTAGTAAAATGGGATATTTTCTAGCAGATATTCATGACTATAACACTAGAAAGTAAGTGGGTAAGTCTTGAGAGGAAAAGCAAATTAGTGGCTGTGATGTAATTGGATACTCTGGGAGAAATGCTGATATAGAGACTTAAGTTGATCACCACATTTGGGCATGGACAAGGTTATTATTTTTCAGTGTGCTACAAAATTGGCTTCAGATAAATTGTGTGTGTGTGTGTGTGCGTGTTTATCCTACCTATGGATTACCATGGAGAGACAGTGGTTAGGCAATTTGAAGGGGGTTAGACACATGGTCGTTGTTTTAATCCAGTGGACTGTAATCATGTACGAGAATGTGAAAAATGGTTATGATTGAAGCAGAGGATATTTTTTTTAAAGTGCAAGGAACCACCAAGCAACTTAATGTGGTTCAAAATGACCTTAATATTTGTGTGCCAACCAATCATAGAGCTCCAGCTGTCAGCATTAAGCTGTTGGAATGCCCTATACTATTTTAAAAACACTCCTTCCATTTAAGAGAGTGATTATCCACAGGTACAGAACGAAATGGGCCTTTTATTTTAAACGTTTGCATTAAAAAAAACAAAAACAAAATAACACTTAAAGGTGAACGTGGTTAATTTTTGGTACAATCTTAAAACTGGTCACCACTCATCCTTAGATAGGTCTTTCTGTGGAGGTGCTATTCCCTGAAGGAAGGTTGATCCGACGACATAAATAACACATTGTGTAAGATGTCTGGTTACATAGTTGGAATTCATCTGGGGATACAGTACATGTAGGCATTAATGAAATCCAGAAGAGTATAAATTTTAATAACACAGTTGCCGAGTGTGATGCCTTACGCTCTCCCTTGGCAGGTTTTGTAGCTGTTAGTGTATAGAATGTCTTTTGTTACTGGTGTCTGAGGATTATTGGCAGCAATCTGTTTCTGCTTTGCAGTGAACTTTGGCCTCTTTTGTGCTTTTACTTTAGATGTTTGTGTGGGGATGGTCATTCTACAGTCACTCACACTGTTGCAGTGGTCTTGCTTATTTGGTATGTTCTTCTGCTGTCAATCACAAAGACAAAGGGTCAGATGTTCATTATCTATTCAATATGTGTGTTTGTACTTTTAGAAGCCAAAATATGAGAACATAACTTTTCAAAAAGCACAATTTTTGTGAATGGATTCCTTTCACACTCATTGTTAGAGACTTTCAAAATATGTGTAAGCTTTATAAAATAATAAAAAAAAAATACTAAACTAAATTAAGAGCTTGCCCTGAGTTGTCAGAGATGCCTGCTTTTCACTTAAGCTTTCAGTATTTTTTTAACTTCATAAATCCACTTTTCCCATAGACTGAAAGCATGGTAAAATAATCAAGAACAGAATATTATACAGTAGTCCCACCCTATATAGGTCCTGGGTATCCCGAAATCTGAAAGACTGAGCTCCCCATTCCTGGCAAAAAGTTCCTGTTGCCACATCAGAGAAGATACACTGACTCCTGTGGCAAAATATTTAATTTTTCCAAAACCAATTCCAAGCCCAACATGCTGCCTTCAATGTGCTCTGAGATGCCCTCCTAATTTTGACATAGAGCAACAGAGAAAATGCTGGTAAGTAGGGGAAAACTAGCCGCCTCTGTAGCTAGATTTATACACTCTGAAGTGTTTTCAACTGCTCCTGGACATGCCACAACTAGCATATAACTGGAGGTCTGGCACTCCCAAACCCTCATCAACCAATGGCCATTTCAATGCTGATAAACTAATGTTAGGCTTCTGCCCTCTCCACAGAAACTTTATTACGATCCTTTTCCATTTACCAATATGTGCATAAGAAATCACCATGGGAAAATCTCATATAATCATTTTGGTAAAATTTACCAATAAGATGAACCCTTCCTATCTAGTGACCATCCAGCTTATTTTCGAAAGAGAAAAACGCCCAAATTCCGACCTAAATCGGGAGATGGACGTCTTTCTCTTGTGGGTGCCCAAATCGGTATAATCGAAAGCCGATTTTGGGCGTTTCCAACTGCACTCCGTCGCGGGAACGCATAAAGTTGACGGGGGCGTGTTGGAGGCATGGTGAAGGCGGGACTGGGGCGTGGTTATCGACTGAGGAGAGATGGGCGCGCTCGGCTGATAATCGAAAAAATAAAGGCGTTTTTAGCCAGAATTTAGGACACTTTTTCTGGACCCTGTTTTTTCACGAACAGGTCCCAAAAAAATGCCCTAAATGACGAGATGACCAACGGAGGGAATCGGGGATGACCTCCCCTGACTCCTCCCCCAGTGGTCACTAACCCCTTTTTTTTCCAGCCTCTATGCCAGCCTCAAATAACATCCCTAGCTCCATGACAGCAGCATGCAGGTCCCCCAAGCAAATTTAGTTTAGTTGGTGCTGCCCGGACCCATGCAGAGAGCAAAAATCGGAAGGAAAAAAAAATATGCAAGTGCAGTTGGGGACGTCCAAATTAAAAATTAGTAAAAAGGAGATTTGAACCAGCCACCTTCTGATTCCCAGGCTAGTGCTCTAAGCACTGCACCACATGAATCAGTTGTTTAGATGTCCTTCCCTTTCCATTAAGTCCCTCCAAGTTTCTGTCAGCCAATCACAGCTGGTTTAGCTGACATCGTGTCAGCTAAACAGCTGTGATTGGCTGACAGAAACTTGGAGGGACTTAATGGAAAGGGAAGGACGTCTAATCAACTGACTCTGTGGTGCAGTGCTTAGAGCACTGGCCTGGGAATCAGAAGGTGGCTGGTTTGACTCTCCCTTTTACTATTTTTTAATTTGGACATCCCCAACTGCACTTGCATGTTTTTTTTTTTTTTTCTTCCGATTTTTGCTCTCTGCATGGGTCCGGGTAGCACCAACTAAACAATTTGCTCGGGGGACCTGCATACTGCTGTCATGGAGCTTGGAATGATATTTGAGGCTGGCATAGAGGCATCTCAGGGTGCCAGTACACTACCAATGCTGGCCCCTCCCACGACCAAATGCCTTGGATTTGTTCGTTTTTGAGCTAGGGCGCTTTGGTTTCGATTATCGCTGAAAAACGAAAACGCCTAGCTCAAAAAACGCCCAAATCCTATGCATTTGCCCGGCACAAACTGTATTTTTTCGAAACTAAAGATAAACGTCCATCTTTTTCGAAAATACGATTCAGCCCGCCCCTTCACGGACCCGTTCTCGGAGATGGACGTTTTTACAAATGGGCGTTCGCGTTCGATTATGCCCCTCCATATGTTCTGTATCTTCAGCAGAGGGCCCACAGTGAGAATTTATATAACTCCTATAACTGCTTTGGCAGCCATAGTTTTCTGTATGTGCACTGACAGCTACTAGCTCTTCCTCCTGAGACTCCACGCTTTAAGTAGCCACCTCCACCCAAGTGCCCGTGACAAACCTGAATTGATCTGTTGGATCTGTAACTTCCAGTTCAAACTCGGCTTAAGCTCAACTTTCAATTCTGCCAGCATTCTGTACATTTTTACTGCTATTAGAGAGGCAGACCATTGAGGCAGCATCAATTTGATTAGCTGATTCAGACTCCGAGTTTGATGTGTTTGGGGGCCTGCTTAAGAAGGCCATGTGCCCCTTCTGTAGCATCCTTCCTGCTTGTGGAAAAAGCTTTTAAAGTTGCCTCCTTTCTTTTTAGTGGACATAGTTGCTGCAGTAAAGTTTGTGGAGCAACACCACACCCTCAGTGGCCAAGTGGCAGAGGTAAATTTACAGTATGCTGTCTCTTACCTGAGCTTCGTGTTCAGTCGGCTGTCTTGAGGATGACTTGCCATTTTCTAATCCTTGAGTTTATGTAGTACATTTTGTAGGCTCTCTGCTTTGAAAGTACTCTATTATGGTACTATTTGGGAGGAGGAGGGAAAGGATTTGCACATTTATGCTTTTGGGGTGAACTCTGCTGATGTGCTGTTTTCACAAGGCGTACATAATGAGAGGGTTCTAGGAGCAGCTAGTTAAAATCAGCCTTTTCTTTGTCTTATGGTGAAACTTGCGTGTGGGCCAGCAGTTAATGAATCATGTTCTTACCTCCTTCAAGCAGCTTATTGCTTTTCCCAGAAATAGTAATGAGAGATTTTTTTGGAGTCCATCTCTGTGTGTAGCGTTTTGTTCACTCCCTCTCTTCCTGAGGCAGAGTTGTTGTGATCCTGACAGCTTGTATATTTTCAGTTTGAGGTAACTGTAGCAGAAAAGATTGGGTTGCTTACCAGCTTTTCGGTTGGTTGTTTTTTTTTTTGGGGGGGGGGGGGGGGGGGGGTTGTCCTGCTTGGTGCTTCTGCCCTGTTGTCCTTTCCCTCATAGACATTATCAGTTACTGTTTGTCTCTCAGCACATTTCACATGACTAGTTGACTAAAGTGCCAAGTTTTAAACTTAAATCTGTTTATATGATCTCATACTGCAAGGGAGGCAAATGTGAGTAGAATTTGTATAGAGGGTGGGGCAGAGGACCTCTTACTTCAACTTCCACAGAAATATTAGCAGGTAGTGCAAGTGTTCCAGACGTTCTGGTATACCCCAGACTTTTTCTGTCATTCCAGAATCATTGGGTGGGTCTCCTGGTAGCCTAGGACTGTAGCTATATTAGTTGGTTTGGGGTTGGAGGAAGTAAAATAGAAAATGCTGGCTACTTAGAATACAGGGTCATAGTACCATAACCTACAGGTGGAGGCTGATTCTGATTAAGATGGAACCTGAGAAGAATACCAAGAAGGAAAAATTGTCTAAACCTTTGGAAGTGCCCACAGATTATACAAAAGTTGGAAAATAATCCTACATAATTTTGATACTATTGCTGTGCTTAAGTGTATGTTTATCGTGTCTACTGTCAGTGCAGACATAAGTTTCATCCTGACCTTCTTAACAGGTAATTTTGTAATAGCAACATTCCTCTATTGCCAGGTGTGCTGTCATTTTGTGTTACTCAGGCTTCTGTAAATTAATAGAAAGCATAGAGGGAAAGAAGGAATGGCATGACCAAATTGCTCTTTCATCTGTCTACTAAAGTCCACTCTTTCCACCGACTAACACATTTGAGTGCTTGAGTGACATACCATACTGTGCTGAGGCTATACATGAGGAGAGCAAAGGTGTTGCCTGGCCTACCTCTTAACAGTGTCTTTCTGCCAAGTAAACCAAATTGCTGTTATATTATATTCTGAATATGCACAGAGGGTAATAACAGGGTGTCTAAACTTATACGTCCAGAGGTCACTTGATAGGAGCCCATTCTGTAAGGGAACATAGGCCCCTATTTTCCTTTTCTAGGACACTAACCTAACTGGGATGTACACGCTTAATATTAGATGCAAGCATTTACACCAGCCATGGAACTGGTGTTAGTGTTGCCACCTAAATGCCAGAGATATGAGCATAAATTATAGTATTCTGTAATGTGCGCAAAGGTGAGCCCCACCTGTGTTCTCCCTGTACTGTGTAAGATATTTGCAGAGTAGCGCTTTAGCAGAATGTTTGCATTTATGTGCATATATTTTTATTAGGATTTATTTCCTGCCTTTTTAAAAAAATCACCAAAGGCAGTGTACAGCAGGAATAAGTTGATTATAGGCAACAGATAATTACAGCACTAAAAATATTCACAACAATACAAGGTATGAAATAGTATGCTGCATTATAAGCCCTACATAATAAAACATCTTAATAGATGGTGTAGGGGGTAAGCAAAGGTGGAACACAGAGATAAGTGTAACAGGAGATAGAAGATAAGGGGACTAATTTAAAGTAAGTTGCACGTGAAATCATAAGGGTGCATGAAGTTGTATGTAAAATCAGAAGGGTGCATGAATACAATCTCAGCTATAGTAGGAGTGGATAAGCAAGTCCTGCTATGTTATATGCATAAATGCCATTATTCTAAGCATATATACTCATAGTTGGCATATAAATGTTAGCACCTATGTTACAGAATTGGCCTCTTAGTCTGGATCAGTCAGGACGACTTGTGCTTTCATAGTATAGTGTAGCATTCATTATTTATTAATCACCCACTCTTCTTAAACCCAAGTCAATGAACAATATAAAAAAGTAATATTGTAACTGAACAACACATAACAATCCAGCAATTTTTTGAATTAAAACATCAATATAACTAACAGTACAAATGGTTCAAATAGCAGTACATACATCAAACGTTGATGCTTTATTCAGTCACTAATTCAATTGTGTTTCACTCTCAACTAAATATCACTTTATGGAATGAGTCTATATAATAGATTGTTGTGAGACCATGGAGTAGGTGAAATTCTGTAACCATTTAGGCCCTTAGACAGTATGAGAAAAAGCAATGCCAAATTCTCACAGCACTTATGTACCGGACACACCAATCTTCCTTGCAGCAGCTGGTTTCATGCTTGTTATGAAGCAGCCATCTTTTTTTGTTGTTGTTGTTTTAATGGAGAGAAAGAAGAACATAAATATGAATTGTTGCATTGTCTAGTGGCCTACAGCTGTTTTCTAAAGGCAGCTGCAAGCCAGTAGCCTACAAAGTGTTTTTTTTTGTTTTGTTTGGTGTTTGGTGTTTTTGAAGAGCCTTCATGTTAGGGCTCCTGTACAAAATGAGATGATGGTTTCTATTGTTTCCTGGTGACACCGGCTGAAAGTTATTTAATCCTCATCTGAATTCTACATAGCACCTGATTTAAACTAAATAAGCATGTCCACAGATCACGTAGTCTACATTTTAATTCCTCCCCGTCCAAATAGCCACTGAGTTTTCATGTTCTTAATGTGAATTTTGATTCCTGACTCCTTTAATAGCTGCTAATTAAAGCTATATTTTTATTGGTGTATTCTGGCAACTTCTGTCTTTTTTTTCCTTCTTAATTTGCTTCTTTGGTTCATACAGATGGTCTGCTTAGGATATTTGGAGTACTTTTTGATTGGATTTTCTAAATTTGTCATAGAACCCGATTATCTCGGAAACACTTATGGGACCATTCAGTCTATGTCAGATTTGCTTTGCATAGCTTATTCTTTCTTCAGGGTTTCTATCCCAAGTGTGTATTGGTGCTGAAATGTTGTACAATAAAGTTTTTAATTCACTTGTGACTATCAGTTTCTGGCCTTAAGCATGGTCACATGTCATAAGTGATAATGGTATGATCTGAGTTCTTTGAAGCATTTCTTGTTAAGGGGACTTCATAGTTCACAGGTCAAACAGCATCCCTCTTATCTCATGTAATGTAACTTTTTTTTTTCATTTCTTTTTGATAGGAACTCTGGAAGTGAGTTACAAGTTTATTATGCCTCACCAAGGAGTTACCAAGATTTCTTTGATGCCCTTCAACGAAGAGGAGATACTTTCTATGTAGTATCATTCCGCAGGGTGAGTGGTAATATACCATTGTTTCACTTACTGCTTAATTAAGTACTTTTTGTCTCCACCAATCTAGTCTGTTCTTGATGGATTACAAAAGAAAGAAAGAAATAGATGGTTTTAGATATTTCAGGGGCTTGCCAGACCAGTTCCGAACCCAGCCGTGGAAGTCATGGCATTCAAGGGCTCTGATGTATTGAGAAAGCTAACAGTGAGAATGTTGTAGCCCACTATGAAGGTAGTCATACCCTTGGTATATGGAATTCTCTTTCATGGGTTGGTGACCATGAAACAGTATTTTTAACTGCATCCGTGTGGTTTTCCTAGTGAATTGGAAACCCAAAACATAAAATTGCCCTTTGTTGTCTTAACTTTGACATAGAGAGGAGCTGAAAGCAGCACCAGTTCCTCTAAGGGAAAGTAAAGTCAGCTGAGTTTTTTTTTTTTTCTTCTACTCCACCTGCTGGCTGGGGCATATCCCACTCGTCTGGACTGGTTTGGCAAGACTTAAGAAAAGGAAATTAACAGGAGAGTCCAGATTTTATATTTCTGATTTGGGTTAAATATGTTTGGATTTTTCTAAGTATTTGCTGGCAGTTATAATGTGCTTTGTGGCTATTTTAGAACCAGTTCATATTGCCGCCCATTCCATCCTCCTCCAGGTTCTTTTCTATGTACCCCTCTTATGGAAGAAAGGCAAGCATTCCTTTTCTGCATGGTTTCTTAGTTTGCATTACTATTTGTGCTGAATTCTCTCATGCTTTCAGGGAGAAAGCTAGAACTCTAATTTGTGCAGGGTTTTGAAGGGAAATCACTACAGTTAGGTTCAGTGATGTTTAAATGATATTGAGGTGCATTTTCAATATGACGTCTAAGTCCTATTTTGGACGTTTTGCTAAAAACATCCAAAATCCGAATAGAAAAGAAGGTCATTTTCAAAAAAAGAAAAGCATCTATCTTTTTTTTTTTTTTTAAATACTGTTTTGAACAATTGTAATTTGGACGTTTTGGGGGGTTTTTTGGTCCATTTTCGGGGAAAAAAAACCCAACAAAAAATGAATAGGTGCAAAATGTAGAGATTCATGCCATTGGGATGTAGGAGGAGCCAGCAGTTTTAGTGGAGTGGGCCCAAAGACATCCCAGGAGAGCAGTGGGGCACCCCTAGGGTGCACTTCTGTGCACTTCATAAAAATGCTCCCAGGTACATACAGTGGGGGAAATAAATATTTGATCCCTTGCTGATTTTGTAAGTTTGCCCACTGACAAAGACATGAGCAGCCCATAATTGAAGGGTAGGTTATTGGTAACAGTGAGAGATAGCACATCACAAATTAAATCCGGAAAATCACATTGTGGAAAGTATATGAATTTATTTGCATTCTGCAGAGGGAAATAAGTATTTAATCCCTCTGGCAAACAAGACCTAATACTTGGTGGCAAAACCCTTGTTGGCAAGCACAGCGGTCAGACGTCTTCTGTAGTTGATGATGAGGTTTGCACACATGTCAGGAGGAATTTTGGTCCACTCCTCTTTGCAGATCATCTCTAAATCATTAAGAGTTCTGGGCTGTCGCTTGGCAACTCGCATCTTCAGCTCCCTCCATAAGTTTTCAATGGGATTAAGGTCTGGTGACTGGCTAGGCCACTCCATGACCCTAATGTGCTTCTTCCTGAGCCACTCCTTTGTTGCCTTGGCAGTATGTTTTGGGTCATTGTCGTGCTGGAAGACCCAGCCACGACCCATTTTTAAGGCCCTGGCGGAGGGAAGGAGGTTGTCACTCAGAATTGTACGGTACATGGCCCCATCCATTCTCCCATTGATGCGGTGAAGTAGTCCTGTGCCCTTAGCAGAGAAACACCCCCAAAACATAACATTTCCACCTCCATGCTTGACAGTGGGGACAGTGTTCTTTGGGTCATAGGCAGCATTTCTCTTCCTCCAAACACGGCGAGTTGAGTTCATGCCAAAGAGCTCAATTTTTGTCTCATCTGACCACAGCACCTTCTCCCAATCACTCTCGGCATCATCCAGGTGTTCACTGGCAAACTTCAGACGGGCCGTCACATGTGCCTTCCGGAGCAGGGGGACCTTGCGGGCACTGCAGGATTGCAATCCGTTATGTCGTAATGTGTTACCAATGGTTTTCGTGGTGACAGTGGTCCCAGCTGCCTTGAGATCATTGACAAGTTTCCCCCCTTGTAGTTGTAGGCTGATTTCTAACCTTCCTCATGATCAAGGATACCCCACGAGGTGAGATTTTGCGTGGAGCCCCAGATCTTTGTCGATTGACAGTCATTTTGTACTTCTTCCATTTTCTTACTATGGCACCAACAGTTGTCTCCTTCTCGCCCAGCGTCTTACTGATGGTTTTGTAGCCCATTCCAGCCTTGTGCAGGTGTATGATCTTGTCCCTGACATCCTTAGACAGCTCCTTGCTCTTGGCCATTTTGTAGAGGTTAGAGTCTGACTGATTCACTGAGTCTGTGGACAGGTGTCTTTCATACAGGTGACCATTGCCGACAGCTGTCTGTCATGCAGGTAACGAGTTGATTTGGAGCATCTACCTGGTCTGTAGGGGCCAGATCTCTTACTGGTTGGTGGGGGATCAAATACTTATTTCCCTCTGCAGAATGCAAATAAATTCATATACTTTCCACAATGTGATTTTCCGGATTTAATTTGTGATGTGCTATCTCTCACTGTTACCAATAACCTACCCTTCAATTATGGGCTGCTCATGTCTTTGTCAGTGGGCAAACTTACAAAATCAGCAAGGGATCAAATACTTATTTCCCCCACTGTATCTCACCTTTGCTCCCTTATCTTGTCCCCTGGGCCCTCCAAAACCTACCCAAAATCTGCCCCCCACTGTACACCACTACAATAGCCCTTATGGCTGAAGGGGGCCACCTATATGTGGGTACAGTAGGGTTTTGGTGACCTGGGGGGGGGGGGGGGTCACAGTTTCCACCACAAGTGTGACAGGTGAGTTCCCCACTGTGTACTTCACTGACCACTACACTACTCCAGGGACCTACATGCTGCTGTAATAGACCTGACTTTAACTTCTGCAATTGTCATAGAGGCTGGTAAATATATTTTTATTCATATTTTTGGGGGGTGGGAGGGGGGTCAATGACCACTGGGAGGAGTATTGGGGGGTCACCTCTGATTCCCTCCAGTAATCATCTGGTCATTTAGGACACCTTTTTGTGCCTTATTCGCTCTGAAAACAGGTCTAGACCAAAACATCTTGGTTTTAGTCCTGGATGTTTTTGTTTTGTTCCATTATGGCTGTAAAACATCCAAGTGTTAGGCACACCCTGATCCCACCTTCAAAACACCCCAACACGCCCCCTTGTGATTTGAACCCAGTTCTGACAAACTTCATAGAAGAAGGTCTAAAAATAAATTTCAAAAATACTGATTTGGACGTTTTTGTGAGAAAAACTTCCAAATGCTCTTTCGAAAATGAGCCCCCCCCCTTGTCTTGTTCTTAAAAATGATAGCAGGTGGCTCCTTTATAGACTACTAGGAAAAAAGGCCCATTTCTGACACAAATGAAACTGGCGCTAGCAAGGTTTTCCTCGGAGTGTGTGTGTTTTACAGAGTGTGTGTGAGAGTGAGTGAGTGTGTGTGACAGAGAGAGTGAGACTGGGTGCAAGAGTGTGTGTGTGAGAAATGAGTGTGTGTGCCATGGGCCCCCCTCCCAGTTGCAGGGTTGGCCCTGTCCCCCTCCCTCCCAAGTTCCAGGGTCCGCTCGCCCTCTCCCCCTCCCTCCCAGTTGCAGGGTCCGCTCGCCCCCCCTCCAAGTTTCAGGGTCCGCCCCTCCCAAGTTCCAGGGTCCGCCCCCCTCCCAGTTCCAGGGTCGTTGCCCCCTCTCTCTCCCTCCCAGTTCCAGGGTCGTTGCCACCCTGCGATGTTTAACTGCAAAATTAGGGAGCTGTGTAGTGTAATAAAATGCACCTGCAATGTTGTGAAGCTGACTCTGTGGCTTCACTGAAGTGAAGGGTTCGTAAGGTTCATGAGATTCGTCACTGTCACCATCTCTCTCGGCCCCACCCTCATGTCAAAACGTGATGACGTCGAGGGCGGCGGATCTATCAGAGGCGCGAGGTCGGGGTCGAGAGAGATGGTGGCAGACTGACAAATCTGACGAACCTTACGAACCCTTCACTTCAGTGAAGCCACGGAGTCAGCTTCAGAACGTTGGAGGTGCTTTTTATTATAGTAGAGACTAGTTTATTGAGGCATGAGCTTTCAAGGACCAGAGTCCTCTTTATCAGATGCATGAAGTGAAGTTTGAGGTAGGTAAGTATACATGAAGATGCAAGGGTGAAGGGGTGTGATATAGAATAAAGGGATAGAACTGAAAAGCACAAGGCGGAGTGTAGAAAGGGAGTAGTAATAACAGCATAGTTCACACTCAGATGTGAATGGACTTAACTGTTCTGAAGTCATCCTGTCTTTGTTCTCTCTCACCACAGTTGTCAGTTAACTGAACTATGCTGCTGCTATTTAACTGCCTCCTGAATTTTGTCATACATCTGATGGATATATACTCTGGTCCTGGAAAGTTCATACTTCAATGAATTGGTTAGTCACTAAGGTGCTGTCTGCCTCTATCATTTTCATTACACCAGACCAACAGAGCTACCTCCTCTAGTGTCTTATCCTTATTTTCTTATCTTAGCTAGCAACGGTGAAGCCTACATATCTATTCATTTTCCATTCACTATGTTAGCTTTTTGTAGATTAATTGATTAGCTTCGAGCTAGCCATATTAAAATCTGCCTTTGCTCCCTGAAGGAATCCACAAAACTAGCACTAGAGAGGTATAGTGGTTTCTGATAGAATAAGATCCCTCTCTCCCCTGAATGTTACCCATACAAATGCATCTTTGGCATTGGAAAGAGATAACAGATGATATGCCAAAAAAAGCATCTGAAGTGATAACACATTTGAAGAAAAACACCAACTGTGCACTGAAGCACACAGGCAATGTCAAAACATTCCATTAAAAATAAGAAACATATGCTGGGGAATCTTATCAATTGCATTAACTGGGTGTGTGGGGGGTCATTTGGTGAGAAAAAGGTCAGATGTCTACTGGAATTCTCAACTAGTAGAAATGCAAACCATGGATTTGTCTCCAGAGGTATGTGCTTAGTTGGGAAGCGAGGACTACAGTTGTCTATTCAAGCATTAGAAATGTAAATAACTCAGTGGTTGATGAGTATGAAGATTGCTTGTTACCTTGTCTGCCTGGTAGAGTTTTAGTGAGTGATGGGGAGCTGTAAAGCTATCCTAGTATATATGGGTACTAATGACATAAGACAGTACACAAGGAAAGCTATAGTTAGGATTTTAGGTAGGAAATTGAAATCCAGAACCTCCAGGTAGCATTCTTGGAAATGCATCTCTTTCTACATATAGGACCCCTTGAGGGTGAAGCATGAGGATACTTTCTCTTAGAAAAGTATTCTACAAAATGTATCCACAACATATTTATACCAGATATTTAAAACATAAAAAAATTCTTAATTTGTGCACATATGATTTAAAATGTGCACATAATGCAAACCACTACCCAACCCCACTCTTTGGGATTTATCTCATTACCACATATATAAGTGTGAATGATATAACATAATACATTTTTATTTGCAAAAACTCTGGGCAGTTTTATACCAAGCCATTTTGGTATGTAAGCCACTCTAAAACTGTTGGAATTATGAGAAAGCATGGGGGGTGGAGGGTTTCAGGAGCTGTGTCTAGGGAAATTGTTTATACACCTCCCCTGTTTCAGGTTCATATGATTTGGCTAGCAATAAGAAGGCTAAGCAGAAATATATAGTTCTGAAAATGAATTATTAAAGCATGACAAATTAGCAAAGGCATAAGTAGCAATGTTGGTGATAAATTCATTACAGAGTTTATCTTGTACTTCTGATAATAAAACCAAGCTATCAGGCTGAAAATGTATCTGACTTCCTGACCTTTAGGAGAATAAATAGCCGTACAGCCTTCTTATGGCAGGCACAGACTCCAGATCCAGGAAACGTCTCTTGTTCCATGGTGAGACTGGAATGATTCTCATTACACAGACTGCAGCTGACCTGATCCTCATTCTGCGAGCTGTGGGTATGAACCAAAAGCTGAGGCCACTAAAGCAAACAGAGTGGCAAATAAGATAATCCATTATTCAGCAAAGTCTTTGAGTCTTTAGGATGTTGCCTTGGAAAGCAGCAAGGTCTTGGCTTCTTTGGAAGCAAATACAGCAAAAAGTGAAGTCCTTTATGAGGGGCATAATCGAACGCGAACGCCCATTTGTAAAAACGTCCGTCTCCGAGAACGGGTCTGTGAAGGGGCGGGCCGAACTGTATTTTCGAAAAAAATGGACATCCATCTTTTTTTTTGAAAATACATTGGATTAGGGCGTTTTTTGAGCTGGGCGTTTTTGTTTTTTAGCGATAATCGAAACCGAAGCGTCCCAGCTCAAAAACGACCAAATCCAAGGCATTTGGTCGTGGGAGGGGCCAGCATTCGTAGTGCACTGGTCTCCCTAAGATGCCTCTATGCCAGCCTCAAATATCATACCTAGCTCCATGACAGTAGTATGCAGGTCCCCAGAGCAATTTTACTTTAGTTGGTGCTGCGTGGGACCCATGCAGAGAGGAAAAATTGGAAGAAAAAAAAAAACAAGCAAGCAAGTGCAGTCAGGGACGTCCAAATTAAAAGATAGTAAAAGGGGGAATTGAACCAGCAACCTTTTGATTACAAGCTCAGTGCTCTAGCCAGTGCACCACTGATTAGACGTCCTTCCCTTTCCATTAAGTCCCTCCAAGTTTCTGTCAGCCAATCACAGCTCATTTAGCTGACATCTGTGTCAGCTAAACAGCGGTGATTGGCTGACAGAAACTTGGAGGGACTTAATGGAAAGGGAAGGACGTCTAAGCACCTGAATAATGTGGTTCACTGGCTAGAGCACTGAGCTTGTAATCAGAAGGTTGCTGGTTCGATTCCAACTTTTACTATCCTGGTAATTTAGACGTCCCTGACTGCACTTGTTTTTTTTTTTTTTTTTCTTCCGATTTTTCCTCTCTGCATGGGTCCCGCACAGCACTAACTAAACTAAAATTACTTCGGGGACCTGCATACTGCTGTCATGGAGCTGGGGATGACATTTGAGGCTGGCTTACAAGTTGGGAAAAAAGTGTTTAACATTCGTTTTTTTTTTGGTGGGAGGGGGTTACTGACCACTGGGGGAGTCAGGGGAGGTCATCCCCGGTTCCCTCCGGTGGTCATCTGGTCATTTAGGGCACTTTTTTGGGACCTGTTCGTGAAAAAAATGGGTCCAACAAAAGTGACCTAAATTCTCTCTGAAAACGCCCTTCTTTTTTCCATTATCGGCCGAGCACGCACATCTCTGCTCAGCCGATAACCACGCCTCAGTCCCGCCTTCACCACGCCTCCGACACGCCCCCGTCAACTTTATGCGTTCCCGCGACGGAGTGCAGTTGGAAACGCCCAAAATCGGCTTTCGATTATACCGATTTGGGCACCCAAAAGAGAAAGACGTCCATCTCCCGATTTAGGTCAGAATTTGGGCATTTTTCTCTTTCGAAAATAAGCCTCTTTGTCTCTGCTTATAATTATTAGTTTCATGCTGTGTTATCAGTGTTAGATGCAAATCTCTGAGCACTGGAAAACAGTCTGTTTGGAGGAGTTGGAGCTCACCAGTTGTTGGCAGAGACAATCGGATGTTTGCTGTTACATGGCAATTAGATGAACCATATCCTCTGTGATGAGAGACAGAAGGCAGACACATGCAGTGGTATCAAGGCTGGCTGAAGGTGATGGCAATGTTATATTTTCAAGGTCTTCCTAGTTAAATTTGAATCTAAGAAAGCCCCTAGCACCATGTTCCAAGCACATACATTGCAGGGAACAGTGTCTATATTCATTCTTCGTACTCGGGCAGCATGGCTTTGCCTGTTGTCAAAAGTCTAGATTGCTATGCAGCACAATCCATGTTGGTTTAGTTTTGGCCTCATATACACACAAAAAGGTAGATCAGGCTGTGGCCCTGTAGGAGTGTTAGTCTCTTTAAAGTGGAAGTTGCAACTAGAGAATGACACAGAGATGCGGACCCATGGTTAACCGTGGTAAAACTGCAGTAGCGGAAAAAAATTTGGGACGTTTACAGTGGGTGTGGGAGCAAAAATTTACCACCTGTGAGAACAGTAAAAAGCCTTGCTCCCCCAGTAAGAAAAACAAAATCACAGTTACCACTTCTGTGAATCCAGCGTCTCTGTCCATCCCTCCCTCCTCCCCTCCCCTCCGTATCTCTACCATATGGCGCACCAACAGCGGTCCCTACAGGCCTGCTCTGGGGCCTTCTCTCTGCTGGGTCCGCCATCTGATGCAAAGACAAAGTGTTGCGAACGGAGGGAGGGGGCACTGTAGCTGAAGGGAGAGAGGTGCTGGTCCATGGAAAGGGGGGCTGGAGCTGACGAATAGGGAAAGAGGTTCTGGAGTTGGAGGGAAGGGAGAGGTGCTGGACCATGGGGCGGGGGGGGGGCTGGAAGGAAGGGAGAGAGACGCTGGACCACAGGGGATCTGGAGGGACTCGTATTTTCTCTCTCCTTTCTTTTCCCTTCTCCGTCCTACTTTTTTCTTTCCTTCTTCGTGATGTGTGTGCTTTCATTTTGACTGGAAAGTTAAACATTAAGGAGACTAGGTACTTCAGTGACAGCTAGGCCACTAATTATATGGAAACAGAAAATTGAAGGCAGATAAAGACCATATGGCCTACCTAGTCCTCCCATCCATATTATCTACTTAGAGATTGTATGTATACTATCTACTTAGAGATTGTATGTACTTGTCCCAAGCTTTCTTGAATCCAGGTAATCTTCATATCCACCACCTCCACTGGGAGGCTATTCCACAATTTACCACCCTTTCTGTGAAGAAGTATTTCCTTAGGTTACACCCGAGTCTGTCCCCTTTCACCTTCATCCTATTTTCCATCATTACAGAGCTCCCTTTCTACTGGAAGAGACTTGTTTCCTGTGTATTTATCCCATGGAGATGTTTAAACATCTCAACTCTCCCACCTTTCTTAATGAGAATACATGTCGAGATCTTACGCTTTGACTAAACTCACTGACCATTTTAGTAGCCGCCCTCTGGACCAACTCCATCCTGTTTTATATCTTTTTGAAGGTGCAGTCTCCAGAATTGTACACAGTACTCTAAATGAGGTCTCATCAGAGACTTATGCAGAGGGATTATCACCTCCTTTTTCCTATTGTCTGTTCATCTACCTGTGCATTCAAGTATCCTTCTGGCTTTTGCTATCAACTTTTCTAACAGTTTGACCACCTTAAGTTCATCACGTATGATCACACCTAAGTCCTGCTTATCTTTCATGCACAAAAAGTACTTCACCCCCTAAACTGAATCAGGTTTTTGCAGTCCAAATGCATGTCTCTGCACATTTTAGCATTAAATCTTACCTGCCAAATTCTAGATCATTCTTGAAGTTTTGCTATGTCCCTCTTTGTTGTCCACACCATCATGGATGTCCACCCTATTGCAAATTTTGGTATCACCCACAAAGAGGCAAACCTTACCAGAGAGCCCTTTGGCAATATCACTTACAAAAATGTTAAAAAGAGCGTAATCATGCCTCACACCACTGGTAAAATCCCTTTCCTCATAGTGACTTCCAATTACCACTACCCTCTGTCACCTTCCACTCATCCAGTTCCTAGCGCAGTCACTTTAGAGCCCATACCAAGGATACTCCATTTATTTGTAAGTTGTGTCTGCAGAACTGTCAGTGGCTTTGCTGAAATCTAAGTACACCACATCTATCGCTGTCCCTTGATCCAACTCTCTGATCACCCAGTCAAAGAAATTAAGCAGATTTGTCTGATAAGACCTTCCTTTAGTGAAACCAATAAAAACTGACTTTGGCCCAGGCTGATACTTCAACCATCAGTCATATTGTGGTATTTTGTCTTGGAGTCCCAATTATGATAAGTAATTGATTGATTGAATCCAGTTAATCTTCATATCCACCAACTCCACTGGGAGGTATGAATCCGCAAACGAACCTTTTTCGGAGATGGGAAGGCGGTAGAACGAGAGGACATGAAATGAGATTGAAGGGGGGCAGACTCAAGAAAAATGTCAGGAAGTATTTTTTCACGGAGAGAGTGGTGGATGCTTGGAATGCCCTCCTGCAGGAGGAGGTGGAGAGGAAAACGGTAACGGAATTCAAACATGCGTGGGATAAACATAAAGGAATCCTGCTCAGAAGGAAGGGATCCCCAGAAGCTTAGCCGGTGGTGGGAGGCAGGGCTGGTGGTTGGGAGGTGGGGATAGTGCTGGGCAGACTTATATGGTCTGTGCCAGAGCCGGTGGTGGGAGGCGGGGCTGGTGGTTGCGAGGCGAGGATAGTGCTGGGCAGACTTATACGGTCTGTGCCCTGAAAAAGACAGGTACAAATCAAGGTAAGGTATACACAAAAAATGGCACATGTGAGTTTATCTTGTTAGGCAGACTGGGTGGACCGTGCAGGTCTTTTTCTGCCATCATCTACTATGCTACTATGTTACTATATATGATACTATATAGACTGTCTTTGTTAGATTGCATCACCTGCTTGATCATTTAATCCTTTACTCTTCTGCAATCCATTGAGCCATAGAACTAAGAAACAAAAAATGCCAAAGGTCTGACGAAGCAGATTGTGATAGAGCATCAGCTGGGGCTTTAAGTTCCTTGAGTTGCCTGGCTCCCAAGTCCCCACTCTTTAACTGAGACCTCATCTTTTGTTAGAAGGAAAAGACATCACATTTGTTTCTTAGCAGAAAGATAAACATCTGTAAATCCAGTCTATTTTTGGAGTCCATTGTTTTTGTTTAATGTGTGTCTGAAATGTTTTGGCCATATAGCATGACATTTTTTTTTTTTTTTTTTTTTAATATTTATTGGTTTTAATTTCATACAAACAAATCACGTTTGTAAGGCAATACAGAGAGTTATAGAGGAAAATAAAACATATATATAATATATTTCAATCAAGCATACATGTCACATATATTTATCTTATCTCTCTTCCTTAGACCATCATTATAGGAGGAGGGGGGAGAGTCTAGACAAATTTAAGGAGAATTATCACTCTAAAAAAGAGAAGGAAAAATGGAAACAAAATTTGACATAAATTGGCATAGTCCTGATATTATATCTCTTAACTCTTATCTGCTGATATCAATCATTGTTCTTATTCAACTAGTTGGATTTTTGGCGTCCAGAAAAACCTTCAACTGAGTAGGCTCAAAAAATACATATTTAGTGCCTGTCATTCGAATTATGCATTTACATGGATATGCTAAGGTAAATGTTGCGCCTAACGCTTTTACTTCATCTCTAAGTATAAGAAATTGCTTTCGTCGCTGTTGTGTTATCTTGGTAACGTCAGGATATACCCATATTTTCTGTCCACAAAATAAAGCTGACGAATATTTAAAATATTTTTTCATAATCATATTTAAATCCTGTTCGAAGACCATTGATATTATTAGAGTCCCTCTTGAAGTTATTTCTATCATGGAATCTTCTAGTAGTGCAGTTAAATTTTGAATATCTATTACTGGAAATTGAGGATCTTCTCCTTGCTTTTGCACTTTAGGTAAATAGTAAACTTTATTACAAGGTGGAATATCCGCATCGGAAAACTTCAAGATATCCTGTAAATATTTTTTAAAGAAATCTCGAGGAGTCAAAGCAGGTGAAATAGGAAAATTTAACATCCTAAGCGTTAGGCGTCGATTATAATTTTCTATCTACTCTAATCTGCGAGCAGTGTAAAGTTTATCTTTTACAAGAGAGTCTACAGTCATCTTGACAGATTTAATATCTTCATTTATTGTAGCAAATTGGATAGCAGATTCTCTTTTAATTTCTTCATACGATTCTGTCATAATAGTCAACTTACTAGCAACCGTAGAAATTTCTCGTGTGGATTTAGCAACTTCAGTAGTCAGTCTCTGGAGCGCCAACCAAATAGCTTCCATTGTAACCTCCTGGGGCTTTTCCAGCTCCAGTACATTTTCAACCGCTGGTCCAGGGGAGAAACCGCCAAAAAGGGTCAAGTCGTTACCCACTTCGGAGTCCGCTTGATCCCCTGACTCCACTCTGGCGCCTGCGGGACAAGGAGGCGGATTCAGCGTCGGCGGCGATAAGGTGGTATCCAGGCCCCTGGCCGACGTCGCTCCTTCGTTGTCGGTCAATGCGGGGATCGCCACGCCGGTATCGAGAGGTAAGCTTCTCACAAAGCGGTCTAATGTCTGCTGGTTAGGAGACGACGTTAGTGCAATTGACGGTTGCACTTTTGTCGTCCCCTTTCTTTTGGTATGAGGCATAATTAGAAATCGGGGAAAAGTTAAAAAATTCCAACAAACAGTTGAGAGCTTCCGTGAGCACAGCTAGGACGCCATCTTGCTCCTCCCCCCAGGATAGCATGACATTTTATCACTGGAGCTTTTAAGCAGTTAAGCAAGTTTAGCAGCCATAGGATAGGGCATGTTGGGGACATAAGTACATAAGTAGTGCCATACTGGGAAAGACCAAAGGTCCATCTAGCCCAGCATCCTGTCACCGACAGTGGCCAATCCAGGTCAAGGGCACCTGGCACGCTCCCCAAACGTAAAAACATTCCAGACAAGTTATACCTAAAAATGCGGAATTTTTCCAAGTCCATTTAATAGCGGTCTATGGACTTGTCCTTTAGGAATCTATCTAACCCCTTTTTAAACTCCGTCAAGCTAACCGCCCGTACCACGTTCTCCGGCAACGAATTCCAGAGTCTAATTACACGTTGGGTGAAGAAAAATTTTCTCCGATTCGTTTTAAATTTACCACACTGTAGCTTCAACTCATGCCCTCTAGTCCTAGTATTTTTGGATAGCGTGAACAGTCGCTTCACATCCACCCGATCCATTCCACTCATTATTTTATACACTTCTATCATATCTCCCCTCAGCCGTCTCTTCTCCAAGCTGAAAAGCCCTAGCCTTCTCAGCCTCTCTTCATAGGAAAGTCGTCCCATCCCCACTATCATTTTCGTCGCCCTTCGCTGTACCTTTTCCAATTCTACTATATCTTTTTGAGATACGGAGACCAGTACTGAACACAATACTCCAGGTGCGGTCGCACCATGGAGCGATACAACGGCATTATAACATCCGCACACCTGGACTCCATACCCTTCCTAATAACACCCAACATTCTATTCGCTTTCCTAGCCGCAGCAGCACACTGAGCAGAAGGTTTCAGCATATCATCGACGACGACACCCAGATCCCTTTCTTGATCCGTAACTCCTAACGCGGAACCTTGCAAGACGTAGCTATAATTCGGGTTCCTCTTACCCACATGCATCACTTTGCACTTGTCAACATTGAACTTCATCTGCCACTTGCACGCCCATTCTCCCAGTCTCGCAAGGTCCTCCTGTAATCGTTCACATTCCTCCTGCGACTTGACGACCCTGAATAATTTTGTGTCATCGGCGAATTTAATTACCTCACTAGTTATTCCCATCTCTAGGTCATTTATAAATACATTAAAAAGCAACGGACCCAGCACAGACCCCTGCGGGACCCCACTAACTACCCTCCTCCACTGAGAATACTGGCCACGCAATCCTACTCTCTGCTTCCTATCTTTCAACCAGTTCTTAATCCATAATAATACCCTACCTCCGATTCCATGACTGCAATTTCTTCAGGAGTCTTTCGTGCGGCACTTTGTCAAACGCCTTCTGAAAATCCAGATATACAATATCAACCGGCTCCCCATTGTCCACATGTTTGCTTACCCCCTCAAAAAAATGCATTAGATTGGTGAGGCAAGACTTCCCTTCACTAAATCCGTGCTGACTTTGTCTCATCAGTCCATGTTTTTGTATATGCTCTGCAATTTTATTCTTAATAATAGCCTCCACCATCTTGCCCGGCACCGACGTCAGACTCACTGGTCTATAATTTCCCGGATCTCCTCTGGAACCCTTCTTAAAAATCGGAGTAACATTGGCTACCCTCCAGTCTTCCGGTACTACACTCGATTTTAGGGACAGATTGCATATTTCTAACAGTAGCTCCGCAAGTTCATTTTTAGTTCTATTAATACTCTGGGATGAATACCATCAGGTCCCGGTGATTTACTACTCTTCAGCTTGCTGAACTGACCCATTACATCCTCCAAGGTTACAGAGAATTTGTTTAGTTTCTCCGACTCCCCCGCTTCAAATATTCTTTCCGGCACCGGTGTCCCCCCCAAATCCTCCTCGGTGAAGACCGAAGCAAAGAATTCATTTAATTTCTCCGCTACGGCTTTGTCCTCCTTGATCGCCCCTTTAACACCATTTTCGTCCAGCGGCCCAATCGACTCTTTGGCCGGTTTCCTGCTTTTAATGTATCTAAAAAAATTTTTACTATGTATTTTTGCTTCCAACGCTAATTTCTTCTCAAAGTCCTTTTTTGCCCTCCTTATCTCCACTTTGCATTTGGCTTGGCATTCCTTATGATCTATCCTGTTACTTTCAGTTGGTTCTCTTCTCCACTTTCTGAAGGATTGTTTTTTGGCTCTAATGATTTCCTTTATCTTACTGTTTAGCCACGCCGGCTGACGTTTAGTCTTTTTTTCCCTTTTTTCTAATACGTGGAATATATTTGTCCTGAACCTCCAGGATGGTGTTTTTAAACAGCATCCACGCCTGATGCAAGTTTTTTACTCTGCGAGCTGCTCCTTTCAGTCTTTTTTTCACCATTTTTCTCATTTTGTCGTAATCACCTTTTCTATAGTTAAACGCTAGCGTACTTGATTTCCTAGTTTCACTTCCTTCAATGCCAATATCAAAACCGATCATATTATGATCACTGTTATCAAGCGGCCCTCGTATCGTTACCCCCTGCACTAGATCATGAGCACCACTAAGGACTAAGTCTAGTATTTTTCCTTCTCTTGTCGGCTCCTGAACTAGCTGTTCCATGAAGCTGTCCTTGATTTCATCAAGAAATCTTATGTCCCTTGCGTGTACAGATGTTACATTAACCCAGTCTATATGCGGGTAATTGAAATCCCCC
Source organism: Microcaecilia unicolor (assembly GCF_901765095.1). NCBI lineage: Eukaryota > Metazoa > Chordata > Amphibia > Gymnophiona > Siphonopidae > Microcaecilia > Microcaecilia unicolor. The sequence goes on from NC_044036.1 coordinate 116,058,384, forward strand.
ATTATTATTGTGTTGCCCAGTTTGTTTGCGTCCCTGATTTCCTTTAACATTTCCGCATCCGTCTGTTCGTCCTGGCCAGGCGGACGGTAGTACACTCCTATCACTATCCTTTTCCCCTTTGCACATGGAATTTCAATCCACAGTGATTCCAAGGAGTGTTTTGTTTCCTGCAGAATTTTCAATCTATTTGATTCAAGGCTCTCGTTAATATACAATGCTACCCCTCCACCAATCCGATTCACCCTATCACTACGATATAATTTGTACCCCGGTATGACAGTGTCCCACTGGTTATCCTCCTTCCACCAGGTCTCAGAGATGCCTATTATATCTAATTTTTCATTTAGTGCAATATATTCCAACTCCCCCATCTTATTTCTTAGGCTCCTGGCATTCGCATATAGACATTTCAAACTATGTTTGTTGTTCCTAAGTACATCATGCTTAGTACTTGACAGTATTAATTGGCAATCTTTTGTCTGATTTTTATTGTTATTTAAAGATACCCGATCTACTACAATCTCTTTTGCAACCTCACTATCAGGATACTCTATCTTCCCTGTTATGGTGATATCTTTGAAAGATACCTTATCCCGAACCATGCTCTTTTGAGCGACTGTCGGCCTTCCCCCCATTTCTAGTTTAAAAGCTGTGGTTATGATTCTCAGCTGTGCTGATCCAGTCTTAAAAAAGGCAATAATTTCTGCTAAGCATAGTCAGTCTTATGTAAAAGACACTATTAAATTAAAACTTCCAGGCATATTGCTCAATTTTTTTTACAGTGTACACCTTAATTTTGTGGAGAACATGAGTGGTTTTGAACTTTTCACCACTTTAAGCACCCTCCCCCAGGTTGCTTCACATGGGTTTCCAGCATCCCCTCCTAACATAGTTTTGTTTTGCCAACTTTAAGAATGTCACAAACTTTTTAATTTAATCTTGCATAAACGTAGAAATCATCTCTGGTGTTTCTCTCCTCTGGCTGCAATTCGGCAAGTTGCATATGTCCTCTGGCTATTTCTGTTTCCCAAGAGGGTTGAGGCCAGCAGAGGTGAATGGCTTTGCACACCACCTTCTCATGAAACAGAGGAGCTGGGCAGATAAGGAAAAAGAGAACTTCTTACAAATAAGGGATATCGAAGATAGATTTTCACATTTAGGACTCTTATCTGCTTTGGTTCGTTGTCCGAGAGGAAACTTCCTAGAGATAAGATCAGCAGAGTTGAGAGGTATAGACATGTGAAAGTCATTCACAAGACGTAAGAAATATGCTGAGGCAAACCAGTTGTCCATTGAGCCATGCATCTTGTCTCCAACAGTGGTTGGAAGATTGCTCCTAATAGAGAAGTCTGTTCCCTATTGCTCACTCCGAAAAAGCATGAAGTGGAGATACACAAATCTGGCTGGCTAAACGTTTTCTTATGGACTTATCCTACAGAAACTTACCTAAACCATTTTTAAACTCAGAAATAGTGCTAGGTTGACCATATTCTCATAGACCCCATCCTCTAGACTTAGTATTTTGGGTAGAGTAAAAAGCTATTACTTGTTACTGCAATGTAAACCACTTTGATCTCTTTTGGGAATGGTAGTGCTAACTTGACCATATTCTCATGGACCATCCTCTAGGCTTAGTATTTGCTTAGAGTAAAAAGCTATTACTTGTTAATGTAATGTAAACCACCTTGATCTCTTTTGGGAATGATGATTAATCAAACACTATTAAAATATCCTTTTAATTTTTATTACCCTTTTCTGTGCCTCCCCCCTTCCCCCAATACTGACATATCTTGATGTGGCAACCAGAATTGTATACAGTGTTTGGTCACACCATGAATTCAATGTGGAAACTTCAACATATAAAACCTTTCTTTCCACGTGATGTATTTCTCAACTTAATACAATCAATGGTATTAAGCCATTTAGATTACTGCAGTGGAATTTATGCAGGTTGTAAAGGACACCTAACTAAGAAACTTCAGACCGCACAGAATAGAGCAGCTAGACTGATATTCGGAAAATCAAAATTTGAAAGTGCCAAACCCCTTTGTGAAAAACTGCACTGGCTTTCCACCAAGGAACGTATTGCCTTCAAGGTTTGCACTCCTGTCCACAGGATTATTTACAGCAAAGTTCCTGTATATATGTTAAACCTCATAAATCTACTACCCAGAAACAGTACCACCCTATCCCGTACTTAAATTTGCATTATCCAGACTGTAGTGGTCTTAGATACAAATCAACTTATGCATCCAGCTTTTCCTACATAAGTACACAACTGTGGAATGCTCTGCCCAAAACCTTGAGACCTATTCATAACCATCTCAGCTTCACGAAATTACTGAAAACCAACTTGTTTAAGAAGGCCTATCCCCCTGACCCAAATTAACTTTCTACTTCCTGCAACACAGAAAAAACTATGGACCTTATTGGACTTCTATCACCACCCCCTCTTTATTTCTTTGTTGCTCTATACTTATGTTTCTTTCAAGTTGATTTCTATATTGTGTATTTGTATTTTATCGAACCAGAGCCTGCCTCTCTGGTACTGTGTAAGCCATATTGAGCCCTGCATCTAAGTGGGAAAATGTGGGATATAAATCTGTTAAATAAAACTAAATCTTTAGAGGCAATATTATAATGTGCATTCTGTTCCTTTTCCAAATAATTCTTTAACTCTCTAGATGCCTGTATGACTGCTGCTTCACATTGCATTGTGGATTTCAATCTGTTGTCTGCAAGGACACCAAGATCCATTTGCTTCTAATATGGAATCCATCAACGTGTACCCATAACTAATATCTGTTTTCTTTGGGGACAGTGGCTCCAAATGGATTAGTTTTATGGATACAGTGACAGTATGAACCTCACTCCTAAGCCAGAGTATGGAGTATGATCTTTGCCTCAGATTTACTGCTAACTCCCGCCATAGTACATGCATCATAGCAAAGAGAGCTTCCTTCTGGGTTTTTAATCAAGCCTATAACACTCAAAAATGATGGGAAATATTCTGTATCTTCCTTCCATATTTTCTTGGTATTTGAGGATCTTCTCTTTGCGCATGATTCACAAAGTAATTGCTTCCATTGCGTCCCACAGATCAGTCCAGAGACTTGTGGGTTATGTCCCTCAACCAGCAGATAGAGAGAGAGAGCAAACCTCGGAGTTCTCTATGTGGTCATGTGCAACCATCCAAACCTCAGGATTCTCTCTATCTAGTAGGTGGCGGGTCATGCCATTGCAGCTCTGTAGTGATCTGGCTCCTATCCCATTCCCTCGAGTACTGTTGAGCCTGTAATGGGGTTGAGAAGCTGTTTTCTAGCTAGGGGTATACCTGGTGGTGCCAGGTCCCTCCCTGCCTCCCCTACCAGCCTCCCAAATTTCCTCCTGGGTCTGACGGCCGGCTCCACTTCTCTCCTGCCTCTTCTTTAAGGTTAAAAAAAAAAGCGCGTTTGGGGTCGTGAACGTTTTTATTTCCCTCAGACCAAACTTGGGCGCTGGGCCAAAGCGTTTCAGCGTGTGGGAGGGCTGTGTTTGCCTGCTGCTCCAACGATGAGTATGTCGGTGCCGTCAGAGACAGCAAAGCGCTGCTAGTCATGTGGGAACCGCAGAGCAGCGTCGGGAGCCTGTGATGAGGCATGCATTAAGCCCGGTTCTCAAGGCAGACAGCTGCCGGATCTCTCATCCCGTTACTCAGCGGGGGAAGACCTGGAGGGGTCCGACGCTGCTTTGGCGGGAACACTGCTTCAGAGTTCAATGCGCGCCTCAGCAGGCGCCATTTTTGCTCTGCCTCACGTGGTGAGTCCCAAGTCGGACAGAGTGCAGGGGGTCCCGCAGGCAGGCGCGGGGGGGGGGGGTTGCCCAGACTGTCTTCCTCCGAGGTTGATGCGGTTGCACCGCCTTTCTCCCCTGAGTTCATACTTTTGATGCACAGGGCATTTCAGTTGAAGAGTGTGGGGGGGGGCCCCGCAGCGGCGGACATTCTACCTTGTCCTCAGGGTTCTCAGCCTGTTCCCCTCCTCTAATCTTCCAAGGAGGCCACGCTTGGAGCCCATGGGCATTGGGGAAGAGTTTTCTGGCCCTTCTGACACAGAAGGAGATTTTTCAGGGGATTCCCTGCAGGCACCGTCGGAGGGCTAGAGGAAGGGGAGTTGCCATCGGGGGAAGGTGATGATCCCACAGTGGTACGGCTGTTCCGTAGAGACGAACTCCCCTCTTTCAATGTGCAAGCTCTGGAAGTTCTCAATATTTCTTCTCCAGATGCGACCCCTGCGACCAGTGCTGCCCCCTCTATTATGACGGGGACAAAGGGCCTCTCTAGGGCCTTTCATATTCATGAGGCTATGAAAGTGCTGATTGCAGCTCAATGGGACACACCCGACACCGGCCTCAGGGTGGCGCGGGCAATGGTGAGTCTTTATCCCATGCGTCCGGAGGATGTGGACTCCTTAAAGATGGCTGTGGACTACTTAATTACGGTGGTCACAAAAAAAAAACACGTTACCAGTGGAAGGAGGCACGGCCCTTCGTGACCCCCAAGACCGGAAACTAGAGTCCTCCCTTAAGTCGGTTTTTGAGGTAGCGTCCTTATGCCTTCAGACCTCTGTTTGTGGGTCATACGCGGCAAGATCTTGTCTCTCTTGGGTTCAGAAGGCTTCTTCTGCAGAAGAACTGATTGACTACCTGCTGGCCTTGGAGTCAGGGCTAGCATACCTGGCAGATTTGCTTTGTGCTTCATGCCTCAGCCAAGGAAATTTCCTTTGCTGTTACCGCCCATCACTGGGTTTGGTTGAGGCACTAGACAGCGGATGTTGCCTCGAAGTCGTGTTTTGCTCGGTTGCCTTTTAGAGGAAGACTCCTTTTTGGCGAGGATCTCGCAGCAATTGTGAAGGAGCTCGGAGACTCTAAGGGTCAGCAGCTGCCAGAGGATAACGCGAGTTTTCACTCGGTACGCCCCCGGTTTCGGGAGGCCAAGAATTACAGACCAGGGCGGTCTGGTTCCTTTCAGAGGCCTCACTTCCAGCAGCCCTTTCGGGGGGGACCGTCGAACCAGCCCCTCAAACTCGCGAGGGCAGCAGGATGCCAGAGGCACGCAATGATGGGGCCCTGGCCCATCTCCTTCCTCCGATCGGTTGGGCGCCTATTCCACTTTTGGGAGGAGTGGGCCAGAGTAACGTCAGACAACTGGGTGCTTGAAGTTATTTGGGACGGTTACAAGCTCGAATTCGCCCGTCCCTTAACAGAATTTTTCTTGGAGTCTCCATGCAAGGCTATAGCCAAGCGGTCAGTCCGGGAGATGCTGTCAGAGCTTTTACGGCTGGAAGCAGTACAGCCAGTTCCGCCTGCTGAGCTGTTCCAGGGTCATTACTCCATTTACTTTGTGGTGCCCAAAAAAGGCGGCGCGTTCTGCCCTGTCCTCGGCCTCAAGGCGGTGAACAGGGCCCTCAGTGTCCATCATTTTTGGATGAAGACCTTTCTCTCGGTTATTTGATCGCTCTCGACCTCAAGGAAGTGTAGCTGCATATTCCTATTTGGCCATCGCATCAGCGTTTCCTCCGCTTTACGGTTCTGGGTCAGCATTACCAGTTTCAGGCCATGCCATTCAGGTTGGCAACGGCTCCTTGTACCTTTTCCAAGGTTATGGTGGATGTCGCCGCCTACTTGTGGTCTCAGGGCATTCAGGTGCACCTGTATCTAGACGATTAGCTCATCCGCGCACCCTCTCGCGAGGACAGTGTCCGGGTCACATCCGAGGTGCTTCACCTACTCCGTTTTCTGTGGTGGGTGGTAAACACGCAGAAGTGTCACCTCCATTCCATTGCAGTCCTTGGAATACCTAGGGGTGCTGTTCGATAGTCAGGTTGGCAGAGTGTTCCTGCCAAATGCGCACAGGCTACGCCTACTACTACTACTACTACTACTTAACATTTCTAGAGCGCTACTAGGGTTACGCAGCGCTGTACAATTTAACAAAGAGAGACAGTCCCTGCTCAAAGAGCTTACAATCTAATAGACAAGTGAACGGTCGGTCCGATAGGGGCAGTCAAATTGGGGCAGTCTGGATTCACTGAACGGTAAGGGTTAGGTGCCGAACGCAGCATTGAAGAGGTGGGCTTTAAGCAAAGACTTGAAGACGGGCAGGGAGGGGGCTTGGCGTAAGGGTTCAGGAAGGTTGTTCCAAGCATAGGGTGAGGCGAGGCAGAATGAGCGGAGCCTGGAGTTGGCGGTGGTGGAGAAGGGTACTGAGAGGAGGGATTTAGCCTACAGAGTTAACTTTCTTCCCTTTTGCAGAGCCTGGTGCCCAGAGCTTGGGACTATGTTCAGTTGCTTGGGTCTATGGCAGCATCCTTGGATGTGGTACCGTGGGCCAAGGGCCATATGTGTCCACTGCAGTGGTCTCTTCTCAGCTGGTGGTTACTCCGTCCGCGGATTATATGATCCAGATTCCTTGGGCCCCACACGCCCAGTTTGCTACGCGCTGGTGACTGCAAGCACAAAATCTGCAGAGGGGAATGCCCCTCGTAACTCTGGATTGGCTGCTGACCATGGACACCAGCCTGTCAGGTTGGGGGACACATTGTCTCAGACAGCCGGCCCAGGGGACCTGGTCCCAGATGGAAGCGGCTTGGCCGATCAATCTTTTGGAATTACGGGTGATTCGTCTGGCGCTGTAGGCGTTTGAAACGATAAGTCAGGGTCCTATCCGACAACGCTACGGTCCTATCCCTCAGACGGGGGCACTAAGAGCGCTCAGGGCAGGATAAAGGAAAATCTTGTCTTAAGCTACTGTGAAGAATTTGATCCCAATCATCTCTGTATGAGTTGCAGAGCACCACCTTCTTTTGCAGAGAGATCAAAGCTCCAAGGTAACAGTGCTAGTCAGAGATTCACAGATGGGCTATGGTCCAGAGACAAAACAAGAAATTTGTGCTCACTCTGTAGTGGACCATCAACCTATATTATGCTACTGACCAAAATGTATTCCTTGGCCATTGGAAAAATAGAAACTGATACCTTTTGACTGAATACGGTTAGCAAGGGAGCTAAGAAACAGACTGAAGAGTACGGGTGAAGGTATAGAACCTTGAGGGACTTCACAGAGCAACTGGAATAACAGTGACATCTCCAAGTTAACCCAGATCCAAAAAGACCTCGCTGAGAGAAAGGAGTAAAACCATCTGAGCACGAGTTTGTGCAGACCTATGTCATGCAACTTCCAAAGGAGCAGATCATAGCTCCTTGTGACTCTGGGCAAGTCACTTAACCCTCCATTGCCCCAGGTACAAATAAGTACCTGTATATAATATGTAAGCTGCATTGAACCTGCTATGAGTGGGGAAGCGCGGGGTACAAATGTAAGAAAAATAAATAAATAAAAATCATGGTCAAAAAAATCAAATTTGGCTGTCAGATCAGGGAAACCAAAATAGCTACTTTCAGAATCCAGTTGCTCTCTGATCTTACTGAGTGCAGCTAACAAGATTCAGTTCTATGATGGGGCCTAAACCCAAATTGCTGAAGAAGCAAGGAATTAATGTCATCAAGAAAATGTTGGAGTTGGAATATGACAGTTTGTGGAGGACTTTCAGCTTGACTTTTGCTCACTTATTGGCCTTGGTCTATTTCTTCCATGCTTGCACCAGGATGCATTTTCTCTCACAAAGGTATTTTTTCTCTCTTTACCACTGCACGTTTGAGCTTTTCTTTTTCATGTCCTTTGTTCCCCCTCCCCCCCCCCCCCCCCCCCCCCCATTCAAAGAAAAAATCTTAGCTACCAAAAATTGAATTTGATCTAATACTAATCTGTACTCCACCTCTCTTTTCAATCACTGACACAGGTCATCTCGTTAAATGTAATTACTTTATTTGGTTTGTAATTCACATTGAAACAATCAATTCCTGGTTTGTTCTACACTTGTGCTTCTTCCTGAAATAGAGACTTTGACATGAGCCATCATAGATATTGTGCTTATACCAGCATTTTAATACTTAACATCTTGAGAATCGGTTGGCTACACACAGATTCATATGACTGCCAGCATACAGCAAATCTTCTCATCAGTCACATTCCAACTGTTCAACATGTAGCTCAGGCATGAGCTAGTACTACGCCTGTATCCCCTTCCCAGGGCTGTCAGCAGTGTGACTCATCTGTGTGGAAATACCCATAGGCAGGTGGCTCAGCTGTTTAGACTAAAGTGGGTGGGGCCAGGGCAGGGCTGGGGCCTGAGTCACTTCATTGTCTGACAACATACAGAAAGAAAGGTCAGCAAAATAGTTGCAGGTAATACTTAAATTTAAATATTAGATACATATCAAATGCCAAAGAATAAAGTGGCAAAAAAAGTTACAGTGGAAACATCAGTACATATATATAGGTCTTTTAGGCAGTTGAATTAGTGAATTGAAAAAAGTGTCTATAGTGCAGCCAGCATAACGCCATCTCTCAGTCTCCCACTTGCCCTCAGCCAGACTGCCTCTCTTCTCCCTCATGTTCCACTTGCCCTCTTTCCTCCCACCTTCAGAGAGCTTGTTGATTTTTGCTGTTTCATGAGATTGGGAACTGGAAGGTCAACGAGTAGTTCATTAATCTCATTGTTCAAACTGTCTGAGAGCTCGATGGCTATAGAGTGCAGTTGGAAGGCATCGGGAAAGGGGTAAGGAAAAAACTGAGCACAGAGATAGAGAAGGGAAGTAAGATGCCCCAGGTGCAAAGGGTAGCCCACCCCAGTGAATGAAATTTGAAGGCCAGTGGCTGAAGTTTTTCTTGCAGCGCATTCAGTTTATAAATATGGCATGGTGGTGAAGGGACTGAAGCCCAAGGAAGGGCTGCTGGCTATTCTTATGACAAGAAATGCCTTCAGGTGCACGTAAAAATTAACTTCTGTATCATGGATGACATTACATATTTTAAGTTTCAAGCATTTAACAGTACTAAACTACACAAACTGCTCAGTGTGCGGCAGCGGCTAAGAAAGCAAATAGAATTTTAGGTATTATTAGGAAAGGAATGGAATGCAAAAATGAGGACGTAATAATGCCTTTGTATCACTCCATGGTGCGACCACACCTTGAATATTATGTTCTATTCTGGTCACTGCATCTCAAAAAAAGGTATAGTGGAGGATGGGACAACTTCCTTATGAGGAAAGGCTAAAGTGGCTCGGGCTCCAGCTTGAAGAAAAGACAGCTGAGAGGAGATATGATAGAGGCCTATAAAATAATGGGCAGGAGCAACAGGAGCGGTCGCACAGGGCCCCACACTTCCAAGGGCCCCGCAGTACTCCTTCCTGCTCCCCGCCATTGCAACGATCTGACTCCTTGCATCCTCTCTCCCAAGCCGCAGGGTGCCTCCCGGCACATACCCGAAGCCACCCTGGTGGTCTAGTGGAGTCTTTGGGGCAGGAAAGAGCCCCCTAGTCTTTCCTGCCACTGTCGGCGCTGACTCCCTTGTTGCCGCGTTGCTCTTTAAAAATGGGTTCCAAGACTTCCAGCGGTAGCCTCGTGAGACTTTCCACTGAAGTCTTGCGAGGCCGCCGTTGGAAATCTCAGCAGCCATTTTAAAGAAGATGCGGCAGCAAGATGGTCAGCGCTGGCAGCAGGCAGGAAAGACTAGGAATCTTTCCTGCTCCGAAAACTCCACTAGACCACCAGGGTGGCTTCAGGTACATGCCGGAAGGGCACCCTGCGGCTTGGGGGAGCGGGGAGGAGGTCTGGAATAGGTAGGTAGGGGAGCGGGAGGGGAGGATACTATAAAAAAAAAAAAAAATCAAGGTAATATCTGTGTCATTTGGAGGGACTGGTTAAAGGAACGGGGAGGTGAGGATACTGTAAAAAAAAAAAAATCAAGGTAATAACTGTGTCATTTGGAGGGGCTGGTTAAAGGGACACCCTAGTACTATTATATTCGTGCAGAGATTTTTTTTCTCTTGGTAAAGAGCCACTAAACAGATATCATGTTATGAGAATTAGGTGATCAACCTTCAGAGCTTCTATCTGTCTATTTATTTACTTATTTTTGGTACTTTATCCCACATTAAACATGAATTAGATTGAAACCTGGGAGCATTTAAAATCTTTTTTTTTTAACCTGTGCCTACACAGGAAACACATCTTGTCAACAAGGGGCAGGGCTAGGTAGGACGGGGGGCCCACTGAACTAGTCTGCACAGGGCCCCGCAATTGCTAAGACCGGTCCTGATAATGAGTGCAGTTCGTATTCTTGTGAGGGGTGCAGAGTAGTCTGCAGATTAAACTTGCAGGAGTGCTGAAGAAGTTATGATGACCTTTTATTACTAAACGAGTCCATTAAAGGATGATTTGGGACTCTCACTCTAAAGGATTTTGTTTTCACCCCTGAGGCAGACGTACTCCGTACCGAAACACCGTGTCAAGTCCTTTTCCAATAAAGACTGTACTGTTGTTCTAGCCTTGGAGGCCCTTTTCTGCTTTCCTTTGTTCTTGATTTGTGTACTTTTGAACCCTCTCTTTTGTTACTCTCAGTAAGGCCAACACAATCCCTCCAATGCAAAACACTATACACAAACTTGTGCAAAAACACATTCAGAACTTTGCTATACCATAACAGCATTAACTCCACAACTGAAAGAGCAACAGCCTTTATGCGTGAAAAGGCCACACTGTAAATATTACACCTTGCTCTGAAACAACAATACACCACCTAGTAAAAAATAAACAGTACTGCAAGAAGATCTACACGCTAGCAGAATACTGCACCTTGATCATACTTGCAAAACAGACCCTCAACAGATATGAAACATGGGACCACAAATCATTAATAGAGATATGAAGGCAAACAACTGAATTGGAAATCTCAAGAATTTACTCTGCATACAGCTCTAATTGTGAAATAGAAGCTGAAATGCAAATTATCAGAGATATGCAGTTCCAAAAGCTGAAACATTGCAATTAATAAGTTCAGAATAAAATATTATTTTCTACCTTTGTTGTTGAGCATTTATTTTTGTATTTGCTCAGGTCCTGGTGTCTCTCTTCTGCTTTTTGCCCCCTGACTTTGCAGGTCTTCTGTCCATTTGACATTTCTTTTCTCTGTGTGTTCACCAGCCATCTTCCCTCTGCTTTCGTATCTGTCCTATCCATCATCTCCCCTCTTTTACTCTTTTGGGATCTTGCCTGGTACTCATGAACTGAATTGACCACTGTTGGAAACAGGATACTAGGCTTGATGGACCTTTGGTCTGTCCTAGTATTTTATTTTTATTTATTTTCAGAATGTCAACTCTAATATTTTATGTGCCCCTGACCCTAACCCCCCTGTGATCAGCATTACCCCTCTGTATCCCTCCTCTCTCTCTTCCACATGTTCTATTATCTCTTGTCCCTGTTCCTTCTCTTCCTCCCCCATGTTCCATTATCTCCGCCCCCACCAAAAAAAACCTGCCCAGCACCTATCCCTCTCCCTGTTCCTCCTGAGTCCTGTATCTCTTCCTGTCTGCCCCACTCCCCAGGTCCAGCAGAGCAGTACCTTTATCCTCCTCCATCCCGCAAGTCCAGCGTCCCTCCCCTTTCCTCCCCCCCTCCCTCCATTCTCCAGGAGTGCCACTGCAGTTAAACCTCAGGGCCTCAGCCTTCCCTGTGATACATCCCACCTCCTCTGATGTAACTTCCTGTTTCCACGTGAGCAGGACGCGTCACAGGGAAGGCTTAGCCCCCAGACAGTCTATTTTATTGCTTTAGTGCCATTACCAGCAGTGTTCAAGACAAGTTAGAGGGACTGCGGGGGACGGAGGGAGAGATGCTGGAAAGGGGAGAGATGCTAAAACTGTGGGATAGAGGGAAAAGGAGGTACTGGACCCAAGGAGATTGAAATACTGGCACCTGAGTGGTCCTAATGTGGACAACCTGGGAGTCCAGACAGTGCCTTGAGTGAGTCGAGGTCTTGCGGCTGGGGAGGCTTTACCTCCCCAAGCCTCTTATACCAGGCACCTATGAAATACCCCTTAGTACAACCAAGTTGCTATCCTCTCTGTTCTTCCCCTTGTGTATGTAGAGTTGTGGAATTACATTGTTTTGTGCAGTGACAGCAGTACTGCTTGCTCTCTTTGACTTGATTTATGTGTAGTTCAAATTTAGTTATGCTGTATTAAAATATACCATCTACAAAAGAAAAGTGAGTCATTAGTGTTGCGTGACTAAATGACTGAGATTAATAAAAGTATAATGAGACAAAGACATTGAATTATGAGTCATGTAGTCTTTAAAGATTATCTACGTCATTGTTTTTAGAAAGTGGAACTTCTTTTGTCAAGTTGTGTCCCTGGATGAATTTTTTCTTTGATCTTGCACCACCTCTCTAATTGGTATTATTCTTCAGCTTAGATAGAAAAATCTCTGAATTTAGTTAAAGAACACATTGCTTTCAGGAATTTACTGGCTAGGAATCATGGTGAAGTGCATTTGCATGCCAGGGAGAGGGAGAATGAAATCCATTTTTATTAAGAAAATAAGCATTATGGAATACTTTCATAGTCAAACTTTTGTTCATACAAGCCATATTTAGGTAAGGGAAGACTAAAGGAAAACTTGAGTAACCAGATTGTGAGAGGGCTTTCAAGGATCCTCCTATGTTAGTATTCTGAGACATTAATGCAGTTTAAAGCTTATTGTAACCAATCAAGTGCCAGGGAGTTGCCCTACTATTCTATAATGCTAGTTGACAAGATTTTCTGTGAAACGGTAGAATTGCAAATGAAAACCAACTTTTGCATACAGTGTCATTACAAAAACATTTTCCATTTTCTTGAAAAGTGTTTTTATTTGAACAGTTATGTGGTAATACAATACTGAATGCCTGGCATTGCCATTAGGGCCAGACTATGGCTGCTTTCAGTGCATTCATGCAGACAGAATTGTGTGGGCAGTTAGTAAAATTAAAAGGCCTTTCTTAAAATGCAAAGTGTCATTTCCCATCTTTCATTGCTCCAGGTTCTCTTTCATTTGGTTGAAAACATGTCTTAGCATTAACAGTTAACAAAAGAAAAACAAGAATAACAGGGAAAAAAATGTTTCCCGACTCTTGCAGTGTGTCTATTTTATTTTTTAATTTATATAACTTTTCTAGTATCTTTCTTCAGTAAACATGAAAACATAACAGAAGAATTGCCATATTTGGTTAAACCAAAGGTCCATCAAGCCCAGTATCTCTTTCCAGTAGTGGCCAGTCTAAGTCACAAGTATCTGACAGGACCCCTAAAAGTAGCTAGTTTCTGTACTGCTCTTCCAAGGTATATCTTCATGATAGTCTGTTGACTTTCTTCTGAATCTTTTCCAAACCTTTTATAAATGCAGCTATGCATTGTTTTTACCACCTCCTCCAGCAATAAATCCAAAGCTTAAATGCATATTGAGCAAATAAATATTTCTGATATTTGTTTCAAATGTACTACTTTTTAACGTTATAGCATATCCCCTAGTCTTTTTTGTATTTTTTGAAACTGTAAACAATCGATTTTTCACTTATGTATTCCACTCCACTCAGGATTTTATAGGCCTCTATCATATCTCTCCTTGACCATCTCTTCTCCAAGCTGAAGATACCTAATGTTAGTTTGTAGTTGGACATATGGCTGCATAACTGAAAGCCATAAAGATTCTGGAATTTTGCATATCTGTTCTGTTTGCTTTATTTTGATATACCGCAAAGTCATAAAGCAATCAGTTTAGAAAAGGATATGAGAGAGAAAAAGGAATAAAAGGAGGCCTAAGTTGTAACACACAAATAATAATAGTAAGCAGACATAAAAAGGTCATTAATTCTTAACATTATCCTAAGAAACAAAAGGACGGTGAAAAGAAAGAAGGTACTGGTGGTACTATACGCCAGACAGATTACAGCAGATATACCCAGAAACATCAGGAGACTGCTGGCGACAATGTGGGGCCAGAGGCACGTTTATTCACATTTGGTGGGAATGCCCCAAGATAATAGACTATTGGAAGAAAGTGATTACATTGATAACGACAGTTCTTCAATGCCCCTACCCCTGCATGCCGGCGCACTGCCTCCTTCATTTCAAACCGGCTTCAACGACAGGGCCTCAGCACAAGCTAGCCACGCAATATTTGGTGGCATCCAAACTTGCTATAGCCAGAGACTGGAAAAACCCACAACCGCCTGAGATGAGGAGGGTCATGCAACGTGTGGACTTCCTTTACCAGATGGCAAAGCTGACAGCTATGAGAAGAGGGCGAATGGGAGCCTTTAACAAAGTATGGCAACCATATGAACACTTACATGAACAGACAATAGCACCACCATGATACGGGGGGGGGGGGGGTGAGGGAATAATAGCAAAAGTTGACATAGAAGTTCAGCATTATGTTGTGAATGATAAGATGTAATTGAGAGCACTGTTTTGTATAACTGGAACTTAATAAAAAAAACAGTTAAAAAAAGAAAAGAGAGAAGGTAGACAAATAACAATCAATAGACTGGAGGCTTATAGTTCAATTAATTTTGATATACAGCAAATTCATAAAGCATATCTGTGGTGAAAATAGCGGGTTTTCCAGCATGTGAATTATAGGAATATTTTATGAAGTGTATTTCTCTAGTTTGGCCAGCAGGTGGTGCATGTTTTATGTTTAAAGCTGTTAGAGAAATGACTGTTCCTTTTTTAGTTTAACACAGAGAGGAAGTAACCTGCAGTGATGTGGCCAGCTACTTTTTAAAAATGTTCTGGCCTCTGATTGGCCCAGGAGTTCCATTCCAGTCTGGAAATACTGAAGTTTTCTCCAGCCTCAGCCAGGGAGAGGAGAGAGAAAGATCTCTTCACTGAGACCGTGTGAGCAGTTATATTGTGTACTCTGTGAGCAGTTATATTTCCTGTCCTTCCCAGTCACTATCCAGGTAGTGATTAAATGTTTAGATAGTTTTAATATTGATACATATTCAGTTACCTGTTATTGTGTGCTGTTTTTGTTCCATCTGTTTTATGGTTCACCGTTCAATATTGTTATGACAATAAGCCTTTTTTAGTTTATTGACTGTGCATGTCTGGACTAACTAAGAATCCTGGTGGTTTGTGCATTGGGTCTGTGGGTGCTTTCTAGGAACTGTGGGTCACCTGAGAGTTTCCCCAGTAACCTAGAAAACACCGGGGTAGCTTGAGAGTGGGAGACTCGCCCAGAGGCGTTTGGGACTCAGTCTGTGGGAGGATGGTGCTAGTGTAGAGCACATGCCCAGGTGCAGGTAGACCTGAGCAGTGCTGAGGTCAGACCCCCTAAGTGGCTGCAGGGATAACCTCAGGTGGGTGATAGGCGTTCCATGGCAGTATCAAAGTCTTTTACTGATACACAGTCTTGGGATATTAGACGCTTCTTATCAATGCAACCTCAGATAGAAGTAGTTAAATCTTCATTCTTTCTAAAGACTGTGATTGTTGTATAGATTAAAAGGAACTTTAGAATTCAATGACTGTAGAAATCTTACAGGTGTTAATACCAGATTAGATTATTGCAATTTATTATATATTGAGTTGCCTGGAAAACCTTCCACCCCCAAAGCACATCTAATGTTTTTGAGTCTGGAGGTGCATTGACTTGAGTCTTCAAGGATTTTGATTTTCTACTACCATTGAGTGATAGGGCAACTAGGTTTTTCATGTCCTGGTACTGGTTATATTCAAGATTTTTTAATATGAATGGAATAGATAATTGGTTCTGCCAATATTTTAACTATAGATCTGGAATATCTGAAGAACTTAAAAGAACTAATAACTTAGGTGAATTGAAAGATTCCAAATGATGTGAAATTAGTTCACTTTATTATCATAGGCTACAAGTGAGAGTGCTGTGCATCTCAAGAAAAAGGGGGAAACAGCTTGATGTTGAGATTATCAAGTTAAATATTATTGGCAATATATTTGGTTATAAAATATTGTCCCAAGACTGCATTATATTTAGCTACCTATATGTGGTTGGCATGTTGGTAATTGCCAATCAGTGTTTAAACATGAATGACTAAAACCTGCACAGCATGGAGGTGCAGCTTTTGCCTTTGTTGGGCAGACTGGATTGACCATGCAGTTCTTTATCTGCTTTCATTTACTGTGTCAGGCTCACCAGTCTATATTTCCTGGATCACCTCTTACACTCTTAAAAATTTGGCATCATTGGCTATCCTGCAATCTTTAGGTACCATAATAATTCAGTGATATGATACAGATTACTGATAGTATTCAGGTTTTTTTTTTGTTTTTTTTTAGTTCTTTTATGAAGCTGTGATATCAGCCATCCAGTCCCGGTGATTTGCTGTTCTTTAGCTTGTTGATTTGACCTTCATATCTTCCTGGTTCATAGAGATTTGTTTCAATTCCCCTAAATTATCACCATTAAATACAATTTATGGCATGGGTGGTTCCTTCAGTCTTTCTCAGTAAAGGCTGAAACAAAGAATTTATTTAGTCTGTCCTCTTTAAGTGCTCCTTACTCCGTGAAACCATTTAAAAAAAACTCTCGCACAGAGGATTAAATGCAATGGGAAAACTCAAATAAACAATACCTCAAATGACATAAAACACTAATATATGAATAAATTAATTATCAGGAAAAGCTCTCATTTTAAGCATGTGAGTCATCTATTCAGCCTAATATAGTTTTAAGGTGCTATATAGACTTACAAAATATATAATCATTGAGCTAAACCCCACATTAATGTTATCAACTAGTGAACTTTGCAAATCAAAATTCAACTTCAAAAATATATATACTTATCTCAAGTACAATATGCAGTTCGGTTCAGATCAATTAAGATCAATTCAGTTCAGTTCCAATATGGCAAGTTTGCAGACAGGCTTTCAGTGCTGCAACCAAAAATAAAAGAAACCCCAGAGCCCAATCCAACAAGTTTCGTAGAGCACAACTTCAGGGGATCGGGCTTACAGGCTTCTAGGGGTGATCCAGGAAATTATAGACTGACTAGTAAAAAAGGCCCGTTTCCGAAACCAATGAAACGGGCGCTAGCATGTGGATTTTGTGTGTGTGTGTGTCAGAGTTATTTTGTGTGTGTGTGCGAGGATGGGGTGTGTGTGCAGGTTGTTGATGTGTCTTTTTTTTTTGTTTTTGTTTTTTTGCTTGGGGGGTTGGTGAATGTGCTATGCTATGCTGGCAAAGTGGGATGGATTGGTGTGTGGCTTTGAGGGTGTGTGTCTGTTGTATTGTGTGTGTGTGGTTTTGTCTGTCAAGGAGGTTTGTGGAGGGGGGTCTTTCTGTTGGTGAAATGTAAATGTGGTTGTAGGGGGGTCAGCCTTTGCTGAGTGGTGGATTGTTTTTTCTGGGTTTTTTGTTTTGTGTTGTGCTGAGGCAGCAGTGTTGTTTTAAATGGGCGGAAGGTAGAGGAGCACGTTCTTGGTCTGTCGGTATGTTTTGGCCGTTTCAGGGCTGCTGTAGGGGAACACTGGAAGAGAAATGTGCTATGGGAAGCAGCGCCGTCTTTTTCCATTGGGCTGGGGTTCTGGGCATCCTGGAGGTGGGAGACGGCTTGCCTGAGGACGGGGATGGTTGTTTTAAGTTGGCGGAAGGGAGAGGAGCACGGTCTCGGGCCATCGGGTGGTGATCCAGTATGTTCGGTCCATTTCAGGCCGGCTGCAGGGGAATGCTGGAACATGCGCTGCGGGAAGCTGCGCCGTCTTTTTTCGAGTGCTCGGGGAATCTCCGAGGTGGGAGACGGCTTGCATGAGGCTGGGGATGGTTGGGCATGGCCGCTTTGGCAAGAGAGGAAGGGGTTGGGGAGTTACCTGTAGCTGCGTGAGAAAACGAGTATTCTTTGTTTTGTATTATTAGTTTGCATTTCTGTTGAAGAAAGAGTGGATGCCTTTTGAATGATGGAGGTGGTGCGTCGGTGTGCGGTTGTTTCGTTAGTTTGGCAGCCAGTCTCCAGCGATTCCTAGGCAGGGAAGGAGTAGGGAAATACGCTCCGCGTGTTTCCCTACTCCTCCCCCTTCCTTGGTCACTGTTTGCTGCTGGCTGGGTCGCGGGTAATCCTTCCAGCTGGGCCGCAGCTTGTCCTGTTCGCCCACGTCCCAGATGGTGACGGGCACATTGTTTTCCGGCTCCTCTGACTCCATGTCAAGCGATCCCAAATATAGTCTTTGCTATGGGCCCTCTGGCACTCTTCAGTACCGGCATTAGGCATTTAAAAATTTCTCTCCCCCCCCCCCCCCCCCCCCGGTCTATTTTTGCACATACCCACAGCAGGAATATTCTTCTCTCGTTCCAGCGGTGGTTCTGTGCTCTCCGTGCTGCACAGATAATGAGCCATTCTGCTGGGGAATGCTCCTCCCTTATTGTCACGTAGTTTCCTCTGATTGGTCCATCTTACGTTGCCTAGTGTTGCCTGGGAACGGTGTTGTGATGGTCCTTTGTGTTTCAGAATGGTGAGGGTGTTTTTTCTGATTGGTCCGTCATGCGAGGGCGGGGCAGAGAGACATGGTCAGTGTTCTGGCTTCACCACCATGAATCCATGAACCCTTCAGTGAGTGACTTCAGAACGTTGTCTTCAGAACGTTGAGGGTGAGTTTTATTATAGTAGATAAGCCTGACATTGGTGCCCGGTAAAATAGTGGAAACTATTATAAAGAATAAAATTACAGAACACGTAGATAAACATGATTTAATTGGACAGTCAGCATGGGTTCATCCGAAGGAAGTCTTGCCTCATCAGTTTGCTTCATTTCTTTGAAGGCATGAATATACAGGTGAATAAAGGTGAGCCGGTTGATGTAGTGTATCTAGATTTTCAGAAAGCTTTTGATGAGAGACTGAGAAAATTAGTCATGGGATAGGAGACAAGGTTCTGGTGTGGATTAGGAATTGGTTATTGGACAGAAAACAGAGGGTAGGGTTAAATGGTCATTTCTCTCAATGGAGGAGGGTGAACAGTGGAGTGCCTCAGGGATCTGTACTGGGACCGGTGCTATTTAACATATTTATAAATGATCTGGAAATCGGAACGACGAGTGAGGTGATCAAATTTGCAGATGATACAAAACTATTCAAGGTTGTTAAAACATGTGCGGACTGTGAACTATTGCAGGAAGACCTTAGGAAATTGGAAGACTGGGCGTCCAAATGGCAGATGAAATTTAATGTGTACAAATGCAAGATGATGCACATTGGAAAGAATAATCCGAATCATAGTTACCTGATGCTAAGGTCCACCTTGGGGGTCAGTGCTCAAGAAAAAGATCTGGGTGTTGTTGTAGGTAATACGCTAAAATCTTCTGCTCAGTGTGCAGCCAACAAAGCAAACAGGATGCTAGGAATTATTAGGAAAGAGATGGTGAAAAAAACAGAAAATACTATAATGCCTTTGTATCGCTCCATGGTGTGCCCGCACCTTGAGTATTGCATTTGGTTGTGGTCGCCATATCTCAAAAAAGATATAGCGGAATTAGAAAAGGTTCAAAGAAGAGTGACCAGAATGATAGAGGATGGAACTCCTCTTGTATAAGGAAAGGCTAAAGAGGTTAGGGCTCTTCCGTTTGGAAAAGAGATGAATGAAGGGAGGTATGATTGAGGTCTACAAAATCATTAGTGGTGTAGAAGTAAATAAATTTTTTTCTTGTTCCAAAAGTAGAAATACTAGGGGACACTCCAGGAAGTTACATGGAAATACTTTTTAAAACAAATAGGAGGAAATATTTTTTCACTCAACGAATAGTTACGTTCTGGAACTCTTTGCCGGAGGATGTGGTAACAGCGCTTAGCGTATCTGGGTTTAAAACGGGTTTGGACACATTTCTTTAGGAAAAATCCATAGTCTGATATTGAGACAGATGTGGGAAGCAACTACTTGCCCTTGGATTTGTAGTATGGAGTGTTGCCACGATTGGGTTTCTGCTTGGCCACTGTTCGGAAAACAGGATACTGGGATAGATGGACCAGTGCTCTGACCCAGTATGTCTACTCTTATGTTCTTATGTTAAAGAAGAATCAAGAGACTGGGACCAGCACAATTATAAAAAGTAAACGGCCAGACTACAAAGGTAGGAAAGAATGAAATTTATTTTTAGTTTAAGATAACGTATTGTGGTATCTGTGTTAATAAATACAGAAAGTGGAAATAAGGTGATACCTGTATCGGACTAATTTTAATACATTTTTGATTAATGTTTGAAGACCCAACCCTCCTTTCTCATGTCAGAACTGAATACCTTAACAGCAGTATACTGTTCTGTCCTGAGGAAAGAGGTTTTGGCCTCTGAAAACTAATTGAATAATGTATTTAGTCCAATAAAATGGTATCACCATATTTTCCATTTGTTGTTTTATTTGTATTTAGCCTATAGTATAGTGATTGAAATATGTCAGTTTTTGAAATTTACATCTGCTGTTGAGACCCGCAAGACTACCACAGTAAGTCTTGGCCCTCATTTTGAAAGCATAGCAGCGCCGGCAGGTGGGGGAATAGTGGCAATGCAGCGGGCAGGAAAGAACATGCTCGCCTCCCCCCCCCCCCCCCCCCCCCTCCCAGTGCCCGGGTGCTGAGACTACTCTGTCCGCCCCTGCCTATTTGTGACATATTAATAGGGGAAAGGTTGGGAAGTGAAGCAGGAGATGGTTGTGTGTTTCTGTACGCATTTTGCTTTCCAGCAAGTATTAAAACATCTTGTGGCCTTGATGACAGGAGGTCAGACTTGAACTGGCTCTGTGTCCAAGGCAGCTATCATGATGCTACATGTGTCCATTTACAGAATCATGGGGAAAACAAACATTATTGTCTCAGTATAACTTTGTATAGTAACAAGAAATAAAGAGAAAAAAAATAGATGATACTTTTTATTGGACTGGCTAATACATTTTTTGATGGCCAGAACTTTCTTTCTGAAGTAGGAAAGAAAGTTTGGGACCTTGAAATGTAGTCAAAAAAATGTATTATTAGTCCAGTAAAAAGGATCATCTTTTGTTTTAGTTTAGTTTATTTTATTTTTGTGTACACTTTAAAGTGGACTGACACAGCAACCCCACTGCTTTGCGTGTAGTGACAAGAGGCATTTGTTTGTTGAAAGCATACTTTTTAGTTGGCATATAGTTATTCTTATATATGGACTTGTAAACATTGTATGGCAATATGAGGGATACTTTAAATAGCCAGTGGTAGTTAAAGTTCAGTTCTGTAGATTGGCGTAACATGAACATGGTGGAAGAAGAGTAAGGGGCTGTTCCAGTAGCAGTTGGAGAAGAAAGCCAGTCCTGGGCAGACTTCTATGGTCTGTTTCCTGAAAATGGCAAAAAGACAGATCAAGAACAAGTATACAGTTAAACTCATAGCATATGGTATGTTGCAATATATCTTTTTGGGCAGACTTAGATGGACCATGCAGGTCTTTATCTGGTGTCATTTACTATGTTGCTCTCCAGTGTTGCTGTGTCATCACCCTCTCCCATCCAGTCACTGAATGGCAAAAGGAGAAGGCCTGTTTGGGGAGCACAGTGGCTCTTTTTTTGCTGCTCTTTGACTGACTACCCCAGGCATACCCTCTCCACTTCTGTTTTCTTGCTGGCAGGAAGGTGCTGCGGTATGAAACAGCTGTTCTGTTGCTTGAAATTTGGGCACTATACAGTAGAATTGAACCATGAGCCTTTGGAGCACTTTCCAGTACAGTCAGGGCATTCCCATGAGTCTGTGCATAAGGGAACTTGAGCCTTCCAGTGAGACCCAGCAATTTATACAAAGTGACAGAGGAATAATTGTTGTTTCTAGTTTGACAACCCATGTAGGTCATTGTTGTGTTACTGAAAAACTGACAATTTAAGTAAAAAAATGAAATATTCTAGGCAGTTCTTTTAATTGGGCTAACTTCATATTTTTGTGACTAGCTTTCAAGAGCTGTGCCCCTTTTGCCTTTTGTGTAGACCTGAAGAAGGGAGCATAGCTCTTGAAAGCTAATTGACCAATGTTCTCTTTTCTCTTTTATTTGATACATTCAAGCATGAACTCTTGATGTCAATACTCAGCTGTGTTGTGATCATGTTAATTCATGATAATTAAAATTATACCTATATTTAGCAGAGTTATCTGTATAGGTAGTGCCCCTGAATACACTTATATAACTTGAACCATCCAAATTAAATGCTTCCAGTTACACCGGATATTTGACACACAACTTGTATATTTACAGAGCAATTCTATATAGTAAGCCTATGCACTATTCTGTAGACCTTATCTGAATGTAAACACAGCTTATAGAATACCATAGGCATGTAAATCGGATGCACCTAGATTTTAGTCACCATATATAAAGAATGTTGCTCTATATGTCTAAATGGAACCACCTCCAGAATGCTCCCAAATCCCATCCCCCTTTTTGGGCACATAAATAGACATATACCAGTTTATCTATCCAACACTGTATATTGAACTGGTGATAATTGTGACTGGTACTGCTTGCATAAATATTTTTGACTGTCCTTAGAGGAAATAAAAGGACTGAGGAAATGGAATAGGCCATGTAGTCTATCTGCCATCATTTGTATGTTTACAAGAATGGATCTGTTCATGTTTATATAGCTTAGTGAGCAGTCAAGGTAAATTCATTTATAGCATCAAAATAATAAAAAATGTATCATTTTTAACTCCCAAATAAGGAAACGTTTGTTAAATAATGAGCCGTTAACTAAGGACTCCTTGGAGATTAATTTAATAAACTTGAAACCTCAGTGGCATACCTTTTTTTACAACCTACTATCTTTCAAGGCGTGCCTTTCTTATCATTGGTTTCATAATTAAGGGAAAAAAAGAATTGGTGTAAAAAAATAAACCTCCCAAACTGGGAGGAAAAACAACTAATTCCAAAAGATCCCCCACAATTAAGTCTCAAAAATGGAGACCAGAGTGAGTGTACCTTATACATTCATTAAAGTGGTTCTCTTAAAAATGTCTTTGGATGAGCGGGCATGCATGAAAAACAAAAATAACACTTACCTACATAGAAGAAAGTGACTCTGTAGAAGGTCAACTGAAGTTATCCTTGCTGATTGCGTTGAACTCCACCAGAGTAACTGTCCTTTATCCAAGATCTCAGCATGGATGAAATGCAAAAACTACACCTCTTCAAAAAAACCACACCACTCAAAAACTGGATGAAACTTATGAATCAAGCATGACACCATTCCTACACTTTGGAACCATTTGTACATATGAGAGTTTTTGAGAGTTAATGGGGGGAGGGGGATTTTTTTTTAATCTGTCGTTTTTCTCTTCGTTTAAGAATTTTTTTTACTCTGATCTTTTTCACCTTAATTATGAAACCAATGATAAGAAAGGCATTTCTTGAAAGATAGAGGTATACACTTTTTACAACCTACTATCAGGAGATTTGAAGTTTCAATTTGTTTATTAAATTAATCCAAGTAGTCCTTGGTGAGTGGCTCCTTATTTAACAAATTTTTCCTTATTTGATAGTTATAGTATTAGTTTGTTTCTCCAGTTGGTTGACTGTTGATCATATTTAGCTCCCTCATATGCTGTTAGAGCTTTTCATATCTTGAATTAGTATAGAAGACAGGATTGGAAGAAGGAGTTCTACTGAAATTAGTAGTAAACTGCATTTCCATAGTTGCTTCTTCCTCATAGCCTTTTTGAGGAACATTTTAGTATCTACCATAACATTCTGTAACCTGAAGTTTAATTTTTAGGAAAACCATATTCTGGGTTAGCAAGGTTGAAAGAAAACACCTATAGAACCAATTTTGGCAGCACTGAAGTTTGACTTATTTTGTACTTTGAAGACAGGATCAGGATAGGCAACATTGCATGCAAATCTGTCGCATTCATATTCACTATTGATATCCTGAAAACCATCTTGAGGACCGGAGTTGCCTATCCCTGTAACAAACCTGACCTCACTTTTCATTAGTAAGTTAACATGTACTCAAAAAGTTGTTTTCTGCAGGCTACTCTTTTTCTAGTAACTGAGTTGAAATTGTCAGGAGTCATACCAGAGTCATTTGTGTGTAAGCTGTCATCCTTTCTGTAAGTGCAAGGCTTGGCAAGCTGCTCAAGCCATCTGCTAAGTGGAAATCACATTTTTCAATACCTTCAGCACTGGCTGTTACCCAGAACTAAATGGACAGATGCCAGCTGTCTGCTTGTACTGATGTACATTTCTTATCAGGTTATGGGGTATAAAAAATGTGTGTAAAAATAGTGCTTCTGTATAGAGTGGAAATAGGAGGTATCACTAACTTGATTTCATGCTATAGAGGAAAACAATAGCATGCCCCATGACGTGTATTAAAAAGAAGCTTCTGTTTTATATCCCCCCCCTCCAACTCTTTGTTCCACTAACGAGCTAGTGGAACAGTTCTCCCTGCTTCTAAAGTACATAGTAGGGGGGGTGTCCCAGTCAGTATCTGGCACATTGAAATCAATAATGATAGCACCTCCACTTTCATAGCAGTTTTGTGAATGTCGTCTATTAAATCTGTCCATTTCTCTGCCTGCCGAGAAGTTTTCAAGACTGAATAAAGCTATGTTTTCTGCAAGTTTTGCATATCAGGCTTTGACAATTTGGAATTCACTTGATGCGTATTAAGCAGAGAGCACAATTAGTGGGGAAGGGTTAAGTGATGTAATTTGTAATTGATCTCATGTAAGGGAAGGAAAATGGGACGTTATATACCGCCTTTCTGTGGTATTTTGCAACTACATTCAAAGCGGTTTACATATATACAGGTACTTATTTTGTACCTGGGGCAATGGAGGGTTAAGTGACTTGCCCACAGTCACAAGGAGCTGTAGTGGGAATCGAACCCAGTTCCCCAGGATCAAAGTCCACTGCACTAACCACTAGGCTACTCCTTGTTCCCCACCCTGTACTGCCTTTTTGGCTGAATGTGGGGACTATAGAAACATTCAATTTAAACTAAATTAGATTAATGTTGCTTATGTCATTTCTTCTGTTCAGTGCCTGAGACCATAAAAATGATTTTAACAAATGAACTGGGTAGATCTGAGTTTGAAGTGACAGACCAGCTTCAGATACATTTTAGAGATCTCAGAAAAATGTCTTGCCAATAATACCATAGTATGTACAGGCAGCTGTATATTTAATGCAAAATTAACATCATGATGATCAAAGTAAAGATTTTCAGACTGAAGCAAGCAATGTGTAAACAGATAATGAGCAAAGGATTTTCCTGCTTTGGAGGTATAGCATACATTGAGCATTATTTGTTTGTATTCTAAATACTGGCTTTGCTCTGAAGTCCAGATGGCATGTAAGCTAAAGAGTCTCTGTAATGTCTCATTCTCACATTTCTAGTCCCTTGGGAAACAGCTTCTGAAAGTGAGTACAGGAGCAATGAAGCTGGGCAGGTCTGGATCAGGTTATTCAGCTGAAGGCTTCTGGTAGAAATCTAACTCTGACCTAGAGCTCAGGGCTTGATTTTTGTTTCTACTAGTATGACAGGACATGTTTTACTTAAGAGTAATACGGGTGTTGAGCAGCAAGACATGGAAATGGTGGGTGAGGCATAAGGCTGATGAGAAGAAGGGTGATATTTGAATACTAGTTAAAAAAAGGCCCGTTTCTGACACAAATGAAACGGGCGCTAGCAAGGTTTTCCTCGGAGTGTGTATGTTTGAGAGAGTGTATGTGAGAGTGACTGTGTGTGTGAGAGAGAGTGAATGTGCGAGTGTGTGTGTGTGAGAGAGAGAGTGAGTCTGGTTGTGAGTGTGTCTGTGAGAAAGAGAGTGTGTGTGTGAGAATGAGTGTGTGCAAGTGCGTATGTGAGAGACAGTGTGAGAGAGAGAGTGTGTTTCACACAGATACAGTGTGTGTGAGACACAGACTCTCTGTGAGACCGAGTGTATGAGACCAAGAGTGTGTGAGTGACTGGGTGACACATAGAGAGTGAATGTGATACAGTGCGAGATATAGAGTGTGTGAGAGTGAGAAAGACATTGATTGTGAGAGAGAGAGAGTGTGTGTGTGTGACAGATACCCCCCCCCCCCCCTCTCTCTCTCTCTCTCTCTCTCTCTCTCTCTCTCTGGTGTCTGGGTGTTACTGTGCAGGACGCTGAGCTCTGGCTGTGCTTCAAAGAACTGACCAATCCTATTTAATAGAATGCACCGCCAACATTCTGAAGCCGAGAAACCTCGTGTGGTTGGTCACTTCTGCTTGTGACAAACCCGGAAGTAAGTGATGTCAATTCAGGAGATGGATACAGAGAGCAGGAATGCCTCAGCCATGCAGTCAGCTTCAGAATGTTGTAGGTGCGTTTTATTATATAGGATTGGTTGATTTTTATTTTTGTTACATTTGTACCCCACGCTTTCCCACTCATGGCAGGCTCAAGTCTGTTTAAAATAAATTTTATTGAGGAAACGTTCAGTTTATTTTTCTGAGTCAAACAGTTGGAACTCAACAGAGTACTGGGAGGTCAGGAAGAGAGTTGAACAGATCATTTCTTACCAAGGGCCCACTAGGCACGGTTAAAACATAGTACATTGTCTGTTTATGGTACAGATTATACTTCAGAGTTTAGTATTAGAGTGATAATTTGAGTGATTCGTTGAGGACAGAAACAATTTATTTAGCAGCTTCCTAAGGGGTACTACTCAGTGTTGTTCCCAAGGCTTTATTCCAGCTGGTTGGGTTCATCTCATCTCAAACACTTAAAGAAAGCACTGAAATTTCTATAAATGTAAAACAAAGTACTAAAAGCTAAATTAAAGTAATACTTAAAGAATGTAGAGAGAAGACAGTTTGTAAGTGAACCTCTAGCTGAATTCATGTATGCTGAATAGTATCACCTGTACTTCATACAGCATAGTGACATCACATGACATAAACCAATCGGATATCAGTGTGTTTGATGGCATTTATAACTGTTCCAAATATGGCTATTCCCATGTTAAATACTTTCTGAAATAACTATGGTATCAAAATTACTATACTCTGCTTTGGATAAAGATGGAATAAAAGTTATAAATTATAAAATTATGCTGGGTAACTATAGCTAAATGTGGAGAATGAAGCTTTCTATCGGTGGTTCTCATCTTTCCTGGGGGATCACCAGCAACTCAGCTTTTCAGGCTATCCCTAATGAATATGCATGAGAGAAATTTGCATATAATGGAAATCGCAGGCATGCAGGTCTCTCTCATGCATATTCATTACATATATTCCTGATATAAATTCTTTTAGTACCAAAAGTTCTTTATAAAACCAGTAATTGGAATTTGCTGGGTTCTTCTAATCTTTCATATCTCACGCATTCTCTGATAACCTCCTACATTCATGCTATACACCATATACATTACATTATCACTCTTTCCCGTGAAGAGATACAGAGATGACATATCATTGCAAAAATATCTGGCTACATTCTTATTTAGCTGTAAATTAAATCCTCCCATATTAACTTTTCTATGTTTCTGAGTCCACTCTGCTACATACTCTTGTAATTATTTGTGATGTGCATTAGCCAGCATTATGTTCTTCTTTTTTTTTAACCACTTTTCCTTGTATACGCATTACAACTGTTTTCCTGTTGTTACCAATGTAGAAATATCACCATTATTCCTTATGGTTAGTCATCATCCATTCTCTTCTTCGGTACCACAGTGATATTAAACTACCACCAAGAATTTTGGGTACTAATAAAGAATTTATATCAGGAATATATGTAGTTACTTTATATAGGGACCTATGAGATCTTTGTAACTAGATTGAAATAGAGGGCTCTCATTTAGGAATACGATTCATATTCATTAAGGATATCCTGAAAACCTGAGTGACTGGTGGTCCCCCAGTTCTCCGAGGACAAGCAGGCTGCTTGTTCTCACGACTGGGTTGACGTCCGCGGCAGCCCCCACCAACCGGAAGAAGCTTCGCGGGACGGTCGGCACGCAGGCCACGCCCACCGCGCATGCGCGGCCGCCTTCCCCCCCCCCGTGCGCGACCGCTCCCGCCAGTTACTTTTTTCCCGCGACTGAGAGAGTGGTGCGTTTGCCTCTCTCTCTGTTCAGCCGCCGGATTTTCGACCGCGTTTACGCGGATCGTCGCTTGGACCGTTCGGTTCCCTCTGTTTTTGTTTGTATTGTTTTTAAAAAAAAAAAAAAAGAGAAATTTTTTTTTTGCGCGTGTGGAGCACGCGCTCCCCCTTTTCCCTCGCTTTCTAGCGGGGACGCCACGTTGCGGCCTAGTGGCCGCTCGGTCGGTTGAATTTTTCGTGGTGTGATTTTAGCCACCATTGCCGACTTTGACTTCGCCGACGCGATTTTTCCGTCGATGTCCTCGAAGGTCCCGAGTGGATTTAAAAAGTGTGGTCGCTGCGGCCGGCCGATCTCGCAGACCGACACCCACGCTTGGTGCCTCCAGTGCCTCGGGCCGGAGCACAATCTCAAGTCGTGCGCTTTGTGTCTCGGTCTCCGGAAACGGACTCAGGTTGCGAGGCAAGTTCTGCGGGACCGTCTTTTTGGAACTTGCGCCGGCCCCTCGACGTCGACCTCGACGGCATCGGTATCGAAGGCCGGTTCTTCGGTACCGGTATCGATGCCCGAGACATCGGCACCGATGGCAGCGACCCCAGGAGAACAGGTCCCGTTGGCCCGCCGGTCCGCCGGTGAGAGTGGGGTTGAGAGGCCGCGTGGGCAGTCGGCCCCGGTCACTCCCTCAACTCGTGAGCCACGGGACCGAACCCTGTCGGACCCGGTACCCTCGAGACCGAGGGGGATCGACCTCCTCCTCCTCCATGCCCTCCGGCACCGGTGACGTGCACCGGAAAAAAGATAAGAAGCGCCGTCACCGGGAGCCCTCGGTGCACCCTGAAGAGGAGTCGACGCCGAAGCGTCATCGCAGAGAGGAGAGATCTCCGTCGGTGGTGGAGGTACCGACGCGTCGGGGTTCCGGCACCTCGGTGCCGTCTCCTGGCCCCCAGCAGCTTCTGGCACCGACACCCTTACCGGCCCCACCGCCTTTCCCGGCAGCGGGCCTGGACGAGTGCCTC
The DNA here is from genome assembly GCF_901765095.1 of Microcaecilia unicolor. Taxonomy (NCBI): domain Eukaryota; kingdom Metazoa; phylum Chordata; class Amphibia; order Gymnophiona; family Siphonopidae; genus Microcaecilia; species Microcaecilia unicolor. Next base: position 116,087,383 of record NC_044036.1, read on the forward strand.
AGAGCCATCCTTCCGGGGATCCTGGAAGGGCTGATGCGCCAGGCTGTGCCGGCGTCGGGGGTGCTTGCGCCCCCGGCGCCGATGACTGTGGCGCCGGCGAGCTCTAGCCCGGCGCCGGGGCTGTCGACACCGCCGCCGCTTGCGGTGCCGGTCTCGACCGCCACGCAGGTGGAGTCCCCGTCGACGTCGATGGAGGGAGCTCCGTCCCCGCCGGCGCGGGAGTCCAGCGCTCGACGACACCGAGACCTTGGTGCCTCGACGTCGAGCCGGGCCCGGTACCGGACTCAGCTACATGAGCTAATGTCCGATACCGAGGATGAGGACTCGTGGGGGGAAGAGGAGGACCCGAGATATTTCTCCTCAGAGGAGTCTACGGGCCTTCCCTCGGACCCCACGCCGTCACCGGAGAGGAAGCTCTCACCTCCTGAGAGTCTCTCCTTTGCCTCCTTTGTGCGGGATATGTCTATAAGCATTCCCTTTCCCGTGGTCTCTGTGGAAGAGCCGAGGGCCGAGATGCTCGAGGTCCTCGACTATCCATCACCACCTAGAGAGTCCTCCACGGTACCGCTGCACAATGTCCTGAAGGAGACGCTGCTTCGGAACTGGGTGCGACCACTAACTAACCCCACCATTCCCAAGAAAGCAGAGTCCCAGTACAGGATCCACTCTGACCCAGAGCTCATGCGGCCCCAGTTGCCCCATGACTCAGCGGTCGTGGATTCTGCTCTCAAGAGGGCACGGAGTTCGAGGGATACCGCCTCGGCGCCCCCGGGGCGGGAGTCTCGCACTCTGGACTCATTTGGGAGGAAGGCCTACCAATCCTCCATGCTCGTGACCCGCATCCAATCTTACCTGCTCTATATGAGCATCCACATGCGGACCAATGTGCAACAGCTGGCGGACCTGGTCGATAAGCTCCCGCCGGAGCAGTCCAGGCCTTATCAGGAGGTGGTCAGGCAGCTGAAGGCGTGCAGAAAGTTCCTGTCCAGGGGGATTTTTGACACCTGTGACGTGGCATCTCGTGCTGCGGCCCAAGGTATAGTGATGCGCAGGCTCTCATGGCTGCGTGCCTCTGACCTGGACAACCGCACCCAGCAGAGACTGGCTGACGTCCCTTGCCGGGGGGATAATATTTTTGGCGAGAAGGTCGAGCAGATGGTTGACCAACTGCATCAGCGGGAAACCGCTCTCGACAAGCTCTCCGACCGGGCGCCTTCAGCACCCGCCTCCGCGGGCGGGCGTTTTTCCCGGGCTCGGCAGGCTGCACCCTATTCTTTTGCGAAGCGTAGGTACAACCAGCCGGCCCGAAGGCCTCGTCAGGCACAGGGACAGCCCCAGCGCGCTCGTTCCCGTCAACAGCGTGCGCCTAAGCAGCCCCCTGCGCCTCCACAGCAAAAGCCAGGGACGGGCTTTTGACTGGATCCATGGGAACATAGCCGCCCTACAAGTGTCCGTACCGGACGACCTGCCGGTCGGAGGGAGGTTAAAATTCTTTCACCAAAGGTGGCCTCTCATAACCTCCGACCAGTGGGTTCTCCAAATAGTGCGGTACGGATACGCCCTGAATTTGGCCTCCCTGCCTCCAAATTGTCCCCCGGGAGCTCAGTCTTTCAGCTCCCATCACAAGCAGGTACTTGCAGAGGAACTCTCCGCCCTTCTCAGCGCCAATGCGGTCGAGCCCGTACCACCCGGGCAGGAAGGGCAGGGATTCTATTCCAGGTACTTCCTTGTGGAAAAGAAAACAGGGGGGATGCGTCCCATCCTAGACCTGAGAGGCCTGAACAAATTCCTGGTCAAAGAAAAGTTCAGGATGCTTTCCTTGGGCACCCTTCTGCCAATGATTCAGAAAAACGATTGGCTATGTTCCCTGGATTTAAAGGACGCATACACTCACATCCCGATACTGCCAGCTCACAGACAGTATCTCAGATTCCGCCTGGGCGCACGGCACTTTCAGTATTGTGTGCTGCCCTTTGGGCTCGCCTCTGCCCCACGAGTGTTTACAAAGTGCCTCGTGGTGGTAGCGGCCTACCTACGCAAGCTGGGAGTGCACGTGTTCCCATATCTCGACGATTGGCTGGTCAAGAACACCTCGGAGGCCGGAGCCCTCCGGTCCATGCAGTGCACTATTCAACTTCTGGAGCTGCTGGGGTTTGTGATAAATTACCCAAAGTCCCATCTCCAGCCAACTCAGTCTCTGGAATTCATAGGAGCGCTGCTGAATTCCCAGACGGCTCAGGCCTACCTTCCCGAAGCGAGGGCCACCAATCTCTTGGCCCTGGCTTCGCAGACCAGAGCGTCTCAGCAGATCACAGCTCGGCAGATGTTGAGACTTCTGGGTCATATGGCCTCCACAGTTCATGTGACTCCCATGGCTCGTCTGCACATGAGATCTGCTCAATGGACCCTAGCTTCCCAGTGGTTTCAAGCCACCGGGAATCTAGAGGATGTCATCCGCCTCTCCACCAGTTGCCGCACTTCACTGCTCTGGTGGACCATACGGACCAATTTGACCCTGGGACGTCCATTCCAAATTCCGCAGCCCACGAAAGTGCTGACGACGGATGCATCTCGCCTGGGGTGGGGAGCCCATGTCGATGGGCTTCACACCCAGGGTCTGTGGTCCCTCCAGGAAAAGGATCTGCAGTTCAACCTCCTGGAGCTCCGAGCGATCTGGAACGCACTGAAGGCTTTCAGAGATCGGCTGTCCTGCCAAATTATCCAAATTCGGACAGACAATCAGGTTGCAATGTATTACGTCAACAAGCAGGGGGGCACCGGATCTCGCCCCCTGTGTCAGGAAGCCGTCGGTATGTGGCGTTGGGCGTGTCGGTTCGGCATGCTTCTCCAAGCCACGTACCTGGCAGGCGTAAACAACAGTCTGGCCGACAGACTGAGCAGAGTCATGCAACCGCACGAGTGGTCGCTCCATTCCAGAGTGGTACGCAAGATCTTCCGAGAGTGGGGCACCCCCTCGGTGGATCTTTTCGCCTCTCAGACCAACCACAAGCTGCCTCTGTTCTGTTCCAGACTCAGACACACGGCAGGCTAGCGTCAGATGCCTTTCTCCTTCATTGGGGGACCGGCCTCCTGTATGCTTATCCTCCCATACCTTTGGTGGGGAAGACCTTACTGAAGCTCAAGCAAGACCGCGGCACCATGATTCTGATAGCGCCCTTTTGGCCCCGTCAGATCTGGTTCCCTCTTCTTCTGGAGTTGTCCTCCGAAGAACCGTGGAGATTGGAGTGTTTTCCGACTCTCATTTCGCAGAACGACGGAGCGTTGCTGCACCCCAACCTTCAATCCCTGGCTCTCACGGCCTGGATGTTGAGGGCGTAGACTTCGCTGCGTTGGGTCTGTCTGAGGGTGTCTCCCGGGTCTTGCTTGCCTCTAGGAAGGATTCCACTAAAAAGAGTTACTTTTTCAAGTGGAGGAGGTTTGTCGTTTGGTGTGAGAGCAAGGCCCTAGAACCTCGTTCTTGCCCTGCACAGAACCTGCTTGAATACCTTCTGCACTTATCAGAGTCTGGCCTCAAGACCAACTCAGTAAGGAATCACCTTAGTGCGATTAGTGCTTACCATTATCGTGTGGAAGGTAAAGCCATCTCTGGAGAGCCTTTAGTCGTTCGATTCATGAGAGGCTTGCTTTTGTCAAAGCCCCCTATCAAGCCTCCTACTGTGTCATGGGATCTCAACGTCGTCCTCACCCAGCTGATGAAACCTCCTTTTGAGCCACTGAATACCTGCCATCTGAAGTACTTGACCTGGAAGGTCATTTTCTTGGTGGCAGTTACTTCAGCTCGTAGGGTCAGTGAGCTTCAAGCCCTAGTAGCTCATGCTCCATATACTAAATTTCATCACAACAGAGTAGTGCTCCGCACTCACCCAAAGTTCCTGCCGAAGGTGGTGTCGGAGTTCCATCTTAACCAGTCAATTGTCTTGCCAACATTCTTCCCCAGGCCGCATACCCGCCCTGCTGAACGTCAGTTGCACACATTGGACTGCAAGAGAGCATTGGCCTTCTACTTGGAGCGGACACAGCCCAACAGACAGTCCGCCCAATTGTTTATTTCTTTCGACCCTAACAGGCTAGGGGTCGCTGTCGGGAAACGCACCATCTCCAATTGGCTAGCAGATTGCATTTCCTTCACTTACGCCCAGGCTGGGCTGACTCTTGAGGGTCATGTCACGGCTCATAGTGTCAGAGCCATGGCAGCGTCGGTGGCCCACTTGAAGTCAGCCACTATTGAAGAGATCTGCAAGGCTGCGACGTGGTCATCTGTCCACACATTCACATCTCATTACTGCCTCCAGCAGGATACCCGACGCGACAGTCGGTTCGGGCAGTCGGTGTTGCAGAATCTGTTTGGGGTGTAAATCCAACTCCACCCTCCAGGACCCGAATTTATTCTGGTCAGGCTGCACTCTCAGTTAGTTGTTCTTCGTAGGTCAATTTCTGTTGTACCCTCGCCGTTGCGAGGTTCAATTGACCTGGGTTATTGTTTTGAGTGAGCCTGAGAGCTAGGGATACCCCAGTCGTGAGAACAAGCAGCCTGCTTGTCCTCGGAGAAAGGGTATGATACATACCTGTAGCAGTTGTTCTCCGAGGACAGCAGGCTGATTGTTCTCACCTACCCTCCCTCCTCCCCTTTGGAGTTGTGTGTTTCATATTTTATTGCTTGTCATTCAACTGGCGGGAGCGGTCGCGCACGGGCGGGAAGGCGGCCGCGCATGCGCGGTGGGCGTGGCCTGCGTGCCGACCGTCCCGCGAAGCTTCTTCCGGTTGGTGGGGGCTGCCGCGGACGTCAACCCAGTCGTGAGAACAATCAGCCTGCTGTCCTCGGAGAACAACTGCTACAGGTATGTATCATACCCTGACAGGTTTGAGAACCACTGTACTAGACAACTCTTCCCTATAAAATGTTGGATAATAAGTGTAATCTTGTGTTTTCAAGGATCATCTGCTATTGCCTGCAATCAACCGGAACAAGACATCAAGACCAAAAATGTCTATAGTGCTGCCAGCCATCAACATTAATAGTAAGTTTGACTCCTTTTTCTATGCATTGCTGTAGTATTTAGTGAGGATGTCTTGTGGTCTTACAATAAGCTGGAATGCAATCATACTCGGATGATCCCTTTGCTGCTGGTTTTCTGGGTCTGATATTGTTTGAAGCACTTACATTTTTGGTTTGTTCATTTATTTGTCTGAGATGTGACATCACAGGTGGGGATTAGCAGAGACAGTTTCAGCTATGAGTGTGGACCACAGTCCAATAATCTATCCTACTAGGATGCCAAAGACTTTTGCCACTAGGAATGCGCATTTGTTAGTGCACCTTAAATTTAGTGCACACTGAAATGATTTAATGTGCAGTAACCTAAGAATTAACATGTAGAAAGTCGATTAGTGCACATTAAAAGGCTATAGCGTACTTTTAAAAATAGCTATTAAATGTGTAACTCTAACTGAAAAAAAAATCCTAAAATAGGAAGAACTGGATGGAAAAACAAAACTGGTCAAAATTCTTTTACCTACACACATCCCTAGTCATAATCTGTGTATTCCACAGGATGCACAGCTCCAGAGCAGCCCTAATTTAACGAGCAAATTTTACGACTGTTCTGGAGCTGTCGGAGAGGAGAGAAGCACATGCAGGAAGCTATAAAGGCTACTTGCTTTTGCTTCCTACCTCTGAATTATTTTTTAAAATTTCCCTGGTGGTCCAATGGACCATAACACCCCCCCCCCCCCCCCCTCTGCATCTTATTTCCCTAGTGGTCCACCCCCACCCCCCCCCCCCCCCCCCCCCCCCCCCGGTGACCCCAGAACCTTTTAAAAAATATTTTCCTGATAGTCCAGTGGAGCACAACCCCCCCCCCCCCCCCCCCCCCACCCCAATGACTTCGGAACCTTTTTCAAAAATTATGATGTCAAAACTGCTGTGCTCTCTATTGTCTCATGAAGTTCTTCAGTCTCTGGCTTCATTCAGTTCTCCATGCTGTGCAGCAGAAGGAAGATTTATTTGTGGTGGTTTTTGGTTGCATTGTACCATGAGGGTCAGACACAATCTTCCACCAAATCTGTAATCTGAAAAATCTGTTCAGCCTGGACTTACTGATCGGGGTTCGTTTATGTTTTTAGTAGTAGTGATGAGGACATGGTGGAAACAACTCCATGTCCCTCTCCCACTGTTTGCACACACACAGAGTAGATGAGTTGTACCATCCAGGCTACTCTCATATGGGAACCTGAAATTACTTGTTTTCTTGGTGTTTCATAAAAGAACATACTTTTAATTTGCCACCCAATTCTAGACTTTTCCAACTAGAGCATGGATCTACCATCTTAATAACAGTATTCTTTGTACACAAGGTGATAAGAGCAATGGTGTTTGCGTTATATCTTAACAGGAGACTTGAGAGGGTGCCGGAACATTTCTGAAAGTGCAAGGACCAAATCTTCCTCCTCCTCCTCATTGCAGTTTCCCCATCTCCCATTGTAGGGTACTGTTTTTTAAATCTCAGACTGAGAGAGAAGTTAGATGACACCCAATCATGGTCCAGGTGGTAGCAGTAGTAGCAGTGCAGTGGGAGTGGGAGCAACTGAGGCAACACATGCTCATCTGCTTTGCCCTCTGTCCTCTTCTAGGTTTCTAAATAGGAAGCAGGGTCAGCCTTGTGCATACAAAGAGATTCCCTCATGCTTCGGGATAAATGAAGATCCTGGGGGAAGGTAGTAGCAAGATCCATAGAGCAGAAGCAAAGCACATCGGTTTTCTGATAAAATATAGCCCTCTTGTTTCCAGTGTTACTAGAAAAAGAGTGATATAACAAAAGAGTAGTGCATCCAAGGAAAAATGACTTTATCTTATTTTTCAAGGTTTGGATACCTCTGTCTTCCTCCTTAATTCTTTTCAGCTGTAGTATCAAAGTACTAATGTGATGTTTAATTTTTAATTTCAAATGGTTTTTATTCAGGATCAAATTTGTACAACAAGCTTTGTAGCAACACAACGTTACAACAGTGGATTGTATTCAGATTGCCATAGCCAATTCTAGGAACAAGCAGATCTGTGATCCCGATTTTATAGTTATCTTACCTCTCCCATATCCCACTCAACCCCTCTATAAACTGGTGCTCAAAATGTAAATATGATGGCCTTCAGCCTGTACTCTTATGACCTCAGGTCTTCTATGGAGTGTACTGAAATTAGCCCTACATCCTTGCCCTACCCCATAATGTGATGTTTAATGTTTAAAACATTGATGTAACATCTACAGTTCTGTATGGTTTTACAAAAAACATACACAATGTAAAAGAAAAACTAAATAAAATAGTTAAATCCATCCAAAGGGTGAAATTAGAGCCTGAGTTCTACATACTGCTATTATGTTCTCAGTGTTTCAGTGAGAGGAATGTATCAGTTCTGTCTGAAAATGTTATATATATATATATATATATATATATATATATATATATATTACATTATATATATTGATATATATATCAATACTGTACAAAATTTAATGGTTGTGCTCTGGAAGAATCTAATTGTGGTCGTCTTATTTATACTGCCATAGCTTTTAAGTGAATCCTAAACAAGAAATGGTTGGTTTCACTCATAACATATGTAACAAATTTAAAAGATACAGATTTGTAAACCACTTTTTTTTTTAATATACAGTGCCCAATAATGTTTATTCCTTGTACATTTTTCACATTTTGCTATCTGTAAAAATAAAATTCAGGATGCATAAAAATACATTTTGTTTTACTGATCTACACAGTAAACTTTTTAGATGAAAGAACAATTGTAGAAATGTTCAAAAACTAATTAAGAATAAGAATTCAAGGACTTTTGATTGCCTAAGCCAGTGGGTCCCAAACCTGGTCCTGGTGTCACTCCAGCCAGTCAGGTTTTCAGGATATCCACAATGAATGTTCATTTGAGAGATCTGCATGTGCCTCCTTGGTATGCAAATGTCTCATATGGCCTAAGCAAAACTGCAGCAGAACTAAGACCTCTAGAAGTCAGTAAGAGGAGCTTAAAATTCTGCCGTTGTTCCTTCCCTCTTCAGACCCCATTAGGCAATGCCACCGTGATGGAACCATAACACTCCTGCCAGTGGCTCTGCCATCATCATTCAGAGTTCTGTAGGTCCACCTTTAATGACACACTCATATTAGGGCATCTAAGGATCTGAGGGATGATGCTAGCAGATCGAGTAGAGGACTTAGTGGTGGAAAATGTGGAAACATCCAACAGATAGGAGTGGGCCAGAGTTACTATAAACATTGGTGGTGCATAGCAGGATTGGGATGTAGGCTACAGGCTGCCTGCCTATGATGTAGCTTGTCATTTGATATTTTATGACGTGTACAATCACTTCTCTCTCTCTATTTGATGACTTCTAATATTGCAATTTCCTAGTTAAATCATTTATTTTTGATGCAAGTCTTTGTTACTTTTGTTGGTACTTTAGGCTTAACTATCTGACCAAATACCAAGAATATATATATTGGGAGATCTCATTTTATAAAGTAAAGTGTATTTAAAGTATATAGAAATAATTTTATGTCCAAACCCAATAAAATATATGTGCATATCTGTTTTGCAGATGTTTCTAGCTTTATTAAATATTTATTTATTAAAAAAATGTTTCAATCAAATTTAATTGCTTCCTCTCAGACGTATATGCATAAAAAATTATAAATAACGGACTTCATATCAGAGACATAAAGTTCAGTATAACTTCAGAGTTAGAACCGCCGTCTGTATTTATAATCATTAGTCCCAAATTCCCCAAACAGCTCTTGCATCAATACTCCATAAACATACTTCAAGCCAGGTACCATGCAGACACAGAGCCAGCGTTGAAACTTGATTGCATTGGTGTCATTGGCTTCTCTTTTTTATTCCACATTTTTACAATTTGGGTACAATATTGAAGGGAAGGGAAATGGGACTTGATATACTGCCTTTCTGAGGTTTTTGCAACTACATTCAAAGCGGTTTACATATATTCAGGAACTTATTTTGTTCCAGGGGCAATGGAGGGTTAGGTGACTTGCCCGGAGTCACAAGAGCTGCAGTGGGAATCGAACTCAGTTCCCAAAGATCAAAGTCCACTGCACTAACCACTAGGCTACTCCTCCGCTCCTTGATTATTGATGGAAGAAATGTTTGGGAACTTTGAGACTAATGATTATAAATACAGAAGGCGGTTCTAATGATGTAAAGTTATACTGAACCTTATGCCTCTGATATGAAGTCCCATTATCATTTTTTATGCACATATGTCCGGAAGAAAGCAATTAAATTTGATTGAATTTTTTTATAAATAAATTAGGGTGAAGGTGTTCTTGGAAAGTACTGTTTTATAAAGGCAATATAGGCACCTATGTGCCTTTATAACATCACCTCCCAGAAGCAACCTTGATAGCATGCAAATGCTCAGACACAGTTATACCTGCTCCGAAGAAAGTGTAAATGTATGTATGTGCTCTGTCCCAGAAACAGCATATATGCGCTTGTGTATTGTTTTTCAGTGCATGCACCTATAATATACACTTGTGTTCATCCATGCATTTTTTATAAATGCTCTTTTCTGTGTGCTTTACACGCAGAAAGTGGTTTATAAAATTACACCTGTAATATGAAAACTATTGGCATGGAAGGCCTTCCAATTTGCAAAAACTAGACCCACAAAGGAATTGAAGTATAGGTATGAGGGAACTATTGGGAAAAGGTCAGTACAGACTTATTCTGTAGGCACAAGAAGCTGCTTTTCTCACTTCCAGCTCCTCCTGTGGAGAGACCGACCTTGGCTCTTAATGACATGTTTCATTCAGTAAAACTCAAAACTGAGACATAAACACAGCCTGAGCCGAGGACTCTTGTGTGGTCTTATGGTCCTCAAGGGATCATGGAAAACATGTGCGGGGCACTTGGGATCAATCAAATGAGAGAAAACAAAGAACAACCTGGGGCATTTTTATCTCTGACCAGCTATAGTTACCAACATCTTGACATTGAAAGAGTTGGGACAAGCTAATAGAGAGGGGACTTTGTGTATATTTAAAAGACCCACAGTTAGGATTTAATTAAGCATTGAAATTTACTACAATGGGTTGTACCTGTCTGATCGTGCATTGCCGTTCTGGGACTTTTTAATACACCTCTCTATGTGTATTAGCTTTTTAGCAAAAATTCAGACAGCTACTGCCTGGATATAGTATTTATGTGATAGTTGTATATGTGAAAGCTTTCCTAGCCACAGTTAAAAAGTTTTAGTTCTCTGTCAGAGGTCGGCACTACTTAAATCCTTATTTACAACCATTAAGTTACTGTTTGCATTTAATAACATTTCCTTTAAAGCTTGAAGCATAGTAACATAGTAAACGTCGGTTCATCCAGTCCATCTAATTGTAGTCGTTTTTTTTATACTACCATAGCTTCTGAGTGTTCAGTTTGTCTGGCACTCTGTGCAGGTTCCACTTCTTGATGATTAAACACTGGCTTCATAAACAGGGCAATCAGCAGCTGGCCTTGCCAGCCTTATATGTGTAGTTATATGATGTAATCTTGGAACATAGTACCACAATACCATTGTTTCAATCTCAGTGTTGTCCTAATCCAGTTGATGAAAATCCTTTCAAGCAGCTTGACACCTGTCATCTGAAGTGTTTAACCTGGAAGGTATTGTTTTTGGTGATGGCAACTTCAGCCCGCAGGGTGAGTGAGCTCCAATCCCTAGTAACAGATATGTTTTATACAACAAAGTAGTTATCCGAGGACAAGCAGGCTGCTTGTTCTCACTGATGGGTGACGTCCACGGCAGCCCCCTCCAACCGGAAACTTCACAAGCAAAGGCCTTTGCTAGTCCTCGCGCGCCGATGCGCACCGCGCATGCGTGGCCGTCTTCCCGCCCGGCTCGTGTTCGTCAGTCTTCTTTTGTCCGCACTCGGGACGGTCGTGTTTTACCGCCGTTTCGTGCCCCTCAAGTTGACCCTCACGCGTCTTTGCGATTTTCGCTAAAAAAAAAAAAGAGACCGATCGGTCTTTACCCTTTTCCCGTGTTTCCAGCTTTTTCCTGCTTAAGTTTCCTTTCGCTTTCGGGACCGGCCTATTTGGCCTCGATTCGGGTTTTTCTCCCCTTTTTTTTTTGGTGCCCTTCGTCATCATCGCGAATTTTGATTTCGCCGGCATGATTTTTCCGCCCATGTCATAGAAGTCTTCCAGCGGCTTCAAGAAGTGCACCCAGTGCGCCCGGGTAATCTCGCTTACTGATAGGCACGCTTCGTGTCTTCAGTGTCTGGGGGCTGGGCACCGCCCGCATGCCTGCAGTCTTTGTGCTCTTTTAAAAAAGAGGACTCAGGTAGCAAGATTGACCCAGTGGAACGTGTTGTTCTCGGGCTCTTCGACGACAACAGCATGGGCATCGAGTGCATCAACGTCGACAGCATCGGTCTTCGGCATCGACTGCATCGAGGCCTCTACCTTCGGCATCGACTGCATCGAGGCCCCTACCTTCGGGATCGTCGGTACCGAGGTATTGAAAGGCTGCGTCGACGTCGGTGGTACCAGGACCTCCGCTGTTGCTGATGTCGGACGGTGGTGCTTCGTTTGGAGTGCAGGTGAGGGCTGTCCATTCCCCTGCTGGTGGCGGTGAGCCTTCGGGTGGGTCTCCCCCTGCCCTGAGGGCTTCTGCGGTACAGCCCCCCCGAGATCGACCTTCTTCGGCCTCGGCCCCGAGGAAGCGACGGCTGGATTCTACGTCCTCCTCGTTGGTACCGGGAAGCTCCGGTGACATGCTTTGCTTCAAGAAGTCTAAGAAGCATCGTCACCGGTCTCCTTCCCGTCTCGGTACCGAGAGCTCTGGGTCGCCGAGGCAGTCGGCACCCAGTAGGCATCGGCACCGGGAGGACCGCTCACCCTCTGTTCAGGAGGTGTCGATGCGCTCCCCCTTGGACAGCCCGGAACAGCCTCCACGCCCGGAACAGACTCTGACATCGACGCCTGCATCGGCTTCTCAGTCTTTCTCCACAGCCGCTCTGCACGAGAGTCTCTGGGCCGTTCTTCCAGAGATTCTGGGAGAGCTGTTGCGCCCTTCCCCTCCGATACCGGGGGTGCTTGCGCCACCGGTACTGTCGAGTGAGGCGACGGCTGGCCCCTTGCAGCTACGGCCGCCTCCCAGGCAGACTCCCCGACGACGTCGGCGGAGGGAGCTTCGCCGATGCTGGCGAGGGAGTCCACCTCTCGACGTTCCTACCGTGGCCGTGTTTCCATGGAGTCGAGTCGGGCACGGCTTCAGACGCAGGTTCGTGAACTTGTGTCTGATACCGATGGTGAGGCCTCGTGGGAGGAGGAGGAGGACATCAGATATTTCTCTGACGAGGAGTCTGATGGCCTTCCTTCTGATCCCACTCCCTCCCCTGAAAGGCAGCTTTCTCCTCCCGAGAGTCTGTCTTTCGCAGCCTTTGTCCGGGAGATGTCTACGGCCATCCCCTTCCCGGTGGTTGTGGAGGATGAGCCCAGGGCTGAAATGTTTGAGCTCTTGGACTATCCTTCTCCACCTAAGGAAGCATCCACAGTACCCATGCATCATGTCCTAAAAAAGACATTGCTGGCGAACTGGACCAAGCCACTAACTAATCCCCACATTCCCAAGAAGATCGAATCCCAGTATCGGATCCATGGGGACCCAGAGCTGATGCGCACTCAGTTGCCTCACGACTCTGGTGTGGTGGATCTGGCCCTAAAGAAGGCTAAGAGTTCTAGAGAGCATGCTTCGGCGTCCCCGGGCAAAGACTCCAGAACCTTAGACTCCTTTGGGAGGAAGGCCTATCATTCCTCTATGCTCGTGGCCAAGATTCAGTCCTACCAGCTCTACACGAGCATACATATGCGGAACAATGTGCGGCAGTTGGCGGGCTTGGTGGACAAACTCCCTCCTGAGCAAGCCAAGCCGTTTCAGGAGGTGGTCAGGCAGCTGAAGGCGTGCAGAAAATTCCTGACCAGAGGGGTATATGATACCTTTGATGTTGCATCCAGGGCCGCTGCTCAAGGTGTGGTGATGCGCAGACTCTCATGGCTGCGTGCCTCCGACCTGGAGAATAGAATCCAGCAGTGGATTGCGGACTCCCCTTGCCGAGCGGACAACATTTTTGGAGAAAAGGTCGAACAGGTGGTAAAATAGCTCCACCAGCGGGATAACGCTTTCGACAAATTCTCCCGCCGGCAGCCTTCAGCATCTACCTCCTCAGGTAGACGTTTTTATGGGGAAAGGAGGACTGTTCCCTACTCTTCTGGTAAGCATAGGTACAATCCTCCCTCTCAACAGCCTGCAGCCCAGGCTAAGCCCCAGCGCGCTCGCTCTCGTCAGCAGCGTGCGCCTCAGCAAGGCCCCTCGACTCCCCAGCAAAAGCAGGGGGCGAGCTTTTGACGGGGTCCAGCAGAGCATAGCCGACATCAACGTGTCCATGCCAGGCGATCTGCCGGTCAGGGGGAGGTTGAAAGTTTTTCACCAAAGGTGGCCTCTTGTAACCTCCGACCGTTGGGTTCTTCAAATAGTCCGGCAGGGGTACACCCTCAATTTGGCCTCGAAGCCTCCAAATTGCCCACCAGGAGCTCAGTCCTACAGCTTCCAGCACAAGCAGGTACTTGCAGAGGAACTCTCCGCCCTTCTCAGCGCCAATGCGGTCGAGCCCGTGCCATCCAGGCAAGAAGGGCTGGGATTCTATTCCAGGTACTTCCTTGTGGAAAAGAAAACAGGGGGGATGCGTCCCATCCTAGACCTAAGGGCCCTGAACAAATATCTGGTCAAGGAAAAGTTCAGGATGCTTTCCCTGGGCACCCTTCTTCCCATGATTCAGGAAAACGATTGGCTATGCTCTCTGGACTTGAAGGACGCCTACACGCACATCCCGATATTGCCAGCTCACAGGCAGTATCTGCGATTTCAGCTGGGCACACGTCACTTCCAGTACTGTGTGCTACCCTTTGAGTGTTCACGAAGTGCCTGGCTGTAGTAGCAGCAGCGCTTCGCAGGCTAGGAGTGCATGTGTTCCCTTATCTCGACGATTGGCTGGTGAGGAACACATCCGAGGCAGGAGCTCTACAGTCCATGCAGATGACTATTCGACTCCTGGAGCTACTGGGGTTTGTGATAAATTATCCAAAGTCCCATCTTCTCCCAGTACAGAGACTCGAATTCATAGGAGCTCTGCTGGATTCTCGGACGGCTCGTGCCTATCTTCCGGAGACAAGGGCCAACAACCTGCTGTCCCTCGTCTCCCGGGTACAAGCGTCCCAGCAGATCACAGCTCGGCAGATGTTGAGATTGCTTGGCCACATGGCCTCCACAGTTCATGTGACTCCCATGGCTCGGCTCCACATGTGATCTGCTCAATGGACCCTAGCTTCCCAGTGGTTTCAAGCTGCTGGGGATCTAGAAGACGTGATCCACCTGTCCACGAGTTTTCTCAAATCCCTGTATTGGTGGACGATTTGGTCCAATTTGACTCTGGGATGCCCTTTCCAAATTCCTCAGCCACAAAAAGTGCTGACTACGGATGCGTCCCTCCTGGGGTGGGGAGCTCATGTCGATGGGCTTCACACCCAGGGAAGCTGGTCCCTCCAGGAACGCGATCTGCAGATCAATCTCCTGGAGTTACGAGTGGTCTGGAATGCTCTGAAGGCTTTCAGAGATCGGCTGTCCCACCAAATTATCCAAATTCAGACAGACAACCAGGTTGCCATGTATTACATCAACAAGCAGGGGGGCACCGGATCTCGCCCCCTGTGTCAGGAAGCCGTCAGCATGTGACTGTGGGCTCGCCGTTACGGCATGTTGCTCCAAGCCACATACCTGGCAGGCGTAAACAACAGTCTGGCCGACAGGTTGAGCAGGATTATGCAACCTCACGAGTAGTCGCTCAACTCCAGAGTAGTGCGCCAGATCTTCCAAGTGGAGGAGTGGAGGAGTGGCCTAGTGGTTAGGGTGGTGGACTTTGGTCCTGAGGAACTGAGTTTGATTCCCACTTCAGGCACAGGCAGCTCCTTGTGACTCTGGGCAAGTCACTTAACCTTCCATTGCCCCAGGTACAAATAAGTACCTGTATACAATATGTAAGCCGCATTGAGCCTGCCATGAGTGGGAAAGCGCGGGCTACAAATGTAACAAAAAAAAAAAAGTGTGGGGCACCCCCTTGGTAGATCTCTTTGCATCTCGAGCCAACCATAAGGTCCCTCAGTTCTGTTCCAGACTTCAGGCCCACGACAGACTGGCATCGGATGCCTTCCTCCTGGATTGGGAGGACGGCCTGCTGTATGCTTATCCTCCCATACCTCTGGTGGGGAAGACTTTGTTGAAACTCAAGCAAGACCGAGGCACCATGATCCTGATTGCTCCTTTTTGGCCGCGTCAGATCTGGTTCCCTCTCCTTCTGGAGTTGTCCTCCGAAGAACCGTGGAGATTGGAGTGTTTTCCGACCCTCATCACACAGAACAAAGGGGCGCTTCTGCATCCCAACCTCCAGTCTCTGGCTCTCACGGCCTGGATGTTGAGAGCGTAGACTTGCCTCTTTGGGTCTGTCAGAGGGTGTCTCCCGCGTCTTGCTTCCAGAAAAGATTCCAATAAGAGGAGTTACTTCTTCTTATGGAGGAGGTTTGCCGTCTGGTGTGACAGCAAGGCCTTAGATCCTCGCTCCTGTCCTACACAGACCCTGCTTGAATACCTTCTGCACTTGTCTGAGTCTGGTCTCAAGACCAACTCTGTAAGGGTTCACCTTAGCGCAATCAGTGCATATCATTACCATGTGAAAGGTAAGCCGATCTCAGGACAGCCTTTAGTTGTTCGCTTCATGAGAGGTTTGCTTTTGTCAAAGCCCCCCCCCCCCCCCCCCCCCCCGTCAAGCCTCCTACAGTGTCATGGGATCTCAATGTCGTTCTCACCCAGCTGATGAAACCTCCTTTTGAGCCACTGAATTCATGCCATCTGAAGTACTTGACCTGGAAGGTCATTTTCTTGGTGGCAGTAACTTCAGCTCGTAGAGTCAGTGAGCTTCAAGCCCTAGTAGCTCATGCTCCTTATACCAAATTTCATCATAATAGAGTAGTCCTCCGCACTCACCCTAAGGTCTTGCCAAAGGTAGTGTCAGAGTTCCATCTGAACCAGTCAATTGTCTTGCCAACATTCTTTCCCCGTCCTCATTCCTGCCCTGCTGAACGTCAGCTACACACATTGGACTGCAAAAGAGCATTGGCCTTCGATCTGGAGCGGACACAGCCCAACAGACAGTCCGCCCAATTGTTTGTTTCTTTTGATCCCAACAGGAGGGGAGTGGCTGTGGGGAAACGCACCATTTCCAATTGGCTAGCAGATTGCATTTCCTTCACTTACGCCCAGGCTGGGCTGGCTCTTGAGGGTCATGTCACGGCTCACAATGTTAGAGCCATGGCATCGTCAGTGGCCCACTTGAAGTCAGCCACTATTGAAGAGATCTGCAAAGCTGCGACGTGGTCATCTGTCCACACATTCACATCTCATTACTGCCTGCAGCAGGATACCCGCCGCGACAGTCGGTTTGGGCAGTCAGTGCTTCAGAATCTGTTCGGGGTTTAGAATCCAACTCCACCCCACTAGGCCCATGTTTATTCTGTTCCAGGCTACACTCTCAGTTAGTTGGATAAGTTGTTAGGTCAATCTCAGTTATGTCCTCGCCATTGCGAGGCCCAATTGACCATGTTTGTTGTTTTGAGTGAGCCTGGGGGCTAGGGATACCCCATCAGTGAGAACAAGCAGCCGGCTTGTCCTCGGAGAAAGCGAATGCTACATACCTGTAGAAGGTATTCTCCGAGGACAGCAGGCTGATTGTTCTCACAAACCCGCCCGCCTCCCCTTTGGAGTTGTGTCTTCCCTTGTCTTTGTCTTGCTACATATTGGACTGACGAACACGAGCCGGTTCGGGCGGGAAG
The DNA here is from genome assembly GCF_901765095.1 of Microcaecilia unicolor. Classification (NCBI taxonomy): domain Eukaryota; kingdom Metazoa; phylum Chordata; class Amphibia; order Gymnophiona; family Siphonopidae; genus Microcaecilia; species Microcaecilia unicolor. The sequence goes on from NC_044036.1 coordinate 116,104,364, forward strand.
ACGGCCGCGCATGCGCGGTGCGCATCGGCGCGCGAGGACTAGCAAAGGCCTTTGCTAGTGAAGTTTCCGGTTGGAGGGGGCTGCCGTGGACGTCACCCATCAGTGAGAACAATCAGCCTGCTGTCCTCGGAGAATACCTTCTACAGGTATGTAGCATTCGCTTTCTCTCTACATGCATCCTAAGTTCCTTCCTAAGGTGATGTCACAGTTCCATCTTAACCAGTCAATTGTTCTCTCAACATTCTTCCCAAAACCCTGTGCCATCCCAGTGAAAGTTCTCTACACACTTTTTGGACTACAAGAGAACCTTAGCCTTCTGTCTAGAGCACACTAAAGCTCGTTGACAGTCCACCCAGCTTTTGTTTCTTTAACCCCAACAGGATGGGGGCTGCCTTCAGTAGATACACACTATCCAGTTGGCTATCATATTGCATCTACTGTACTTATATCCAGATGAATCTGGTGAGTCATGTCAAGTTAATAATGTAAGAGCCATGGCTGTGTTGATAGCCCACCTGAGATCAGCTTCCATAGAGGAGATTTGCAAAGCTGCGACATGATAGTCTGTTCACACATTCACATCTCATTACTTCTGACCAGGAGTCCCGACGTGACAGCTGGTTTGGTCAGGCAATCCTTCAACACTTTTTCAGGGTCCAAATCCTTCCCCCTTGGCCCATTCTGTTTCTTTTCAGGCTGTTCCAAACATTTTGGCCTTGCTAGTTGCAGAGTTGTTCTATTCCATTTTTCCCTTTTTATTTTTTTTTTATTTTATTTTTGTTGTTGTTTCAAACAGCCTGGTAGCTATGGATTTTCATGTGTGTAGGTGTGATGCCCTGCTTATCCTTGGAGAAAAAAAAGTTACTTGTAGCATATATTTTCCAAGGACTTCAGAACACATATTCTCATATCCTTGCTCTTCTCCCCCTGGGAGTTGTATTCTGTCAGCTAGAATATTAGACTGTCCTGGCCCCATGTGGCGACGGTGGGTGGGAAGGCATGCATACTTATGGTGCATGCTCTTAAAGGGTGGTGGGAGTGTCTCTGCTGTAGGCTCCGTCGGATGATGTTATCCAGATGTGAGAATGTCCTGCTCTCCTTGGAGAACACCTGAAACAGTTAAGTAACTTCCATTTGTTTAGTACCCTGAATGTACACAGCATTGTGCATTGTCACTTCCCCACAGAGTTTACAGTAGTAAGTTTAGAGCAGAGTAACACCTTCAATGGTCAGAGAAACAGGAAGCCAACGTTAATATCCTTCTTCATTCATTAACACTTTGACCTTGGGAAAATCATTTTCCTCTCCATTGCCTTAGGTACAATTAGCTCGTAAGGTAGTTTGGGCAGGAAAATTATTCATGTATCACTCACCTTGAGTTCAAATTTAGAAAAGGTAATAATAAATCTCAAATCCCAAACCCAGTTTAGATCACAAGGAGGGTAAGGGATTCATATGGAGGATGGTAGAGAGTAAATGAAGAGTCTTGACTATACAACCCTAAGTTGTAACTCTTACATGACAGTGCCACACTTGACAATATTCTGAGAGGCACCCTGAAGTACATGGGGAAAAGCAAAGCTTTGTAAAATGGCAAATAGAAGTGAAGTACTGTAACTCACCCTACTCATATCTTGATTCCTCTGTCTCCCCACTTAATTGTACTATATGTAACATAGTAAATGCTAGCAGATGGTCCTGCACAGTCCATCCAGTCTACCGAACAAGGTGGCCAGAATTGAATCTGGTACTCTGCACAGGTTCCAGTTCTTCATGATTAAGCACAGGTATACTTAATCCATCTGTCCCTGCCAATTTTAGGACACTGACCATACAAGTCTGTGCAGCACCTATCTTGCTTCCCAACTACTGGAGTTGCCATCTAGCCCACTCCAGCCTTGATTATGATCTCTTTTTGTCATTTAGGGACCCAGACTGTAGAACTCTGCCCAGCATTGATCTTTTCCAACCTCTGAAACTGCCCTCAAAGCTCACTCCAGTTATGAGGTCATTTAAGTTTTGCTTTAATTGGATTCCCGCCTTTTTTATATAGTGTGTAACTGAGGATCTTCTTGGACTGTTCTGTTGGGACAGGATGGATGTTCAGGTTTCGCTTCTGATCTATCTACTAGATGAGGATGAGATTTTCTGAATTATTCCTGTATGTATTCGGGCAGGATTGGAGTGAAAAGTTCCTATTAGACACTGTGATAGTGAAGGGAATTCTTGTGTGGCTCCTGCTGAAGTTGAGTTGTAGTGACATGGCAGTGTACAAGTTTCCTGGTAGATACGAGTTTAAAGGTCGTCTTGAGTTTCTTTGCTGGAGTCGATATGCAGTAATGCTGTAATAGTTTGTTGAAAGTATAACACAGAAATGTAGCACTCCTCCCAAATGTTATAGTGAGATGACATTTAAGAATTTTCTTGAACAGTTTGCTGGGATGGAAGTGAGAGAAGTGGGTCTTATAAGTTTGTTTCAGAGATTGAGGTAACATAGTACAGTAGAACACCAATTATATGTGCACCATTAATGTGCACGATCGCTTTTTATGAGGTAATAACCTGCCACCCAAAATTGTTAAATTATGCGCAGTAGTTGATAATATGCAGTAGGCTATACTGGAAATGACCTGGCAGTAGCAAGAACGAACTTCTTTTCCGGTCCAAGTGTGACCCAGATGAGACGTATCTCTGCCTAATTCTGCATATTTTAATTTGTGATGGATGGAAATAAGCCAAAGCACTGCTACTCAGTGGAGGAAAAATTATTGACCGTGGATACAGTATACAAAGAGTCGCAAGGTAAATTATCGAAGGACCTCAAAATTTCTGAATCAATTCAGAGGTTGGTTTGGAAATGAAGCTAAACTATGTGACTTCAAAACATTGACACACACAAGATTCAAACAAAAGCGTATGTGTTATGCAGCCAAACCTGAGCTTGATAGCACTGCGCATATAGGTTGCACAAAAGTGAGATAAAGGAACACCTCTTAGTGGCCCAATACTCCAAGCACATGCTGAAAAATTTGGACATTTTATTGTTCCAGTTATGTGCTCCATTTATATGTGGTTATATAACATTGACTCCCAATCACCGCATACTAACAGTGCTGCACTGTAACACAGTAGATAACAACAGATAAAGACCTGTATTTTCCATCCATTCTGCCCAATAGTCGCATTCATTATCAATTCATAATTGAACCAACAATCCAATAGTATTACTAACAACATTTTACTGGCTAAGTTTCATTTTAAAATGTCTTCCCCTCCCTCACTGAGATAATACAGCACCTGCACTCATAGCATATGATATGAATGTGGTATAAAATACGCATACTTGATCGTGATATGAGCTTGCCATTTTTAGCACTCAGGCCTTAAGACTTCCCAGCACTGGCCCTACTTCCCAACTACTGTAGTTACTGTCGAAGTCCACTCCAGCCTACCCTGATTTGTCTTGCCATATACGGGGCATAGTCTGTCCAGCATTGGCCCCCACTTCCGGAGTTGCCCTTTTAGTACTACTAATAATAATTTCTATAGTGCTACTAGACATATGCAGCACTGTACACATTATATACAGGTACTTTCTCTGTTCCAAGGGTGCTCACAATCTAAGTTTTTTTTGTACAAGGTCACAAGGAGCTGAAGTGGGAATTGAATCCAGGTTGCCAAGATCAAAGCCCGCTGCACTAACCATTAAGCTACTCCTCCACTCTTGCTCATCATAACATACCAACAGCTATGAGTTCATTTAAGTTTTGTTTTGATACTATTTTCTTTCTATTTAGTGATCCTTTGTGTCCCATTTATTTTTGAATTCCATCACTGTTTTGCCTCCACTACCTCCCCTGGGAGGGCTTTCCAAGCATCCACCACTCTCTCTGCGAAAAAGTATTTCCTAATGTTACTCCTAAGTCTATTACCCTACAACCTCAATTCATGACCTCTTGTTTTACCGCTTCTTGTTGTAGATTAATACCATTCACTTATTTAAACGTCTCCTCTATCCTTTCTTTCCTTTGGATATACATGTTCAGGTCGGGTGGGATGAGGATTTAGGGTTTTGTGGTCTGTATTTGCTGTGAAAAGGAATGCATTGCCTTAGAAACTAGGCATACATTGTCATTTAGCTCAAATCATTGTCGGAAGAAATTGTTCTGAAGTATTTAAGAAAATAAAGGTATTTTGTCCAAAACTAATGAAAGCTTTGGATAAGAACTTTGGCAGCAACCAAAATTATTATTGGCTGTTTTTCCAAATAGTATTTAATAGCCTTTGGTCATGAATTCTCCATGTAATGCATTACACACGGCAGAATCTTTTTACAATATATTATACCCACTGCAGTGTTAGCAAACCTGAGAGCCTTATTGTTTCTATTAAGCCCCAGGACTGAGTATATTTCCTAGTGAGGTTGTCTTCCCATAAGTGAAAATTACCAGCAACTTCAGAGCAACCATAATAGCATGTGACAGACTATATTGCGGGAGAATGTTCCTCTGAAGAGTCATTGTTTTTGGCTTTTATCTTGGAAAAACTTGATTTCCAAGTTGCAAGAATTCATTTCCTTGCCCAGCTGAAATATTGCAAACAAACGAATCATGTTATTAAACAGTGTGTCTTGGCTCCTGCTGGTGATACTACATAAAATGTATTTCAACCTTTTAAAGGTGCAGTGTTAGTAAAATGCATTCTGCAGAACAAAACCTGCCTTTCCCTGTGCTATCAAAACAGCTGTAGTGTCTGAAATTATGAGATCACATACCATCTTCAGATGTGCTGTTTGGAAGAAGGAATCTTTGAACTCTGTGAAGCTTCCGTGCTACTTTCTTTGGTCCAGTGAAAAATTAGCACAAAATGCAGATATTCCAGTTCTTTTGAAGTAAGATAGCTTTACCATGTCACAAGTGAGTCGCTTGCCACACGCGGGAATGTAATTTGATCAGTTCAATTACTTTTTGATGAAATTTGTTAGACTGCCTATATAGGTATATCAAGTTCAAGTTTATTGAAAATGTACTGCCCCGCCCAACAGAACAAACATCTGGGTGGCTTACAATCTTAAAAAAAAAAGAGGGGGGAAGAACAATGGAGACAAACATGCAATAATAGGGTAAGTAAGAACTACAGGTAAATAGGAAAGAAAAGGGTAGGAAAGAACAGGAAGGGAGGGGATAGAGTCTGCCACGTGTCTATGGCCTCATTGGAAGCTTTAGGAAAAGGCATCCTGAAAAAATAAATGTTTTAAGTTCAGATGTGAAAAAGTGGTAAATAAGCAATCTGTCTGAGATGAGGAGGCAAAGAATTCCATAGCTTGGGACCTTGGAAAGAGAACATGTGTGTCTACTATGCTCATGGAAAATTTTCTCTGTGGGTAGAGATCGTAGAAGATTAAGTTGTGTGGATCAAAGTTTGCATGTCTGAGAATAGGGGGAATAAGGTATTGGGAGAGACAAAGAGGTTCGGAACAGATGAGTGTTTTAAACATAAATAGAAGGATCTTGCACGTGATTCGATGAGGGATAGACAACCAGTGGAGGCTTGAGATTTGGGGTTACGTGGTCATATTTCCTAAGATGACGAAGTCTGATAGCGGTATTTTGAACCAACTGTGTTCTACGATGGTCCTTCACACGCAAACCGAGATGGAGGGAATTTAGTCTATTTAGGTAATAACCAGAGAGTGGGTGAGGATGTTAAGAACAAAAGTGTGTAATAAAGGTTGGATTGATTTGATGAGACATAGTTTATAGAAAGACCGTTGGGCAACCTTACAGATTTGTTCACTAAGGGTAAATGTGGACTAGATAGCTTGCTGACTGGTAGATCTAGAGGACAGAGAATTTGAATGTCATTAGCATATACAATATTGTCAAGTCAACAGACTGAGCCAGTGTGAGAAGGGGAGCCAAACTGAAAAATAAGGAGAAAAGATAGACCCTTGGACACGTACTGAGAGATGAAAAGCGTTGGATTGAGTGTCTTCAGTGTGAACTCTATATTGCCTTTTGCCCAGGTAGGAGGGTGAACCAATGATGAACAGTAGTAGTGATTCCTATAGACTGTAAGTGAGATAGTAAGGACAATGGTTGATGTCAAAGGCAGCAGAAAGATCTAGAGAGAGGAGGATCACAGGTCCAGATTTCTCCAAAAAATAGTTGTAAGGCCTAGTAAGGATGTTTCAGTGCTATGATGTTTGCAAAATCTTGTCCATTAGCATTCTGTTTTCTCTGAGTTTAATGACTGTATAAAAAGGGGTAAAAGACTGGTCATCCAAGTATAAACTCAATGCTGAAAAAACAAGCTATTATGATTTCCCTAGAAATTGTCAAGATTCCCCAGGATGATTTGACTTGTGGATGGGATTCATCTTTTACCATGAAGCCTCAGATTAATAGCTTGATAAGAAAAGCTTACTTTAAATTGAAACAGCTGAGACTGCTGAGATCTATTTTTACAAGATCATTTCAGAATTATTGTTCAATTAACTATTTTGTCCTTACTAGATAATGGTAATTCCATTATATCTTGGTTTAGCCTCTCGGCAACTCTCAAGGATAAGATTATCCAAAATTCAGCAGCCAGATTAATATTCAGAAAGACTCAAATAGATCATGTACCTCTTTGTTGAGTACTTTACATTGTTACCGGTTAAATATCGAATCATTTTTAAAACGCTTTGTTTTGGTTTTAAATTCTTGTATGGACTAGGTCCTAAGGATGGATCTCAATTAGTAAGTTTGTTAAAGTCAAGGACTAGCTCTAGGCTTTGTAATTAAATATGCTGTTGGTGTTTCCCTCTATGAAAAATATTCATTTCAAAGCTGTTTTTTCTTATTTTTTTTCTTCAGTTTACCACTAGAATGATCATCCTTTGAAGATATGTTCTATTATGTTTGTAACTCACCTTGAACCTTGATTAAGGGAGCTGGCGAGCAGTAAGGCCTTGGTAGTATAGTATGGGAGGAAGGGAAGAGAAAGGGGACAGACAGGGCACAGACAAGAGCTGCTAGGCATGGAGTAAGAATAGAGACAGGGACACAGGGCAATGCTGAAAATGAGTGGATAGGAATGCAAAAGGCAGATGCTGAGCAGGGACACAGAGGAGAGATGCTGGACAGGACAGATAAGATGATGTATGACAGAGAGAGAAAAGAAATGTCAAATGGACAGGAGATACAGGAAAAGCAGAAGAGACACGGACCAACTTGAACGGAAAAATAAAATGCTCGGACTAAAAAGATAGAAAAAAATATATTCGCCGAGGACAAGCAGGCTGCTTGTTCTCACATGTGGGGCGACGTCCGCGTCAGCCCAGGAATCAGCATTTTGAAACCAAAATATTAAAAAAGTTCTGCCAGAGTTTTCTGCGCTAATGCAGCGCACTGCCCTCCTGCCATCCTCATTTTATTTTCTCCACGTTGAGATGTGGTAGAGGTGTGTTTTTTTTTTTGTTTTTTTTTTTTTTCTGCACTCCTCTCAGGCCCGGGAAAGAGTCTTCGTTCGTTTTGTGGCTTTTTGCCTTTTTTTTTCTGTTTTCAACAATTCTACAGTTTAAAAAAATAATAAAAACACTTCCCGTAGTTTTTTTATTTTTGCCCTTTTAAAGTTTCCTTTGTTTTCGACCCGCGTGGTCTGGTTGTGCCCTTTTTTTCTTCTAACAGGCACAATCGCGTCTTTTGATTTCACCGAAGCCGTTTTTCCTTCCATATCATCGAAGACACCCAGCGGCTTCAAACGATACCCACGCCTGGTGTATCCAGTGCCTTGGGCCCGACCATAGCCCAGCCGCTTGTAGTCTGTGTCTTCGTATGAAGAAACTGACCCAAGCGTCTCGAGAAGCCCAACGAGAAAAGCTTTTTGGGGCTCGGTCCAGTCCTTTGATATCGACATTGATACCGAGGTCGATGACATCGACATCAAGGGAAGCATTGACGTCTGGAGCAGAGGTAATGGTTTCTGAAGACCTATTTGCACAGGGAGCAGTGAGGCATCGAGTGGGTCCACCTGCTTTGAGGCCTCCTGTTATGCAGACACCCCCCCCCCCCCCCCCCGGGACTGACCTTGGTCAGACCCGGCCCTGAGGAGGCGTGAGGATTCCACTTCCTCCTCATTTCTGAGGAGTCTCGATGATGGGTGTCAAGCGAAGGCGAAGAAGTACTGTCATCATTCTCCTTCGATACACAGTGCCAGGAGCTCCGGGGCGTCGAGGGAATCTGCACCCGAGAAGCGTCAACGCCGAAAAGATCGCTCCCCCTCTATTCAGGAGGTGCCGATGCGTTGGTCTTCTGGCAGCCCAGTACCTGCTCCCGAACCTCGACAGATTCTGCCACCGACTCCTTTACCGACCCCGCAGCCTTGTCCGATGGTGGCTCTCGACGAGCGCATCAGGGCCCTGCTTCCAGAGTTTCTGGAAGGATTGCTGCAGCGGCATCTTGGCCCTTCGCCTGTGGCGAGGTCCCCGACCTCGGTGCTGCCTCACCCAGGTCGACTCCCCTTCGACGTCGGTGGAGGAAGCCTCGCCGGAGTCCAGGCGGGTGTCGACTTTTCAGCACCGCCATCGAGGACTTCGTTCCTCGGCGTCGAGGCAGTCTCAGTTTCGGACTGCTCTGAGGGATGTCTTGTCCGATACTGAAGATGAGCGTTCGTGGGAGGAAGAGGAGGATACCAGATACTTTTTCTTCTGACGAGTCCTATGGGATTCCCTCTGAACCTTCCCCTCCACTAGAAAGGAGACTTTCTCCAGCGGAGAGTCTATCCTTTACCTCCTTTGTCCATGAAATGGCTGCGGCTATTCCCTTCCTATGGAGGTTGAGGATGAGCCCAGGGCTGAGATGCTTGAGGTCCTGGATTATCCTTCTCCGCCTACAGAGGCTGCAACGGCTCCTTTGCATAATGTACTGAAGGAAGTCCTTATGCGAAATTGGTCATTCCCTTTGTCTAATCCCGTGATCCCAAAAAAGACTGAATCCCAATATCGGATCCACGGGGAACCTCGATTGATGAGGTCTCAGCTACCTCACAATTCCATGGTGGTGGACTGCGCTCTCAAAAGAGCCAAGAACACAAGGGACTACGCCTCGGCGCCCCCAAGCAGAGAATCTAGAACCTTGGACTCTTTTGGGAGGAAGGCGTATCAGGCCACTATGCTTGCTGCCAAAATCCAGGCATACCAGCTCTTTACGAGCATCCACTTGTGGAACTCGGTGAGGCAACTGTCTAGCTTGGTTGATACACTCCCTCCAGAGCAGGCCGAGCCTTTTCTCTAAGTGGTCAGGCAGCAGGAGGCGTGTCAAAAATTCCTGGCCAGGGGTACATTCGACACTTTTCATGTAGCAGCTGATGGCGGATTTTCATTGCTGAGGGGATAACCTTTTTGGTGAGAAAGTAGAGGATCTAGTTGACCAGCTCAAGAAGCACAATGATGCTATGGATTCTATCTCCCGCGAGGAGTCTTCTTCTACTACCTCCTCATCTAGGAGGTTTTTTGGAGGGAAGAGGAGTGCTCCCTATTCCTATGCTAGGCGTATGTACATTCCTGCTTCTCGGCAGCCTGCCCAGGCTCAGTCCTAGCGCGCTCGTTCATGTCAACAGCATGTGCCTAAGGCCACTGCGGCTCCCCAGCAAAAGCAAGGGACGGGCTTTTGACTGGCTCCAGTTCAGCATAGCCTCAGTAAATGTGTCCGTACTGGACGACTTGCCGGTTGGGGGAGGTTAATGTTTTTTCACCAAAGGTGGCCTCTTATAACCTCCGACCGGTGGATTCTTTAAATTGTCCGGTTAGGATACACCCTCAATCTGGACTCCAAGCATCCAAATTGCCCACCGGGAGCTCAGTCCTACAGCTCCCAGCACAAGCAGGTACTTGCAGAGGAATTCTCCGCCCTTCTACAGGCCCAAGCGGTCAAACCCGTTCCATCAGGGGAAGAAGGGCTAGGATTCTATTCCAGGTACTTGTGCAAAAGAAAACGGGGGATGCATCCCATCCTAGACCTAAGGGCCCTGAACAGATTTCTTTTGCGAGAAAAGTTCAGGATGGTTTCCCTAGGCACCCTTCTTCCCATGATTCAGGAAAACGATTGGCTATGCTCTCTGGACTTAAAGGATGCTTACACACACATCTCGATACTTCCAGCTCACAGTATCTTCGATTTCGACTGGGAACACAGCACTTTCAGTACAGTGTACTGCCTTTTGGCCTGGCATCTGCGCCCAGAGTGTTTAAAAAATGCCTAGCTGTAGTCGCAGCGTCTCTGTGCAGACTGGGAGTGCATGTGTTTCCTTATCTCGACGATTGGCTGGTGAAGAGCACCTCGAAGGAAGGTGCTCTGGAGTCCATGCAAATCAGGTGCTGGAACTACTGGGGTTCGTCTTAAATTATCCCAAGTCCCACCTCACCCCAGTCCAAAAATTGGAATTCATTGGAGCTCTGCTGAACACTCAGACAGCATGAGCTTATCTCCCTGAGGCAAGGGCAGACAACCTTCTGTCCCTGGTGTCCATGGTTTGAGCGTTTCAGCAGGTCACGGCTCGGTAGTTGAGACATCTGGGGCACATGGCCTCCACAGTTCGTCACACCCATGGCACGTCTACATGTGAGATCAGCTCAATGGACCCTAGCTTCCCAGTGGTTTCAAGCTGCGGGGGATCTAGAGGATGTAATCCAACTTTCCACCAGCTTTCGGAATTCTCTTCAGTGGTGGATGATTCGATCCAATTCGACCATGGGACGACCATTCCAGGTTCCTCAGCCACGAAAAGTGCTGACGACGGATGCATCTCTCCTGGGGTGGGGAGCTCATGTAGATGGGCTTCACACTCATGGAGCCTGGTCCTTTCAGGAAAGAGGTCTGCAGATCAACCTCCTGGAATTAAGAGCAATCTGGAACGCTCTAAATGTCTAACCAAGTAATTTTAATTCAGACAATCAGGTTGGTACACCAGCAGGGGGCACCAGATCTTGCCCTCTGTGTCAGGAAGTCGTCCAGATGTGGCTTTGGGCTCGCCGTCACGGCATGTTTCTCCAAGCTACTTATCTAGCAGGTGTAAACAACAGTCTGGCTGACAGGTTGAGCAGGATAATGCAACCTCACAAGTGGTCACTGAATATGGGCGTAGTCCGCAAGATATTCTGAGCGTGGGGCACCCCCTCGATGGATCTTTTTGCCACTCAGATCAATCACAAGGTCCCTCAGTTCTGTTCCAGACTTTAGGCCCAGGACAGACTAGCGTCAGATGCCTTTCTCCTAGATTGGGGGACAGACTTCTGTATGTGTATCCTTCCATATCTCTAGTAGGAAAGACTTTGCTGAAACTCAAGCAAGACTGCGGAACCATGATCCTGATTGCACCCTTCTGGCCGCGTCAGATTTGGTTCCCTCTTCTTCTGGAGTTGTCCTCCGAAGAACCGTGGAGATTGGACTGTTTTCCAACCCTCATCATTCAGAACGAGGGGTCGCTTCTACATCCCAACCTCCAGTCTCTGGCTCTCAAGGCCTGGATGTTGAGAACTTAGAATTCGCCTCCTTGGGTCTTTCAGAGGGTGTCTCCCGAGTCTTGCTTGCTTCCAGAAAAGATTCCACGAAGAAGTGTTATTCTTTCAAATGGAGGAGATTTGCCGTCTGGTGTGACAGCAAGGCCCTAGATCCTCTTTCTTGTCATACACGGTCCCTGCTTGAATACCTTCTACAGTTATCAGAGTCTGGCCTCAAAGCCAACTCAGTAAGGGTTCACCTTAGTGCGATTAGTGCTATCATCGTCGTGTAGAGGGTAAGCCTATCTCTGGACATCCTTTAGTTGTTTGCTTCATGAGAGGTTTGCTTTTGTCAAAGCCCCCTATCAAACCTCTACCAGTGGCATGGGATCTCAACATCGTTCTCACCCAGCTGATGAAAGCTCCTTTTGAGCCACTGAATTCCTGCCATCTGAAGTACTTGACCTGGAAGGTTGTTTCTTGGTGTCTGTTACTTCAGCTCGTAGGGTCAGTGAGCTTCAGGCCTTAGTAGTACATGCACCTTATATCAAATTTCATCACAACAGAGTAGTCCTCTGCACGGACAAAGTCCTTTAGACAGTCCGCCCAGTTGTTTGTTTCTTTTGATCCCAACAGGAGGGGAGTGGCCATCGGAAAACACACAATATCCAATTGGCTAGCAGATTGCATTTCCTTCACTTACGCCCAAGCTGGGCTGACCCTGGAGGGCCATGTCACGGCTCACAATGTTAGAGCCATGGCTGCGTCAGTGGCTCACTTAAAGTCAGCCTCCATGAGGAGATTTGTAAGGCTGCAACGTGGTCATCAGTCCACACATTCACATCTCATTACTGCCTTCAGCAGGATACCTGACGCAACAGTCAGTTTGGGCAGTTGGTGCTGCAGAATCTGTTCGGGGTTTAGATCCAACTCCACCCCCCTAGACCCATTTTTGTTCTGTTCCAGGCTGCACTCTCAGTTGTTTATGGTGTCAGGTCAATCTGTTATGTCCTCACCGTTGCAAGGCCCAATTGACCAATGTTCATTGTTTTGAGTGAGCCTGGTTGCTAGGGATACCCCACATGTGAGAACAAGCAGCCTGCTTGTCCTCGTAGAAAGCGAAGATTCTTATCTGTAGCAAGGACAGCAGGCTGATTGTTCTCACAAACCCACCCACCTCCCTTTTGGAGTTGATTTGTTTCTTTTTATGCTTTTGATTTAACTGAGGAGCGCGTTTGCGTGACGGGCGGGAGGTTGGTCCGCGCATGCGCGCCAGAAGACTGGCAAAACATTTTTTATATTTTGCTTGCAAAATGCCGATTCCTGGGCTGACGCGGACGTCGACCCACAAATGAGAATAATCAGCCTGCTGTCCTCGGAGAATACCTGCTACAGGTATGTATCTTCGCTTTTTGAGTTTATCAGTTGGAACATGTCAGCTTTGGGAAATATGTCTCTCTGATATCTTCCATTTCTGTTTCTCTAGTATTGCTGTATATGCAAAGTCGACTCCTTGAGTTTTCCAGTTTAGCTTTTGTAATTCCTTGTTTCATGTTTGTTGATGGTCTGTCTGTGTTTTGCGCATGTGAGGAAGGTGCATTATTCTGCTAGCATGTAGTTTCTGTTTAGAGAGCTTTAGCAGTCTCATTTGTTCTGTTTTCTCACTAGAATAGTGTATTGGGGTTTTAGGGTCAGGTGTAATATTTACAGTGCTGCCTTTTCACAGATAAGGTTGTTTCTCTTTGCATCCTGGGAGCTAGTGCTGTTATGGTACGGTGAGGTTCTCAGTGTGTTTGTTTTTGCACAAGTTTGTGCTTACTGTTTTGCAGTGGAGGGATTGTGTGTTGGCCTTACTGAGGTGACTTCAAAACTTTAATTTAATTTTAGTTTGTCGTAACAGACAGGGTTTGTGAAATAATCATTGGATGTACATACATCTGTCAGTTTTTCTTCTGAGATGTCAACAGTAATGTGGACATTTGGTTGTAGAGTGGCAGGGTGGGGAAAGGTGCAACAGTAGGTGTGGCAAGGGGCTTGGAGCTATAGCTGATTTAGGGAAAATTTTGCTACCAGTAAATGTGTTGTGATTTTGTCTTTAGTGAAGTATGTGTTTTTGGGAACCTGTATACATGACATCTTTTTGACTACTAGGGGATCTCCGGTGTTACCTCTCTGTATTGGTGGGTTACGGTAATGGGGGGATTTTAAAGTACTTGCCCACATCCACATACCTGGATCTTTTCTTAGTTAATTAATATTTTTCCTTTACTCTCTTCTCTGTTATGAGAATTAGAACTCCTAATTGAGTAGACTTGAACTGAATAATTTCTGTTTATTTTCATTACTTAATACTAGGTTTCCTATGATAGCATTGTGCTTATTTGAATTAGTTTTGCTTGATTTGTCCTTATTTGGAATTTCATAAACAAAAAATGTCAACAAGGGGCAGTGCTAGGCAGGGACAGAGGATCCCACCAAACTGGCCTGCACAGGGCCCCACAATTGTTAAGACTGACTCTGGTTGTCCCACTTGTAAACTGCACCTAAGTCCAAAATAATTGGTCATTTTTGGCATTTGAGCTTTGGAACATTTAAACAGTATACAGAAGAACTGAGCAACTTATCACTGCACATACAAGGCTAGAACAAATCAGCTGTGCTGGAAGTTACTTCATTAGATAGACCTCTTGAGCTGTTTTAGTTCAATGTCATCTTGAAGGTGTATACACAGTTTGTTTTTTATTTTTTTTTGTGGGGGTGGTGGATAGTACTTAATTCACTAAATAGTATTGGTGAAAGAATCCAATTTTCTTCAGAGTGAATCCAGCTACTAGAACTCTACATGACTGAAAGAGTTTCTTGACTCCAGACAATGGGCTAGATTCTATATATGGCATCTAAAAAAAATTGTTGCCGAAAAAAAACACTTAAGCGGTATTCTGTAAGCTGCAACAAAGTTCAGCACGGTTTATGGAATTAACGCTTAAGCCTGAATAATTAGGTGAGACATAAAAAAGGGACTGGAGGTGAGGAGGTTTATTGAGCAGAGATTTGATGAGACTGGGAAGGCAATGAATTCAAAAGGTGGAAATGGGAGAATAGAAAGTGGATACAATTTAGGGAATAGGCTGGAAAAGGAATGAGAGGGGTTGGGGATGGGAGGAGAAGGGAAGAAAGTATAAAAAGTAGAAAGCTGCTAAATAGGGGGGGAGGAATGAAATCTACTTACAGGCAGATAAAAAGGCAGATGAGGGCAGATGAGAAATGGGGAGATAAAATGAAACAGAAGGATCATCGACGGAGTTAGGTACAAAGAAGACAGGACAAAGAAGAAACAGAAAATGGAATGAGATCCTGGAAAGGGACTTAGAGAAAAGCAGTAGAAGGGAGTGGAAAAGAAAGACTAGGGACAACCCAATTGGAAAAACAAAATGGTCAGAAAACAAGGACACAAACAAATATATGTTTTGTTATATATATAATGTTAGCTTTGAAAACATTCATTTCTTGTATTTTGTTCTGTGCTGAAAGAAATGCATCTCTGTTTCTCCTTCGGGATTCCACTGCTCACTGTCTGGTTTATTTGGTTTTCCATTTCATTTTTGTCTACATGTTTGTTTCTAGTTTGCAGTCTCTTATTCTTACTAAATGAAGGCCTTTGTTTTCCTTGTGTAACAGAGGTGAGGGATTCTGACATGTAGGTTCCATATAGAAATCTATAGCATCCATCTTTTCTAGCTGGAAAAGAGCCCCTGTATCCCCTATCCTTACTGAAAGACCCCCTACCCCCACCCAAATCCTTGGAGGTATGCTGGTGTTCTAGAGCATTTGCAGTTCTGACTTTCTTAGGTAGGGTTGGTGCAGTTTGAGTTCTTATGGTGCAAGTATGGTATGATAAGATTCTGAGTGTCTGCAAGGCTTTGTCTTACATCACACAATGTCTGGTAGAGGAACGAGTTGTGTTGCTATCACTGAATTGACACCAGAGTTTCTATGTTGAGTTGTAAAGTGAAGCATCTACTTCTGCTCTGTACCCCTTGTTGGGAGAGTTTTATTGGCTGATCTGGGAATATCCCATGTGAATGAATAACTTTCATAAATATGTCTGTGTAAACCTGGGTGGGAGCTAGGGAAGAGCCTCCCCCCTCTCTGAATAACGTATTACTTTGTCTTAGATTAATAGAATACCCCATGTCTACTGGGGGAAAGTATCCATAACCCGTTTAGTGCCAGTAAACTGTCATGTATGTGTTATTCCAGTGAGATTAGCAAGGTATTCCCTATTTGTGCAAACCCTTTAGATATTAAACAAGTTACCATATGGGCCCAGAAGTATTAAGATATTTATTTTAACATTTATACACCACTTACAGCGTATGTGCGTATGTGGTTTAAAAAAAGCATAAAAACGTACATACAAAAGTAAAACAAATAATGTAACCATTATAGATCATCAGACAAACAGTTTGCTCTTCCACATCAGAAAATCGTAACAGGTTACTCTTACATAAAGGCTGCAAAAAATAGCTGAGTCTAACAATTTTTTAAATTGAACATACCAAGTTAAACTGACTTTTCTTGCTGAGAGACAGATCTGATGTAAATTTTATTATGCGGACACAAAAATGTAACTGATCAAGAAATAAAAGTATCTGTTACAAGTGAATGTCTTTTTTCCCCCACCCCTATCCATTGTGCGAATCCACTTAGATTCCTCTGCCCATTTTGAAGGGATTATAGACTTGTTTGCAAGAAGTACAGTTGTTTCATAGTATTATTTAACTTCACTTAGTGAGGAGGAAAGGTTTTGCTGCTCTGTCTCATGTGGAGAGGAGTGTGTCAGAGATCATATCTGCTGTTCACCCAAAGATCATCAGCTCTAATAGTTACCTTCATGTGTTGAGTATTGGGGGCGATGACCTGAGATCTGCTACATCAAGTTTGTCTGAACTCAAAGATAGTCTTAAAAGTCTGTGAAACCTTGTGGTGGGCAGTGTATTGTGAGTCACACAGTTACTTTGTGCTAAACAATTTCGTTTGAGGACCAAATGTTTGCCACTTACCACAGTATT